>NC_134790.1:56981731-56986731 GCF_046742065.1 Oratosquilla oratoria
TACTACTACTACTACTACTACTACTACTACTACTACTACTACTACTACTACTACTACTACTACTACTATTATTATTACCACTACCACCACCACCCCCGTCTGGGGTATTAGCTGCATGTTATTGTGGCGAAGTAGCATGTAGTTGATACTTTAGGGTCTATATGGTGCGCCCCTACAGACCAGAGCCACACATCATTTTGTCTGTGATAAAGGAAGACTCTGTTCATGGAGAAGTTATGACATTTTATTATACTGCGACTTTCCCTCCGTTATGCTGTCTCCCAACCCCTTGTTATTGCCCTGTACCATTTCTCTAAATATTAATTTCCTTTTTTCGCCTACCCTGTGGTGGGGGAAAAGAATGCTGCCACAAGGTCTCCCCACTTGAGTCGCACGAGGCGACAAAAAACGGGACGGGGATAGGACTAGGAATCTTGCTACCTGTAGCCCCACAGGGGGACATTCCTAAAAAAAGTAAAGGCATAAGAGGGTCTAGGAGTTTTTCAACTAGTACCTTAAAGTTTGGGTCTTTTTATGTGCGTGGATGTGGTACACATGAGAGTGAAAGGGAAGAGATAGGCAGTATGTTTGTGAGAGGAAAGATGGGTGTGTTGGCATTGAGTGAAACTAAATTGAAAGGGAGAGGAGAGTGTGAGTTTGGAAGTGTAGTTGGGAGGTTCTCAGGAGTGAAGAGAGGACGAGGGAGAGAAGGGGTGGCTATACTAGTAAGTGAAGAGATAGGTAAGTGTGTAGTGGAGTGGATGGAGGTTTCTTCAAGGTTAATGTGGATGAAGGTGAAACTGGGAAGGGAGATGTGGGTTTTTGTAAGTGCATATGGGCCTGGTCGTGAGAAGAGCGTAGAGGAAAAGGAAGCTTTTTTGGATAGATTTAAATGAGTGCATAGAGGGATTAGGGAGAAATGTCAATGTAGTCGTATTGGGAGACATTAGTGCTAGGGTAGGAAATGAACTAATAGACGGAGTGATTGGGAAGTATGGAGTTCCAGGAAAAAAACGTAGTGGAGAGTTAATGGTAGAGATGTGTCTCGAATGAGTTGATGATAGCAAATACAGCGTTAAGGAAGAAAGTCAAGCATAAGTACACATGGAAGAGGGTGGTGGACGGAAGTGTGGCAGATAGAGCGTTAATGGACTATATACTGTAGTAGTAACCAGGAGTATGCTAGGAAGAGTTAAGGATATACATGTTCTACGGGGAGAGAGTGAGGGAATTTCAGATAATTTTTTGGTAGAAAGTAAGTTGAGAGTGGAGAATAAGTGGAGAAAGAGGAAAAGGGCAGAAGGTAGGGAGGTACTTAGAGTGAACTGCTTAAATGAGAAAGAAAAGATGGAGTATAAGAAGAAGGTGAGAGAGGAGTGGGAGGGAGGGAAGGATAGAGTAGAACTAGGATTGGAGGAGGAATGGGGATGTCATAAGGTGTGCAGAGATGGTGTGTGGAACAAGGAGGACGGGAGGAAATAGAAGGAAGGGTAATGAATGGTGGGATGAGGAAGCAAAGAAGGGTGTAGAAGAGAAGAAGCAGGCTTTCATAGATTGGTTACAAATTAGGACGATGGAATCATATGAGAGGTACAAAGTAAAGAGAAGTACAGAATAAGATAAAGGAGGCGAAGAGGAGGGCAGATGTGAAATGGGGTAAGGGTATGACAGAAAATTTTGAAAGTAATAAATTTCTTTTTGGAAAGAAATTAAGAGAGGAAGAGGAGGCGAATTAAGAGTATTTTAGAGAATTGCTAAATGTGAAGGAGGATAGGGAGGGAAAGGTAGTTGCAGTGGGAAGCGCTAAGAAAATGACCATGATGAGTGAGGAAAATGGAGGAGAAATAAGGAAAGACTAGTGAAGGCAGCTATTAAGATGATGAGAGCAGGTAAGGCACCTGGGTTGGTTGGATGTCATGCAGAATGTCTGAAAAAAGGAGGTACAGTGATGGTGGACTGGCTGGTGAGGTTATTTAATGTTTGTTTAAGAGAAGGTAGAGTGCCGGAGGACTGGAGGAGTGCCTGTATAGTTCCACTTTACAAGGGAAAAGAGGACAAGTGTTAGTGTAGTAGTTTCAGAGGGATCAGCTTGTTAAGTGTAGTTGGGAAGGCTTATGGGAGGATCTTGATTGAGCGGATTAGGAGAGGAAGAGAAGGAGTAATTGGTGAAGAACAGTGTAGGTTTAGGACAGGTAGGGGTTGTATAGATAAAAGTTTTGTGTTAAGACAGATATGTGAGAAAGCTATAGGAAAAGGTAAGGATATATTTTGGACTTTTATGGATCTGGAAAAGGCTTATGACAATGTAGACAGGAAAGCACTGTGGGAGGTTTTGCAGATATATGGGGTAGGAGGAAAGCTGTTAAGAGCAGTCAAGAGTTTTTACGAGAGTAGTAGATCTTGTGTTAGGATTAGAAATGGAGAGAGTGAATGGTTTGAGGTAAAGGTGGGACTTCGTCAGGGATGTGTTATGTCGCCCTGGCTGTTCAATTTATACGTGGATGGGATGGTGCGAGAGGTAAATGCAAGGGAATTGGGTCGTGGATTGGAGATGGTTAAAGAAAATGGAGAAAAGCGGGAGATAAACCAATTGTTGTTTGCTGACGACATTGCGCTTGTAGCAGGATCAGAGGAGGGATTGAGGAAGTTAGTGACAGAGTTTGAGAAGGTGTGCGAAAGAAGGAAGTTGAAGATAAATGTGGGTAAAAGTAAGGTGATGAGATGTACAAAGGGAGAAAGTGGCAGCAGACTGGAAGTGAGTATTAAGGGAGAGAGACAGGAGGAGGGGATAGCTTTATATACTTGGGTGCGAATGTGGCAGGAGAGGGAGGAGTGGAGGTGGAGGTAGAATGTAGATTGAGAGAAGCGAGTAAATGTCTTGGTATATTAAAAAGTGTAATGAGAAATAGACATTTGGGAATGGATGCTAAGAGGAGATTGTATGAAGGAGTGATTGTGCCAGTAGCACTGTATGGGGCAGAAACATAGAACATAAGAGAGGAAGAGAGAATGAGTTTGAATGTGTTTGAGATGAAATGATTGAGAAGTATGATAGAGGTTACTAGGCTAGATAGAGTGAGAAATGAGGAGGTGAGGAGGAGAACAGGGGTGGAAAGGGAGTTGGAAGATAAGGTTGATGAAAGAGTATTGGGATGGTTAGGACACATGGAAAGAATGAGTGAAGAAAGACTAGTAAAAGAGGTGTGGAAGGCAGATGTGGAAGGAGTGAACATGGGAGGGTGACCTAGGATGAGGTGGATGGATGGGGTAAAAGGGGGATTGTGAAAGAGGGGAATGTCTGTTGAGGAAGGACGGGAGAGGACAGAAGATGGGGTCAATGGAGAATGGTTGTGTATGGATGATGCTGTAATGCATGCATGAGGTGGAGTGGGTGTGAGGATGTGGGGTGAGGGAGTATGTATGAGGAATAAATTAACGCAGCCCGAAGGGATTTCTCCCCGACTTCTTCTTTTCTGCATGAGGGGACGGAGAGGGGTGTCGCCGAATTAATGAGGCGGCCTTGCTGTGGATGTGCTGTGTCTTGTGACACTGCTTGTGACCCAGGGCAGTGAACAAGATGCAGGGGTGACTCGTCATCCAGGAGGTGCCAAGATAAGAGGGAGGGAAGGGGGTAGAGGGGAGTGAAGTATGTAGGGGATGGAATTGGTGGGAGTAGTTTCTATGCATTTGTCTTTTGGCTACCTTCCATATAAGGGAAAAAAAAAATCTTTGGTATATGTATTTATTATTATTATTGTTATTATTATTATTACTATTATTATTATTATCATTATTATTATTATTATTATTATTATTATTATTATTATTATTATTATTATTATTATTATTATTATTATTATTATTATTATTATTATTATTATTATTATTATTATTATTATTATTATTAATTACTATTATTATTATTATTATTATTATTATTATTATTATTATTATTATTATTATTATTATTATTATTATTATTATTATTATTATTATTATTATTATCATTATTATTATTATTATCATTATTATTATTATTATTATTATCATCATTATTATTATTATCATTATCATCATCTTTAAATGACCCACGTGAAGCAAACTCCGTGGGGAGCTCTTTTCTGTTTGACGATGACAAAAGTCATCTTCACAAAAGCAAGAAGACGTTAAGTTTTGTCCTGCGATAATTTGTTCGTTCACGTATCCTTCTCACGGGGCGATTGTGTTCTGTGCTGATGTGATGTGGTTCACTGTATTCACAACGATGATCCGCACACTTCGGGAGAATACTGTAGCCGACTCCAGGGAAAGATGAACTAACGGGCAAAATCATCATACCGGTGGACAAAAGGTAACAATTTTCGCCCGTGTGAAGTTGATCTATGTGGAGCTTGAAAGTATCGGCATCGATGCTACTATGACCGAGGAAATCAGTGTAGAAAAAACGCAAAAGACGATGCTCACATCTTTAGGATTTGGGTCTATAACCTTCTGTTATCATTCCATGGCATGTATTTAGCTTAATCACACTCACCCACACCTTTATATTTACCTGTACTCTTCTACTTGCACAGCCACTACACGTACCGGTCCGGGCGGAGTGGCCGGAGCGCCCGCAGCGGCCGGAGCGACATGGTCTCTGTGAAGACGAAGACGACGCGAGGCGGGAAGCTCGTGATGGAGACGATGACGGCGCCGCACCCGTGCTGCCCCAACACCAAGGGCGTCTGCTGTCTTATGGTACTTCTTAACCTCGCCCTCCTGCTCATCACCCTCGGCTTTGTGGTCGTCCTTCAGCTCTTCGAACCGGCCTTCGTCTGGTACGTTGCCTTTCTCCCTCTCGCCCGTCGAAGAGTTGAAACGCTTCGCATTCCACAAAACCAAAGAAAACGATTTGGCATTAGCGAGAAAAAATAATGTATGTAAAAAAAGATAGATGAAATAAAATCGCCTTGGAAAATGAGCCAGCGAAGGTACATCATCCCCTTTTCCATCCATTG
>NC_134790.1:56999231-57024231 GCF_046742065.1 Oratosquilla oratoria
ATAAATGCCTAAAATTTTACGTTGTGCAAAGTGACCAACGACTTGGTCGCACTTATCCCACGCAGTGTACTTCCTTTGCATTTGCGTTAAAACAGTCAGCCTTGACAAGGTCGTGCACAGACACTCTAATTAGACAGAAATGAATTGAATTATGAAATTCTAGCACAGGTGATCAAGGATTGTATGGCAGTAAAGACATAGAGTAGGAGTTGAAGGTGTGGTACAGGAGAGACTAAAAGAAGGAGTCAGAAAGGAGGAATAGGAGAATATAGAAGTGAGTCAGCATTCATTTGTGAGTAGGAACAATTTTCCAATTCTAAGGATAATGCTGTGTGACTCTGGGCCGTAGGGTTTTAAAAGTCCCCATAGTACTGACTGCCCAAAACTCATGCAGTCACTACCGCCCTAAACGGGGTTGTGATCAAATGATGACATCATTTAATTTAGACAAACACATAAACAGTTAATTTTAATCTGGCGAAGACCTCCTACACTAATGTTCCTGGAGACTGGGTTAGAAAATTTCGAATCTTGCAGTCTTTCATTATTGCCTACCTTTTTTTTTTTTATATCTGTTCCTATGTGTGCGTTTTACCGAGGTTGATAATGTGGGTAAAAATAAGGTGATGATATGTAAAAAGGGAGAAAGTGGCAGCAGACTGGAAATGGATAGATTTAGATACTTGGGTGCAAATGTGGCGGGAAAGGAAGGAGTTGAGGTGGAGGTAGAATATAGATTGAGAGAGAGAAGCAAATGCCTTGGGGGGATTAAAAAGTGTAATGAGAAATTGACATCTGGGAGTGGATGCTAAGAGGAGATTGTATGAAGGAGTGATTGTGCCGACAGCACCGTATGGGGCAGAAACATGGAACATAAGAGAGGAAGAGAGAATGTGTTTGAATGTGTTTGAGATGAGGTGCCTGATAAATATGATAGGGGTTACTAGGCTGGATAGAGTGTGACACGAGGAGGTGAGGAAGAGAACGAAGGTAGAAAGGGAGTTGGGAGATAAGGTTGATGAAAGAGTATTGGGATGGTTTGGACACATGGAAAGAAGGAGTGAACAAAGATTAGTAAAAGAGGTGTGAAAGGCAGAGGTGGAAGGAGTGAAATGAGGGGCCGACCAAGGAGGAGATGGATGGATGGAGGGGGTAAAAGGGGCATTGGGAAAGAGGGGAATGTCTGTTGAGGAAGGACGAGAGAAGAGAAAAGATAGGGGTGAGTGGAGAACTATTGTGTATGGATGATGCTGTGATGAATGAAAAAGGGTGGGTGGGAGATGGAGGGAGTACAGGTATGTGTGAAAAATAATTTGACGCTGCCCAGAGGTATATGTCCCCGTCTTCTTTTTCTGCATGAGGGAACGGGGAGGGGGTGGGGTTCACCGATTAATGTAGTGGGCTTGCCGTGGATGTGCTGTGTCTTATGACACTGCTGACCCAGGGTAGTGGGCGAGATGCAGGGATGACCCGGCATTCAGGAGGAGACAAGATAAGAAGGAGAGAGGGGGCTGAATGGGAGTGGAGTATGTGGGGATGGAATGAGTGAGAGTGGATTTTATCCCTTTGTTTTTTGGCTACCTTCCTTGTAAAGAGGAAAAAGCCTTTGGTATATGTATAATAATGATCGAGTACTTAATATCCTTTTTATTCCCTGATTCTTGTAAATATCTGCCAGGCTTGAATATGAAGACTACGGTTGAGGAGATGGTGACCAAGGAATAAATAAAGATTCATAGCCACTCTGACATTGTTTTTGGTAACAAACTATGTCCGTCCACTTCTCATAAGCTCACGTCATCTGGTTCTCAGCCGATGTATATCAACAAATCGACTACCGAAGAAGTCACGTGTGCTTGAGTAAAACAGCAGGGTTCCACGGCACGGTGACACTTGGTACGGAAAAGTTTTACGTTGAGGACCACTACTACCTTGCATGATTATATCCTGGCTAACGTCAGGGTTTTTTACTCTGTTTAGAAAAAGCTCTATTCCTTGCAGGGCGAAAGTGTATCTTGACTAAACCCCTGAAAAGTGTCACCACCTTTAACTATTTTATATTCAGTCAAATTCTTAGCAATTTATTCAGGTATGAGGATCCTATACACCTATAAGTCTTAAAGATTATTTCGATGGACCAAGTGAGGAGTACCGCCACCTTTGATTTAGGACATTGTTCTGGCTAGCACTAGACAATTTATTTCAGCTGTGGGGGTAATTTACATGGCTCCTATAAATGTAGGAGGAATTGAATCTCCGCACCTGAAAAGCTCGATTTGAACAAGTGAGACCACTCCAGCGACTACCTTGTTGTGGTTCTTCAGGCAATAGAAAATCTCGTAGGCGATCTCTTCCTCTGTCACTAGCACCCATTCGTCCACGAAGTCTTTGCACACTGGGAGTGTGACGGCGTCCTCCTCGACGCTGCCTGGGTTTCCGCGTGTAGGTGTCAGCGCGAAGTGCAGGTTGTGGGAACACAAAAGAAAGAAGAATATATCTAGATATATATATATATATATATATATATATATATATATATATATATATATATAAGTGGAGTAGGAAAGACAGGAGTCTTAGTCTGAGTTTATTCCCGACTAGTTTCGCAGGTGTATTTTTTCAAAGGTATACTTTGAAAAGGCATACCTGCGAAACTAGTCAGGAATAAACTCAGACTAAGACTCCTGTGTTTCCTACTCAACTTACGTCAACCTGTCAGAATGTCTCAACATTTATATATATATATATATACACACACATTTGGCATAATAGTAAATATTATGTATATGTATGCATATATATGTACAAAATAATACAAAAGAAGAGCATACACCCAAGAGACCTTTTGGTCCATAATTAGGTCGGATGTTAAGAAGAGATAGACAACGAACAAATTAATAAACAGCTAATCTGTAACAATAGTACTATCGCAGTAATAGTATCATCACAATCAGACTTTTTAAATTCATTATGAATATCCACCTGATTATATTTTTAACTCCTTGGTTGTTAATTCTTGCTTAATATTTCCCCCTCTGTGGTTCAAGTTCTTTCCTCACCCTTTTCATGCCATCTTCAAGACCATTTTGTTAATCATATCAGTTTACCAACTCCCGATTATGATAGCTGATACACACTTTCACTTTCACTCACGCTATTTTCAAATTAAATTCCCCCTCAAAAAAAAAAAAAGAAAAAAAAAAAAAAAGAAAAAGAAATTGCAAACGTCTCGTTAATGTTTTTTTTTTTTTTTTTTTTTTCCGGGTCCGCTATGTTTATCTAGATTCGAACTTAACGGACTGGTCTTCGTATTTTCATTCTTGTTTTTTATTTTCCTATTATCATTTTCTTTATCCTTCACCCAACATATTTTGAAGGACGTAGCAGTTTCCAGTATATCTCAATAGGTATTCACTCTCCCAAGATGGTCTTCTGTCTACCACCTTTGCTTTTCTTTCAAAATAGTTGCACATTTATTCCGTTCGACGCCAGAATTAAGTGTGTGTGTGTGTGTGTGTGTGTGTATTTACCTAGTTGTATTTACCTAGTTGTATTATAAGGGAAGGGGAGCTATGCTCGTGGTGACCCGTTTTTGTATCTCGCAAGATCAAGTTGTGTGTGTGTGTGTGTGTGTGTGTGTGTGTGTATTTACCTAGTTGTATTTACCTAGTTGTATTTTACGGGAAGGGGAGCTATGCTCGTGGGGTCCCGTCTTCATATCTCATTTTATCTAAACTATTTTTAAATTCATGTATTGTTTTTGCACACACCACTTTCTCATCTAACTTGTTCCAACTGTCTATTACTCTGTGAGGAAAGCTGTTCTTTTTCAAATCTCTTCTATAGCTGTCTTTTTTTATTTTCTTTCCGTGTCCTCTTGTATTTCTGTCATCCCATTTTATCAGATTCTCTCTATCAGTAATTTCTATGCCTTTCATGATTCTGTAAATAGCTATCAAATCTCCTCTCTTCTTTGCTCTAGTGTCTGTAGTTCAAGTTTTTCTAGTCTCTCTTCATATGATAGTTTTGAGAGTGTTGGTGCCAATTTTGTAATTGCTCTTTGTATTCTTTCAAGTTTTTTTTATACATCTTTTTGTACTTGGTGACCATATCGTTGCTGCATATTCCAATCTTGGTCTTATCAGGGTGATTAGGATTTTCTTCACCATTTCTTCATCCAGGTATGTAAATGCAACTTTGATTGTTCTTATTAAATTATAAGTTTCTCCAAAAATCTTATTTATATGTTTCTCAGGTGACATATTATTCATAACAATGACTCCCAGGTCCTTCTCATTTTCCACTTTTTTTATTCCTTCTTCTCCCAATTTATATGCTCCTGTTATTCTGTTTTTGCTTTTTCCAAATTCCATTATACTACACTTTTTTGTATTGAACTCCATCTCCCACTTCCTACTCCATTCCTATACTTTATTTAGATCTCTCTGTAGTGATTCACAATCTTCTTCAGTTTTCACTCTTTTCAGTAGTTTTGCATCATCTGCAAAGAAGCTCATATAGCTTTCAATTCCTTCATCCATATCATTAATATATATAGCAAACATTATTGGGGCCAGAACTGTTCCCTGCGGAACACCGCATATCACTTCATCCCATTTTGAGTGCTGGTTTCTTATCACTACTCTCATTTTTCTTTCTTGCAAAAAGTCTTCCATCCAATTTAGTAGTTTTCCCTGTATTCCTCCTTCAGTTTCTAATTTCTTAAGCAACTTCTTATGTGGTACTTTGTCAAAAGCTTTCTTTAGGTCTAAAAATGCACAGTCCACCCATCCATCTCTTTCTTGTATTATATCTATTAGCCTTGAATAGAAACATATTAAATTGGTGACGCATGATCGTCCTTGTCTGAATCCAAATTGCCTTGGATTTAACACTTTGTTTTTTTCTAAATATTTTACCCATCTACTTTTGATAATTCTTTCACAAATTTTTGCTATTGTACTTGTTAGAGAGACTGGTCTATAGTTGGTAGGTTCTTCTTTATTTCCTCCTTTATATATAGGTACTATATTTGCTTTTTTCCAATCTTCTGGAACTTTTCCTTCTTTCAAGGAACTATTTAGTATGCTATGTATTTTGTCTGCCAGTTCATTCCTGCATTCTTTCAGTATCCAGTTTGCTATTTCATCTGGTCCATGCGATTTTCTGACATCAAGATTACTCAGGTGTGTTAATATTTCATTCTTTGTTACTTCTATTTCTTCCATAGGGGGGACTTTCTCTTTCCATTCGTTCTCTTCAGGTTGTATGTTCTTCCTTGTAAACACTGATTTAAAATGTTTGTTCATAATTTCCGCCATTTCCATTTCCTCAGTGTATTCAACTCCCTCCTGTCTTAATTTCTCCAAGTCTTGTTTGTTTTTCAGTTTATTGTTTACAAATCTGTAGAATAGTTTTGGTTGATCTTTACACTTTTCTATGATATCTTTTTCATATTTTCTCTTTTCCTCTCTGCACGTTTGTACATATTCATTTCTATAACAGGTATATATTTTCCATTTTTCAGGTCTTCTGTCTTTTTTCCATCTGGTCCAGGCTTTGTCTCTTTTGTCTTTTAACTCCCTACAACATTTGTTGTGTACCAGCACTTTATATATTCTTTTTCTTCCTTTTGTCTTGGTACATACTTTTCCACTCCTTTTTTGTAAATTTTTGTCAAAATATTCAATTTCTCTTCTACTGTTGTTTCTTATTTGTATATTTCTTCCCAGTTTTCCTTTTGAAAGAATTCTCTTATTTTATCAAAGTTTGTTTTTTCATACATCATTCTTCCTTTTCTATATTGTTCATTTCTTTTCATATATTTTTCTTCATTAAGTTCCAGTTCAATCAATATGTGGTGACTTTTACTTATTGGTGTTTTATAATCAATTTTGTCCACTATTCTAGGTTCGGATGTAATTATTAGGTCTAGTCTCGATGGCTCTTCTTCATTTCTATACCTAGTGTTCTCCTGTATCCATTGTGTCATTGTATGGTCAGTAACCATCTCAAGTAGAGCGTTTCCCCATGAGCCGTCTCCACCCTTTACTGTCATTTCTTCCCAGCAGATTTCTTTGCAATTAAAGTCGCCCATCATAACTATTTTTCCTCCCTCTTCCATTATCTTGTTTAGAGTTATCTTTGTGTCCTCTAATATACTTTTATGTTCACTCTCTTCCCATGAGGCTCTTTTCGGGGGCACATAATTTATCACAAACTTTCTGCTCTTCTTATCTCTGTCTTCTACTTCCATCATTATCATCTCTACTGTATTCTTTCCATATGTGACACACTTCACGTTTATATCCTTCTTAGTCAGGAACATAACTCCACCCCCTTCCTTTTTCACTGTTTCTAATCCAATAATTATATGCATCATGTCCTACACTGTTGGGTGGTAGTGGACCTTTTAATTTTGTTTCTACAATTCCCATTATGTCTGGTTCTTTTTCTTTCAAATAATCATTCAGTTCATTCAATCCTGTTATTAATCCATCTATATTTGTGTAAGACACTCTTAGTTTTCTGCCACTTCCATTGTGTTCTCTGTTTCCCTTTTGTTTTTCTCTTGTATGTCGACTTTCTTTAGTTTCATATTCACTACTCTCCAATAGAATCTCTCTTTTTCTGACTCCGTTCTTATCTCGTTTTTTTTCCTTAGCTTCAAGTCTTTTCTGTTTTTCTTCCTCTCTTTCCTCTTTATTCATTTCCCTTTTTATCCATACCTTTTTATATTGTTCACTTGTTGCTAGTTTCCCTGTTTTGGATAAGATATTCTCAGCCGTAGTTTGTGACCTGAATTTAATCTTAATTGGTCTGGTCTTGTCTGTACTATATTTCCCGAGCCTGTATTTCTCTTCGATTTGTTTCCCTATTTCTGGTTCATCTTCTTGAACTACTTCTAGTAGATTTCTTACTTTTTCATTTTCCTCATTGATTCTTGTGGTTCTATCTGGGTTATGTTTCTCTTCCATTCCTAATATAATTATACATTTCTTTACAAAAGGATTACAAAGGATTACAAAGGCGGAGCATGCCGACAGGAGACCTTTTGATCCATATCTAGGTCGGATGCGAAAAAAAAAATCATATTAATAATAAAATAATAAATAAAAACTATGATAATGTAAATAACAAATAAAATACATAAATAAATGCATAGGTATAGTTAAATAATAAACAAGCAGGTAAATAGTAAATAATAATTAATTGACATATAACTAATAATAAATAAAAATCAGACAGACAAATGATAACAAAACAAAAACAAATAATAAAGATAAATTATAATCATTACAGTATCTTACTTAGGTATTTATCTAAATGATTCCCAAAGCTCTGAACTGAACTACACTGCACTACCTGTGCAGGAAGCCTATTCCATTCATTAACCACACGGTCGGCAAAGTTGCTCCCACCCACCTCCAAATCGAATCCATTTCCTGACAGTTTGAGACCATTATTTCTTGTCTGATTCACATTCAGTGTGAAAATTTCGTCACTTTTGATCTTGTCAATTCCCTTTAGAATTTCTAAGACTTGCAACAAATCACCCTTGGGTCTACGCTTCTTTAGGGGAAATAGATTCATATGTTTTAGTCGATTTTCCTATGATTTATTTCTGATATTTGGAATCAGTTTTGTGGCTCGCCGTTGTACTTTTTCCAATCTGTCAATGTCTTTAATGAGATTCGGTGACCATACGGAAACAGCATATTCCAAATGTGGACGAACTAACGATTTATATAGCTTGTTAATGAGTGATGGACTTTTGAAATCAAAAGATCGTGCAATCAGTCCTAGAATCTTATTTGCTTTCTCAGAGGCTGAAATACACTGCTTGGATGATTTGAGGTCGTTACTGATAATTACGCCGAGATCTTTTTCACTATCCACTTTTGTTAACGAATTACCAAATAACTTGTAATCGTACTTACTGTTATTTTTACCTATGTGCATTACCTTGCATTTACTTGTGTTAAATTTCATTAGCCACTTTTCAGACCATTGCTGTAATCTATCTAAATCTTCTTGAATATCTAATTGGTTTGAGTGATCATTTGCCACTCCGCACAGTTTTGTATCATCAGCAAATTTGGAAACAGTCTGTCTGCTAAGTCTCTTACTATATTCTCCTTCTGTCTCATCACTTTAATAACTGAGTTTTCAGTTTGTTCATTCATTTGCTGTCTGATTATGTCAGTGAATGCAACTTTGCTATTTTCTTGGATTTTTTTCCAACCCTTCTTGTTCTCCTTATTATTCTCCTTTAAGACTTTATTCTCTTCTTTTACTTCTTTTAACTGTTTTTTTAATTCTTCAATTTCCTTAGTTAAGTTTTTGTTCGCCTTCTCTAGTTCTTCCAATTTTTCAACCCTCTGTACAATGTTGTTAACATGACCGAACCTACGCTCCAAGTCCTCGATCATCTTATCGACCTTCTTTTCTAGTCTTGTCAGTCAGGGGGGGTTGTGTCCCCCCCACCCTCTTTAAATCCCTGGAAAATATTCTCATCACAATTCTATTGTATTGCTCTTATCTATACTTCTAATCTTTACATTTTTATTAGACATTTCATCGTCACTCAGCTGGTCGGGGGGCCGTTTGTTTACCTTTCGCCTGTCTGCCTGGGCCAAGTCCTCTCCTTCCTCATTTCCTTCCATTTCCCTCAGCAATCCCTCCCCTTCTCCTCTTTCCCTACTTTCCCACTAACCCACGAGCAATTTCCCCCCCACCCTGTAAAAACAATAGGCACTTCTCTTTGCGTTGGGATCCACAAACTTCAATTTTCTTCAGAACGTCTTCTAAGCCGTCCATTCGTTGAAGTGTGTGTGTGTGTGTGTGTGTGTGCGTGTGTGTGTTTGTGAGTGCGTGCGTGCGTGCGTGTGTGTTGGACATGATATTTACTACAGTTCTCGTGGGTGCCGACCTGCCGTGCCGTCTGACAGTGTCTCATAAGATTCCTCGTTGACGATGACTCCCGCCTTGACCGACTCGTGCATGACCTTGGACATTTCAGGAGAACAGCCGTAGACCTGGAACCAAAATAACAGGTTTTGACAGCCAATAGGAGAGGTTAGTTCTCATGACATCTATGATCTTGAAATTATTCTTTAAAGGTCAACTGAGGAGATTTTAGATTTCTTTATTTCTTGTTTTTAATGCATGAAAATAAAACTTAGAAGAAGTTAGATCACTAAAATGCACATTTCTACCACTTTAGTCTTGATTTTAGCCATATAGCATGATCTTAAAAGTGCCTAGTAGCAGACGAACTTTTCAATGTCGTAGTTACATTTTCCACCACTGGGGCAACTGATGACGTCAGTATTGCTAGCGCGAACCGAAAAACACGATGGGGATTTCACATCGAGTGAAGGATACGTGTACGAACCAATTCGGATATCCAAACAAAACTCAACTAACGAAGAACATGTCGAGTGCGAGGAATCTTCAGAGGATGAACGCCCAGAACGAGCAGGAAATAAGGACTGGTTGTATACGCCACCATATACATGATGAGTAACGTCACTCGCTCACACTCCCTCACTCACTCCCTCACTCACTCACCCACTCAATGTCAGCAACCTTCGGGTCGGCAACAACAACTCGACCACCAAACAGACATACGAACGCACATGAACATCCGAGTAACCAAACAAACACAAAACACAAATTACGTATACTAACGATCCTCCCCTGGATATATAATTAACATGTATGATAATAGACAACAATACATAATCAATGCAGTTGCACCACCCATGTGAGACAACGGACCTTCTCGAAATTAATGTAAAGACTAAAGACTAAACCCAACACAATAAAGTGCTGAGATGTCACTTCCGGCCAATGACCACCAAGGTAACGTGGCCGAGACGAGGAGTTGGGACGATGACAGGTGTTGTGCAACAAGAAGTGGTGTGATAAACAGTTATATTAATGTATCGTTCTATTTAACAGTTGACAGTGTATATACCATAACTGCAAAACCTGAAAGCTTTGAATAAAATGGTATAAACTTAATACGAATCTACATATACCAGTACCCCGTACCTAGTGAACGATACATTATTACTGGTGGCAAGCGGTGACCGCGCCCACGTCTCTAAAGAAACAAACTAACTACCAGAAAAAAAAAAAGACTATCGAGGACTCATCCTGCGCACCCCTCTGCACCAATTGTGTTCCTCCAAAAGAAGCGGTGGTGAAAATTTCTCACCACCTGGTGGCAGCAAAACCACACCATGCACAACACCTACGTTATCGCCGACTCAACAATAATTACCAGCCTCTAAATAAGGTAACCCAACCAACACCCTTTTCAAATACGTAATAGTATCATTACTACTATTACCTTACCTATCCATTTCTGAATCCCTGATACTGCTTTCCTTTTTTTTACGAGAATATCAACGAGCCATCGCTTGAGGACAAACCTCATCCGCTCACCCTCACCACTCACCCGAGTGTCGCGTTCCACCGAGAACCACAACGTCAGCAATTATCACAGCTGCACGTCATAATACAAATCGCTTCAAGCACGGTCTTAAGGTAACCTACACGCCTTTAGATACCCACGTGCTCAACGCACGTACACCTTAGCCATATAACAACTATGTAATCTCGCACTTATATTAGCATATTGTCATTTAGAAGTTTTTTTTTTTCTCTTCAAAAATTATCATTAAGTAATACCCTTTAATCTGCCAATTACAAATATACATATATATTCAACAGTTAATATTATTACATAATATAATATTCATATGTATTCTTACAGTTAAGTAATTCTTGTTTAAACAAATAGCTCTTATATGTTTAAAATTCAATATTTACATAGAACTTATACATTTTTATCAATGTAACCTACTTTACTGCTGTAAATTTTTTTTTATGAACAACCATAATTAATTCTATTATAAGAATAATATCACAATAATTAACTCCTTATTATATAATATTAATTCCACATTTTATTACTATTTTATATATACACATATATTTTTATGATTTTTGTAATCCCATTACTATATCCCCCTTCCCATATCTAAGCATAACATAATACCCTTAGTTACTATATACCTATTATTCATATTTTAACAGCTCCCTTTTTCTTAGATTACAAATCAAAACTAACTATTAACTAATACATGATTTAACAACATGGCCTTTGCCACCAGATCAAAACTAAAAAGTTTACATAGCGTCTTCTCAAAGTCTAGAGAAGAAAAACACCAAAATGACATATCCAGTGACAAAGAGGAAATACACACAGAAGACTTAATTGGCAATGACAATACCTCTGACCAGTTAAATAAACCTGACAAAACTAATCCTAATGCAGATACCCCTATAACTCCCCTTTATGAGAACGATGTCTTACCTTTTTTTCAACCAGCTTCCTCAAGTAGACCCCTTTCACCCCTCACAATCACAACCACCCATTCCTCCCATCCAACCAAATATGCAAACAAAACCTCCTATAAACCATAATCCATCCAACCCCCATATCCCAACACATAATAACCCCCCTCCCATTCAGCAACAGTAC
The DNA here is from genome assembly GCF_046742065.1 of Oratosquilla oratoria. Taxonomy (NCBI): domain Eukaryota; kingdom Metazoa; phylum Arthropoda; class Malacostraca; order Stomatopoda; family Squillidae; genus Oratosquilla; species Oratosquilla oratoria. Next base: position 57,010,789 of record NC_134790.1, read on the forward strand.
CAAACCCTTCCCCTTTCCTTCCCCCCATACCCCACCTGTTCAAACCCACTCCACACCATACCACCAACCACCACCTAACCTTCCTCCAAACCCACAATATTATCCTTACCCACAACCTCAACCAACAATAATTAACAATTATCAAACCATAACCCCCCTCACAGAAATCCCAACCTTTTCCCAAGATAGCGGACTATCCATTACAGATTTCTTGACAGCATGTGACCTGTTTTTCTCCAAGAATCAATATTCAGAGACAGATAAAATAAATTTGTGCCGTCAGAAAATAAACCCATCTGACATTTGCCGTTCAAAGGCAAGGATGCTAGACACCCTAGTTGCATCTGGAATCACTTATCAGGAATATAAACGCCACCTCCTTAAGGTCTTTCATAACAAACAACCTAACAACATTTCCTTCCTCATCACCTTCCTCAATAACACTAGAGTCCCACCACATTCCATTACTAACATAATGGATTTTGTTGCAAACGGAATGAAAGAGGTCAGAGAAGACCTAGAAAATAACTCTCCTTGGACTCACACTGATCAATTTGGTCAAAATGTAATGCCAACAAAACACTTACTAACATTCCTTGAAATAGCTTCCTATCTCTCCCAACTCCCTCCAAAGTGTTTAAAGGAAGCCTCCAAAAAGGAACTAGACACTAGAAATCCTCTAGCTTATACCTATATTTTAGATATCATGAATGCTTGCAATGTATCCTTAGATACCCCCAACCATCTCCCCAGACTAAATAGCCTTCACTCACAGCACCCCCCTCCCACCAATCAAGGACAACCTTCTAAGTGGTGCTCCTACCATTCATCAAACAGTCACAACACGAAAGACTGCATACAGCAAAAACAATACCCGCAGGTACAACACCACTCTATCCCTTGCTCAGTTCATGGAACCTTTTCCCACACCGATGCCCAGTGTTGGACACAGCAAAAGCAACACACGCAGGTACAACACCACCCTATCCCTTGCTCAGTTCATGGAACCATTTCCCACACAGATGCCCAGTGTTGGACACAGCAAAAAACAACACCCACGCTCAGTGCATACTACTACCTCACACCAGAATCAAAACAAACAAGTTCCACCCCCCTTTAAACACCCACTCCTATCTACACCAACACATCCAATCAAATACTGCAACCTACACCAAACATCATCTCACTCCAACGAAGAGTGTTACCTACAGAAAACACAACAACAACCGCATCAGAGAACTAACAACCCATTCACCACCCATCGACAAACACCCCCCTCCAACACGACAACCAATACTAAACAACGATTGGGGGAACGTGTACCAGCCTCACGCACCAAACCACCATAGGAATATCTCATACACAACACAAATACCTCACCCTAGAAGTAAGCTTAGACCAACTTAAAGTTGACATGATGGTTGATACAGGAACAAACCTGAACATCATCCCAAGAGCTCTGTATGAAGCATTAAATGACCCACCCCAAATTCAATTTTCCAATATGGAAGGACTCTTAATAGAAGGGAGCACAATTCCTCTACACGACACCATAGACTTAAATATTGAAGTCAACAATCACAAAGTAGGTTTCACAACTTTCCACATAGCAGATGAATGGAGCCTTGACCAACAAGGTATAATAGGACTACACTCATTAAAGATTTGGAAAACTAAGATAGATTTTGAGACTAACAAAATCTCCTTCCGAGATGTAAATAATGAATCAACAGTTCCTGAGACACCCAACTCAGACACACAACATCTCTCATGTCTACCTTCCTTTAATACTCCCAATCCCACTAACAACTATTCCTTCCGACCACCCCCTTATGTCACCTCAAAGGCACTGATGTCTAACACAGTCATCATACCCCCTAGACATTCAATAACAGTCCCACTATACATACCCGGTGCAATAGACCATCAGGACGTCATAATCGACTCAGACACGTCCAGGATTAACAACATAACCATTGAGTCCTCCTGGGACACAATATCAGAAAATAAACATACACTAGCTATGTTAACAAACACCTCAGAACAACACCGTAAAATCAGGAAGAATACAAACATCTGCGCAGTCCATCTCCATAATTCCCCTATCCAGGAACCACTGCCGCAACACATCAACCAAGTAAGACCAACACAACCCCTCCCCCCTATTCCCCCAGACCAAATCACGACATCAGCTGACGGAGAAAGTCATAACGAGCTATTAGCTCTCCTACAGAGGAATAGATCAGCTGTCGCCTTAGAAGGCGAATCACTAGGCAAATGTGATATAATCAAACATCACATCCAAATTCCCCCAAACACCCCCCCTTCATACACCCCCGCTTACCGCATACCCCACAGTAGGAAATCCCAAGTCAATGACAGTGTACATGAGATGATACACCAAGGCGTAATTTCCCATTCAGACTCCCCATGGAACAGTCCCCTCTTTTTGGTCCCTAAGAAAGACGGAACCTTACGCCCTGTTGTTGACTTCAGAAAAATAAACAACCTAACTCAATCTGACCCACACCCCCTCCCCGCCATGCAAGATGTACTACAATGCATTGGCAACGGGAACTCTGTTTTTTCCACAATAGACCTCAAGTCAGCCTTCTGGCAGGTCGAACTAACAGAGGAATCAAAACCCGTAACTGCATTTTCCACGGACAAAGGACACTTTCAGTTTGAACGTATGCCCTTTGGCCTTAAGAATGCCCCCTCAACCCAACAAAGGTTGATGACCCGCATTTTCAGTGACATGATAGGAATCTCATTATTCGTCTATTTAGACGACCTCATTATATATAGTCCCACAGAAAGAGACCACCTTAACACTTTAGAGATTGTCATCAAACGTCTCAAACATACGGGATTAAAGATTCAATTAAAGAAATGTAGATTCCTCATGAAGGAACTCACCTTCCTAGGCCATAAAGTGGATGCAAAAGGGATTCACACAACCACTGATAAAATAGATACAATAAACAATTTCCCAACCCCCAGAAACGCAAATGAAACACGAAGTTTCATAGGGTTAGCCTCCTACTACAGACACTTTATCCGAAACTTTGCTGATATTGCTTCCCCTCTGACCAAATTCACAAGGAAAGGCGAGCCATTTCAATGGTCAGAAGCAGAACAGCAAAGTTTCGACACTCTCAAACACGCACTCACCACAGCCCCTGTACTAGTTTTCCCTGATATGAAGAAAGAATTCTTTCTTTACACAGACGCCTCCTCTAAAGGAATAGGCGCAGTCCTACAACAGAAAGATGACAAAGGCAAAGAACACGCCATAGCCTACGCAAGTAGAGTCCTCAACAAAACTGAAAATAACTACTCAACTACACACAAAGAAGGACTTGCAATCATATGGGCACTAAAACACTTTAAATACCTCATTTTAGGCTACAAGATTACCATACTAACAGACCACCAACCACTAGTCTATCTTTTTAACTCCAAAGACTTACATGGGAGAGTTGCTAGATGGAAAACAACTCTCCTTGATTACGATCCCATGATCGTATACTTAGCTGGGAAAGCTAACGTAGTGGCAGACTGCTTGAGCAGACAAACTCACATCACCCCCATAACCCAAACCACATGCATACCTATGCAAGAACTCAGGGATGAAACTGACGGAGACCCAATATGGTCTCCAATAAAACAGCATCTCATCTCACAAACCCCCTTACACTCCCGACCACCTGTCCCTATTGAGGAACTCAATCTGGTCAACGGAGTCATAAGGAGAACCATTAATACAAGAGAGGTTACTGTTATCCCCAGAGCCCTAGTCCCCAAGGTCCTACACATATTGCACGACAGTGCAATGGGAGGCCACTCGGGCAGAGATAAGACACTAAACACTGCTAGGCACACATATTATTGGCCTTACATGAAAAGAGATATAACCACACACATAGATTCTTGTGTAACTTGCAAACAATTCAGAGGCCCTAACCTGAAGCAAATCAACATAAAAGATATCCCACTCCCTGCTGAACCATGGGAAACACTTGGCATTGACCTACTGAAAATGCCAACGAGCCATCAAGGTTCCAATTATGTACTCACAGCAGTTGAGTATTTATCTAAATACACAATCTTAATACCACTCCAGGACAAAACAGCAGAGACTGTAGCCAAAACCCTGGTCAACAATATCTTTTGTAAATACAACATACCACACACAATGTTATCTGACAATGGCTCAGAATTCAAAAATGAAGTGATGCTCTAAATAGCACACCTCTACAACATTGACCAAACATTTGCCACTGCATACCACCCCCAGGGAAACGGTCTGACTGAGCGAACAAATCGCAAGGTCCTAGAAATTCTCAGACCATTGGTCAATGACCTCATGGACACTTGGGAAGATTGGCTACCACAGGTACAAGCCAGTATCAATAGCACAGTCAATTCCGCAACAAAGATGTCCCCACATGAAATCATTTTCGGCCAACCAATGCGCCTACCCTACCAAATATTCAACCAACCCCCCCCACCCTTATACAACCTAGATAACCTCGCACACTGCATCAAAAGAGGTATGCAAACAATTTACAAAAAAGTTAGAGCAAACCTGAAAGAAGCCCAGGAAAAGACAAAGACAAAACAACACAAACGGTCAATTCCACTTGACATAGCACCTGACGACACAGTCATGGTAAAAGACTCAGGTCGAACAAACAAACTCAAACCCAAATTCCTAGGCCCCTTCATAGTCACAAGTTCACTCCCTAACAATGTTTTCCTACTAACAGATCCTTCTGATCACTCCACCTTCACCATACATGGAGAGAAGTTGAGAAAGGTCAAACTGAACCTCGACCCAATCTCACCTCCCATCCACAACCCACCTATCACAGACACACACCAATCAGGAATACGCAAGTCTGCTCCCATGACTCTGCGTCGACGCAACTAAACATGCACTCTAGCTCTCGCCCCTGAAGATGCAGGACGTCATGTATCTATCGGTGGAGGTTAAAATGGCCCATTTCCAATAAGAACTCTTTTCCACATATCTATAAAACTTCTCTACTTCCTTCCGACCAATATAATCTTAGCGAGAGTCAGATAAACATATCCTCATACACTGAGACATAACCTTCATCCTCCAAAACTAAATACATCATTAATTACCCACCTTAAACATCGACTACTTTTGACATGGACTCATTCGACTTACATCATAGGATTCTTCCATATAACTCCACAGCCCTTTCCCTCTTAATCATGCTCTTTATACTAATAATAATAATCATATTCTGTTGCATGAAGTAACACCTTCCAAAACCTTTCCACCTCCATACCCAAATTGTTGTAAACCTAGATTAAGTTTATTCTTGTGTCTCACCCAATATCTTAAATACTATAAAAATTCATACAGAAACTATATATCCATACTATGAAATAAAACAAGTGCAATGTGACACAACAAACTGACCATAGAACAGTGTCTAGAAAAACAACACTCCCAACAGTGATAGTGTTAAACCATAAAAACAATAACATTTAAAAAGTGAATTAAACAGTGTATGTGAAATCCAATAGAACGTGTAATCTGGTGAGACACAACGTTACACTTCTGAGACACAACATCGCTACCCCTTAATTACAGTTCATGATCCCCCTTGGGACCTCAGATTCACTTCAACAACACCCCCCCATCTGCACATTTTTAACCCCACAGGATTTTGTGTCTCTGAATTTTTTTTTCTCGATGTATTATCCATATAAATACTTTTGTAAACCATGTACCCTAGGTGCCGGGAGCCACCTAACCCCAGGGGGAGAGCGATATGTATACGCCACCATATACATGATGAGTAACGTCACTCGCTCACACTCCCTCACTCACTCCCTCACTCACTCACCCACTCAATGTCAGCAACCTTCGGGTCGGCAACAACAACTCGACCACCAAACAGACATACGAACGCACATGAACATCCGAGTAACCAAACAAACACAAAACACAAATTACGTATACTAACGATCCTCCCCTGGATATATAATTAACATGTATGATAATAGACAACAATACATAATCAATGCAGTTGCACCACCCATGTGAGACAACGGACCTTCTCGAAATTAATGTAAAGACTAAAGACTAAACCCCAACACAATAAAGTGCTGAGATGTCACTTCCGGCCAATGACCACCAAGGTAACGTGGCCGAGACGAGGAGTTGGGACGATGACAGGTGTTGTGCAACAAGAAGTGGTGTGATAAACAGTTATATTAATGTATCGTTCTATTTAACAGTTGACAGTGTATATACCATAACTGCAAAACCTGAAAGCTTTGAATAAAATGGTATAAACTTAATACGAATCTACATATACCAGTACCCGTACCTAGTGAACGATACACTGGTGAGTTCATCGGAATGCATTACATAAATACACACCACCAACCACACCAGACCAGACACATGGTTTCGTTTGTTTATCATCAGACATGCGGATGAAGGTTTGAAGGCATGGAATAGTAGGCCTAATACCTAACAGACGTTGATGGGCTTGGCCCTATCTACCAGGCGAGCCCTCCGACAAGTTGTGTATGTTTAAGACAGATTGAACATTTTTAGAAGCTCTGCCAAGGGATTCGAACCCTGACCTGTGCGTGCATAATCACGAAGTTAAGACGCTAGCAACTGAGCTACGTGCGATGGTTCAAAAGTACTGTACAAGTCCCCGACCACACTTCACGTAACTGCAGAAGACGTAGTCTCATTTTCATCTAATCCCCATATTCCGACAAGTTGCGTGTGTTTAAGACATGCAGAACCTTGGCAAGGAGATACATACACATAACGTTAGAATAATGGTGGTATCGGGAAATCTCACGAATAAAATGAAATAGATTTAATCGTATGAGCATGCGGAAGTAGATATTATTTCTGTTCACCTAGGCAAAAATATACATTTATGAAGTTGTCGCTCGATTTCGATGATTATATCGGGGAAGGGGAAGTGGGGTTTTTTGATTGAGAGGACTGGTAATGGTCCTCTATTGCAGGGGTAGTGTTAGTTTATGAAGGAATAATCTCTATGTCGAAGCCACGGGGGACTCTTTTGATATCTTTGTGCAAGGCGATGTCCGTGAGATCGTGCAAACTGAGTGCTTTAACTTTGTTCATTGACTCGTGTTCAATGATACGATAGGGTCCAGAGAATTTCAGGGAGAGCGTCGAGGTAGGGGTGTGGTTAAGGATGTAAACAATGTAAACATCAATGGTATTTACTGGGCGTTTTGTCCTTAATTTTGCCGATTTGGACATGCGGGAGGAGTTAAGGCGTCTGTTACGTTTGGAACGCAAGTCCACAGCTGTCAGTAAGGTAGCAGATTTAGAGTCGCGGGAAGGTGTTTGGGTGGTGGTGCCATTTGTGCTAACAGCTGGTGCATCCTCGTGTGATGAAGCAGAGTGAATTTGAATGGTGGGTAGTCTTAATTGACGTTGAATCATGTTCTGCTTGCTCGGCCACGTTAATGTGGTTGACTTTGTGGAAATTTGCTGATGGCAGTGGAGGGGGAGATGATTTGCATGTTGAGCAAGGTAAATGATTATGTTATGTTGCTTCATCAATGTTAAGCCTATGAGGATATCAACAGGAAAATAAACATCAGCTACGTAGGTGGTAACTGGAATGGAAGGGCACTCATCCTTGAAGTGTCTAGGGAGAATTTACCAATTATAGGGAATGGTACGCCATCGACATTGCAAAGGTTGACGTAGGGGGGTTCCAAAATGGTGACACGTTTTGTTTCAGTGCGGAATTTATGGAAATTGTGTACTGACATGATGTTAACTGGGGATTGTCACTTTGGTGTTGCTAGACGTAGCATTGAAAGTTAAGGAATGGAAAGATACCTCTGGGATATCCAGGGTATGTATCGGTAAGGTTGAAGATTAACTCTCTGGGTATGTATTAACTGTCCTTGGAGTGCACTGAGTCTTTGTATTCTGTAGTCACAAAGGAGATGCGGTACGTGAATACCTTGCACATGTGTTACGTGAATGCCTTGCAGGATATGTGTTATGTGAATGCCTTGCAGATGTGTTACATGAATGCCTTGCAGGAGATGTGTTACGTAAATATCTTGCAGAAGAGCGATCTGGGGATCCCTTTCTGTGTTGCCTCCGTGCTAGCAGCACACGGCAACGATCACTCGTGTGAAAACATGTACCGTGATGATCGAAATGTTTGTCTGGTTGTGACGGGTGCCTGTGGTAACACGTGTTTATAAGGTGTCCTGGTTTGTGGCAGTACGTACAGAGTATTTGTGTTCTTGAAGGAGAGCATTGGCGTGAGCGGTATCACGTGCGAGATGTATGTATTGATCTCGTGTTATGTGAGGGGGACCGTTTGACCTGGGCTATTGTGTGGGTGGGTGCGATGGATACTGATTGGCTCTGTATCTGAGTGATAGCTTTGTCCGTGACTGAGAATTTACTGGAGAATTCGTCTAGTGTGATACCTGGTGTGAATAGAATGGTGCTAGTTTTTTTTTTGGGGGGGGTGTCTGGGTGTAATTGGGAGAGTAGTTGAAAGTATGCCATGAGTGAGACTACGTGTTTTAATGATATTTTGTTGTCTGAGACCCAGTCTGAGTTCTTGAGGCTTTCTCTGAGTTCAGTTTTAAATGTTGAAGCTATCTTGACAAATTTTTCTTTTGTGTCGTGTGAGCCATGATTGTAAATTTTTGCCAAAGAGTATAGGGGGGAAAGTGCTCCAAGTGGCTCAAATACAGTAAATGACTTTAAAGTGCTTTACAAAATCCTGATAGTTGCGGTTTCCTCAAATAAATCAGACTTAGTGACGTCACCAGCTAATGTGTTATTCTTATCTATTTTGAATGTTAAGATGGATATTTTAGTTTTGTCTGCGGCGTTTCTTCGTGCTATCTCTGATTCAACCTCGGAGAGGAAATTGTGTACAGGAATATTCTTGCTGTTGAAGAGAGGTAATATTGTCTCATCCTTGAGTACGGTGATAAGGGTTTGTGTTGTCATGGTGTTTTGAGTAGGAAGTGAATTTTCTGAAGAGTTGCTAGTAGAAGGAAGGGACATGTTTGGTGTATTTGAATTGAGCGCAGAACGGCTTCGTGTTTAGGGTCGGTATGTCGAGCCAGAGAGGGCTTTGGACACGTTCATCTACTAACTGAGAGAGAGAAAAAAACAAGAAAAAAAAAAAAAAAACAGAGTATCTTGATCCTAGGTAATAATAACAACGGAAAAATATCTACTTATCTAAGATGATGTAGGGGGATTCCACAATAGAGGTGCAGAGGGGCAAATCGATGGAAAGATGAATTGCTGGAAACGGGGAGTTAATTATTAGCGGATTTAATTTGTAAGTTGATATATATATATATATATATATATATATATATATATATATATATATATATATATACATAAGTGATATATCTATCCAAAAAGTAATGGATAGGGAGATGAAGATCTTGCGAAGGTTATTGCGTGGAGTGGAGTGGGCGGTTCGTTGTCTGTTGATGCCACGACGATCGTTGGTGCGTAGAAGATGATCGTTGGCTGTTGGTGCAGTGACGTACGGAGCGCGATGCGATGTTGGAGAAGGAGGGTCGTCCAACTCGTGCGATGGTGGAGTAGGAGGTCGTCCAACGTTTCTATGTCGACGTGGTGGAGACGGCGGGCGTCTTGGATGCTGGAAAACGCCTTGGAGGTGGATTGCCTCGTCGTAGACGTTGGGGGAATGCCTCGGAGGGGGATTTCCTCGTCGTAGATACTGGAGGATGCACAGCGTAGAAGTAGTACTCTTCGCTATATAGTAGGATGCTGGGTAATTCAGCTAAGAGGGATTGCCTCGTATGTGATGCTTGGCTATGCAGGTGAAAGGGGTCTGTACCTCGTAGCGATGATGGATTTTGGTGAAGAGTGGTAGTGTTGGGAGATGGTTGTGTTCAAACGGAGCCGCTGTCGTAGAGTTGTGATTCGGAGGAATGATAGAGTTGCTTCTTCGTATTCGTATTACACGCTGGCCCACTAGAATAAAGATTTGTTGTTTACTTCTACATTGGTGAATGAAAGTCTGGGACTTGACCTTACTTTAATTTTCCAGAATGCTCTCTGGTCTACATATACAATGCAACCTCTGAGGAAGATTTGGGTGGTTACCAGATTTCACATAATTACACATGTACAAGTAGGTTGTTGCCATATTCACATATATAAAGAAATATAAGAAAGGTTGGTCGTGGAGGACAGGCGCTGGATAGTTACACTCTTCCACTGTGGTCGAGATGCGAGATCTTTTAATCCGCACCGCCTTCAATTGTTGTCGGGAAAGCGCGAGGCCCGTTCGGCGCAGGTGTTTTCCCAAATGCTGGTGGCCTCTTTTAATCAAGCAGATGTTTCGGGTGTCTGACTTGAGATGTGGCAAGGCCTATTGCTCAGTCCGGGGTGTTGGCTGGAGAATTTGGGTCCTCTTGGGAGATCCGTGACAATAAATGGTCTCTGAAGAGTTGGTTGGAAGACGTTGGAGAGACATTTGAGTACTTCTGGCTCCATAAGCGTGTGTGCGCTCGTGTGCACGCTGGACATCAAAGGAAGGGTTGATAACACATATACACATACATACACACACACAAACAAACACACACACACACACACACACACACACACACACACACACACACACACACACACACACACACACACACACACACACACACACACACACATTCTATATATATATATATATGTATATATATACATTTGTATCAACCACAATGCACTTTAATTATAAGCCATTAATATCGGGAGACCCGATGGAAGTCAACATGCAGAAATTGAAAAACAGTACGGCCAAGAACTCGAACCCTGGCTAGCACGTGACAAGTGCTGCATGTTGACCTCCATCGGGTCTCCCGATGATGATGTCTTAGAATTAAAGTGCATTGTGGTTGATAAAATGTATCGCTATTCACTAGGACCCATTCAGTGTTGTACATATATATATATATATATATATATATATATATATATATATATATATATATATATATATATATATATATATATATACGAGGAATTTGCTAGTGGACAGCGACATTAATCAGATAATTTTTATGACCATCGCGCAAGGATTCGAACCTGAGCTGTACATGACGGCAAGAGGCCCGCCATGACTACCGCCTTAACACCGCTCGACCACTGATACTTAAATCGTACGAACTCAGAACACTTACTGGTTCTCGAGATTGAGAAGGTCACTACCTGCAACCCTATTCTCATTTTTACCATACTACCAAGCACACTCGTGGGAGGGGTAAGGACCGGATCGAATCCTTTTCACGCTTCGTCATTGTAACCATACGAGGAATTCACTAGTGGACAGCGACATTAATCAGATAATTTTTATGACCATCGCGCAAGGATTCGAACCTGCGCTGTACATGACGACAAGAGGTCCGCCATGACTACCGCCTTAGACCACTCGACCACTGATACTTAAAATCGCACGAACTCAGAACACTTACTGGTTCTCGAGATTGAGAAGGTCACTACCTGCATCCCTATTCTCATTTTTACCATACGACCAAGCACACTCGTGTCGTCATGGCGGGCCTCTTGTCGTCATGTACAGCGCAGGTTCGAATCCTTGCGCGATGGTCATAAAAATTATCTGATTAATGTCGCTGTCCACTAGCGAATTCCTCGTATGGTTACAATGACGAAGCGTGAAAAGGATTCGATCCGGTCCTTACCCCTCCCACGAGTGTGCTTGGTCGTATGGTAAAAATGAGAATAGGGTTGCAGGTAGTGACCTTCTCAATCTCGAGAACCAGTAAGTGTTCTGAGTTCGTACGATTTTAAGTATCAGTGGTCGAGCGGTGTAAGGCGGTAGTCATGGCGGGCCTCTTGTCGTCATGTACAGCGCAGGTTCGAATCCTTGCGCGATGGTCATAAAAATTATCTGATATATATATATATATATATATATATATATATATATATATATATATATACTGTATATATGGATAAGAATTTTAGACAAATTATTTGGATGATGGAGAGCATAAACACAGGGGAAGGCTCGGAACCCTAAACACTAACGTTTCGTTCGCGTAGAACTTCTTCAGAAGAAATTCTAAGCGAACGAAACGTTAGAGTGTTTAGGGGTCCGTGCCGTCCCCTGTGTTTATGCTCTCCATCATCCAAATATATATACATATATATATATATATATATATATATATATATATATATATATATATATATATATATATATAATAGATTCGAAACTCTAAGAGCTAATGAGGACACCGTGGAAGATATAAATTTGAATTTAGTGAATATTATTAGGGAATCGGCAGAGAAAGTAGGAAGTACAAAAAACATTAGAGAAAACAAATACTCCCAAGCTACAAATGACCTTATTAAAAGAAGAAGGAACATGCAGATTAAAAGTAGGAGAGACGAAATAGAAAGAGTAGAACTAAACAAGCTTATCAACATAAGGCAGAGATTAGAGAAAAGAAAGAGAAACATAGATGAAATAGAGGAAACTATTCGGAAGGGTAAAAGTATTAAAGTGACCGAGCGCAAACATGCTTTAGGAAGACAGCAAATGGTATATTTGAAAGGTAGAAATTGAGAAATAATTAAATGTAGAGACAAAATGGTAAAAAGAGTAGAAGAAATTTACCAAGAGCTCTACTCGTCGAAGACCGTAGTTGAATCAGTAAATTCATGTGTAGACGTTATTAGTGTACCAGAGATTTCAAAGGAAGAAGTAGAATTTGCTCTAAAAACTATGAAACGAGGAAAAGCACCTGGGGAAGATGGTATATCGATAGATCTGTTGAAAGACGCCGGGTAATTAGTTCATATTAAATAAGCTCAGTTGTACACCCAGTGCTTACGTCAAGAAAGCGTTCCTGATGCGTGGTGCAATGCTATAGTGATTTTGCTTCATAAAAAAGGAGACCAGAAGGACCTTAGTAACTATCGACCGATTAGCTTGCTATCAAATGTATATAAAGTATTCTCCAAGATCCTTAGATATAAAATAAGTCAAGTTTTAGATGGAAATCAACCGAGAGAACAGGCAGGCTTTAGGAGCGGATATTCGACTCTAGACCATTTGCAGGCGATAAACCAACTAATTGAGAAAACGACAGAATACAATATACCTCTGTGTTTAGCTTTTGCAGATTACGAGAAGGCCTTTGACTCGGTAGAACAAATAGCAATACTAAACTCGCTACGCAACCAGGTACAAACGAACAAATCGTAAGAGTTTTAGAAAAGCTTTATGCGAAAGGTACCGCTATAATTCGACTACATAAAGATACAGAAAATATCAAGATTGAGAAAGGAGTACGGCAAGGCGATACAATTTCACCCAAACTATTTACAGCTTGCTTGGAAGATATTTT
>NC_134790.1:57026731-57036731 GCF_046742065.1 Oratosquilla oratoria
ATATGTATATATATATATGTATATATACACATATGTGTATATATATTTTTTGTATATATGGGCAGGAAATTTTCGCATATCTGATTAAAATCTATGGCAAGATTATTATTGCATATTTTTTTTATCTGCTTATTCTCTTTCTCTGAGAGCATTTTTTCCTTCCACAGGAAGTTGTCATATAATGTCTCCATATGACATTGTTTTGTACATTAACTTGGGCATGGCTACCTAAAGAAAATACTGGCCAGAATGCGTTTTCACACTTCTTGTTGCTTAATCAGTGGCTAGAGTATGAATATCTGATTGAATGCACTTCTATGTTTTCTACTAAAGTGTCTTTTTTTTTTAATATTCTCTTGTGAGCTGAATGATGGTGGTTTTTGGGAGCTCCTGAGAAGAGGTAGTATGACAACCGGAATGAGAACTTAATTTTTGTCATGTGTTGCACGCATGCACGTATGAAGAGTTTTGTGGTAGTGAGCCCACTCAAGACCTCATCTCTCAAGTCGAGCAGGGTCAAAGAGCAATTATCTCCGAGTCAACCAGCCAGCCCACGTTGCCTGCTTCAACTCCAACGGTCGAAGCTTGATGTCACAAAACATCACCGCATTATTCAACGACTACACTAGTCTCAAGCCCCAGCAACACCACCTTCGGACAGAATCTCTCAACTCGCCCAGCAACAGCAAACCAGCAGCCTCTGCGCCCAACAGTCTAACGCTCTCGGACAAAACCCCACAACAAAGGACGCCGTCATTTTCCTCGACCCACCTGCTACGCTCCACCTACGCCCATCCAACTCTCCGACCCGCCAACACTCTAAGAAAGTAGCATTCCTTCTACGAGTCCTCCACATATATCAAATCTCTTTCCATATTGTAATTTTTCTCGCGTTATTTGGGTACACATATTCATACTATTTCTTTGTTCACAGTTCCATCATCTGCGTCTCTCATCCCATCATCACCCTCAGCATCATTGCTTCGCGAACCAAACTCCACACTTTCAACTTTGGTAAGTAGATACAAATCACCTTACTTTACCAAGTGTTTCCACAGTGTTTTATTGCTCTCAGTGCATGAACGCGGTCCAAAAATCCAACGCGTCCCACTCCACACGCTTTTGGCTGACGTACAATCAGAAATAGATCGGACAGGCACAAAGGACGACAAGACTAAGATCGCTATTATCACATCGAGAATTGATCTCAATGACACGGTAGCAGGAGACATCGTACAGATTGACATTTTCCAAGAAACAAACTTTCTCAAACAGTTTCAACTGTCTTTCGCCAAATTCAACCAACTCGGTTCCCTTTCACCACTTTACACTCTAGCCAAAACATACAACAGCGGACCATACAAAACAAAAAACGATCGGTCAAAATAGCTAGTGATTTCAAAAGTAAAATTAGAGAAAGGCTCACCCACTCTGCCTGGGTAACGGATGGTAAGATCGACTTCGAACACCTTGTCTTCCTCCTCGCATATTTCCGTCTACTCTTACAGCTCCACCCAGACACAATCTAAGCAGCTGGTAAATTCGCTTTAACACCAGGCACCACCTTAGCAGAATTCTCTAGAAAATTTTCAGACACTGATCAGACACTCTCTTCCATCCACAGCCAATCTCTTCCTCTCACCCCTACTCACACCCTCACAGTAGCCCAGGTCAACACATCTCACTCCCAAACCAATAGACTGAGAGAAATATCACGCTCACGCACACGCTCGCGCCATCGATCACCCTCACAGACCCGGACACACCATGGACACACCACGAGCAGATGTTACTACAGATACCCAACACAGCCAACTCGTCACTGCGATTACCACGGTGCATGCTACCACACCACTAAACATTGCCGTGTTCTCCAAGCGCGAACACAGCAGAAACTTGTTTCACCACAACGCTCCCCTACCAGGAAAGCACAACATACTACTTCAGCATGACTGCCAGACAGGAGCAACACACGCACCCACACACAAGCTCAACCATACAAGGACTTTAACTCACACACTCTCCCCGTACTTACCACGAACAACGCAGACAATTCTTCAACTTCCATGGTTTTCAAGGCTACTGTAAGCAACAGCAAACTAACAACATAATGTCCACATTCACCTTCGACAACCTCTGTTTGAAAACTAAGATAGTCATGATCCTAGAGCCCCCTGATATTCCCTTAGCTAACGTCGGTAGTGTACCCCTCCCTATCCTTGGTAAATTCTCGTTGGACATTTTCCTTTAACCTCAATGCCCACCCATCCCACTTACGGTCTACATAGCTGATGTCTATTTCCCCGCCGACATCCTTTTAGGCTTGACATGGATGCAGCAGAACGACATTGTCATATATCCTGCCCAGCACGGCATCCTATATGCCAACTATTTCATTCCTGCCTTGAATCCCCCAAGCACACAAACTGTCAACAAAACACACGTGGCCAAGCTAGAGCAGACAGACACAAAGCAAACAGACACGTGCTCACACACTCATGCTCCAACACAGCACTCCACTTCTAACATAACCACATCGAGTGACACACATCACACACGCAACAGACATAAGAACGCAGCTCCCATGCCAAAGTCGGCTAGGCGCAACACGAAGCACACTTTGCGCACCGAAAATACATCTGCGTCAAACAGAGACACTTTACCTCTCATGCAAGAGTTCAACCTGAAATCTGCCCCTATCTCTCAAGTTGCATCTACCTTCACTCCCACTCATGCAGTTATCATCAGCCCAAAAATGCTGTTCCCTTATGAGTACACCAAGGCACACGTACGTATTTTTCAAGCCCCAGATACCGATGTACTATGCATCCCAGAGACATGCCCCGTAAATGGTATATCCCTCCTTTCCACCATCAGCATCACTTCTAAGAAAGGTCATACGTGCATATTGATTGCAAATAATACAAATGCTCTCATCAATCTCACCATTGGCATCAACATTTGTGATTTCCTTGCATACACATCACGTATTCAAATCTTAGAAAACAAAAACCCTTCTCAAATATGTACTGTTACCTCCAGCGTACAGGAGACCATTCATGCATCTCATTTCAATCCCGTACATTTCCCTGATGATCAAGCTGATTTACTCACTCTCTGTAACAAGTTCAGACATACAATTGCATTACCAGGTGAACCTCTTAGACACACAAACTTCATCGAAGACCATATACACCTTCGGGAGAAAGCAAAACTACTGTATATCCCTGCATACAGATTACCACACAGTAAACGAAACATTGTAGACGATCTCATCACGGATATGATCAAACAGGATATTATAGAGCCCAGCCTGTCGGAATGGAATTTCCCTCTTTTCGTTGTTCCCCAAAACGGCGGTTCATTCCGTCCAGTTGTTGATTTCAGGAAACTCAACCAACTCACTATACCCTAAAGACATCCACTCCCTCATCTAGACGACATTTTACACTCCATCGGTGAAAATAGCACTGTCTTTAGAACTCTCGACCTCATGTCGGGTTATTTCCAAATCCCCCTTGATGCACAGTCCAAACCTCTCACAGCTTTCAGTACAAACAGTGGACACTATGAATTCAAACGCCTTGCCATGGGACTTGTTTCAGCGCCCTCTGTCTTCACTCGTCTCCTGTACACAGTATTAGAAGGAATCATAGGACACTCAGTATTCATGTACTTAGATGACATTATCATAGCTTCCAAATCTATCAGTGAATACTTATACACGCTTGAAACTGTCCTCTCCCGGCTAGCAAAGGCAGGTCTTAAACTGAAGCTTAAGAAGACTTCCTTCCTTCAGAAGGAAATACGCTTCCTAGCACACGTCCTTAACTCACAAGGCATATCAACCTAGAAGGACAAGGTCAAGGCAATCATAAAGTTTCCACGCCCTAATTCTTCTGATCACATCCGATCCTTCCTTGGTCTCTCTTGTTTTTACAGACGGTTTATCAAAGGATACACTGGCATAGCAGCACCCTTAACCGTCTTACTTAAGAAATACACTCCCTTTAATTGGACACCTGACCAAGAGAAAGCATTCAATGACTTAAAAACAACCTTAACAACGGCGCCTGTCCTAGCGTTCCCCGACCACAAGCTTCCATTCACGCTCTACACAGACGCGTCCTACACAGGCATCGGCGCGGTGCTCATGCAACAACATGACTCGAAACTCAAGTCTACTCTGTATGCTAGCCGCATGCTTAACAAACACGAACAAAATTACGCACTCAAACACTTCAAAGAAATCATACTTGGCTATGAGATACATATACACACAGATCACCGACCAATTCTGCACCTTTTCAAAGGAAAAAAATCTCACAGGCAAACTAGCATCTTGGTTCCTTACGATTCAAGAATTCATGCCCACCTTCAATTTTGTTCACGGCAAAGCGAATGTCGTTGCTGACGCCCTAAGTAGAGATGTAGCGACCATCAATCAAGTGTCAATTCCAGTAAACCTTACGCAAGTGCATATTGCCGCAGCGCAAAAGTCAGATCTCCTTTGGAAATGCGTGATGTATTTCCTCACTTCAGGCGATACAACGAACACTGATGATTTCCCTCCAACATCGAAAACTACACCATGATAGACGAAATCCTGTATCACAAAACAAAACTCAAAAACAAACACGAACCTAACCGCTCAGTGCTCCAGCTCGTAATTCCTACCGAACTCATTCCTGAAGTACTGAAGCTGGTACACGACTCACCCATTGCTGGTCACCCAGGAAAGGACAAGTGTCTCTCACAAGCCAGATTGAGATAAATCTGGCCCACTATGAGGAAAAATATCCCCGATCACGTAGATTCTTGTCACTCTTTGTCATCACAAAGGTCACATTAGCAGTCAAGCTCCAATTTCAACATATCCAGCCCTTTGCAAGCCCCTCGAGACCATTGCTATCGACCTTCTTAAATTGCCACGCACCTCTGGCGGAAACCAATACCTCTTTGTCTGTGTAGATGATTTCTTCGTTTCTCCATTCTCTCACCGCTGCAAGACAAGACTGTGCAGCAAGTCGCACAGACACTGGTTGACAAGGTCATATGCCGATACACCATTCCAAAAACACTGATCTCAGATGACGGCACCGAATTTAACAATGACATACACACAAACAATATAACATTTTTAGCATAAAAAATGTAACACCTTACCTTACCAACCTAGCCTCAGACACACTCTCATCTTGGGATGAACATGTACCAATGATTCAAGCCTCCATGAACAGGGCAATTAATAGGTCAATATCGGAGTCTCCACATTTTGTCCCTTTTGGTTCGGATAAAAAGCTCCCATATGATCTTCTCACTTCAGACTTACCCCCCACATATATCTTCAGTGATTATGTTAAAGTCAAAATCCAGAATTTCAACACTCTCTTCAAGAGAATTAATGACTCCCTTACTCAAAGATGGATATGGCACGGCTCCATGATGCAGGAGCAAGACATTGCAAGATTGCAATCGAAGACATTGTGTACGAACAAAACCGTACTCCAACATCTCTGAAAAGTTCATAGGACTATTTTGCGTTCTTGACATCCTACCGAATAATGAAATCAAAACCCTTTGCTCGCAACACGCTTCCTTGCAACACTCAGCATATCCCCTCACCTACCCCAACACCCATTCCGGCTCAAGATTCTCCCACCCTACCCACCCCAACATCTACTTCTCTTCCTAGATACAGTCTAAGACAAGGACCATCCTTGTAGATCAGATCCTTGGGTGAACTGAATTGTATCTACTTTTTATCATGTCATCATTGCTATCTTCATGTTTTCCATCTCTCTCATATGGTACCCTTAAATTCCACATATATCATGTCTATGCCACTATTTTTACTTTTTAAGGTGATTACTTATGCCCTACACGAGTATCCCGGGTGAGGTCATCGGATGGCAGCCAGGCCGAGCATTCATGTTGCACGCATTTGCATACCAACGGTCTCTGTGCTTACCAGCTAGCACCAGTGCACACGCATGCACGTATGAAGAGTTTTGTGGTAGTGAGCCCGCTCAAGACCTCATCTCTCAGGTCGAGCAGGGTCAAAGAGCAATTATCTCCGAGTCAACCGGCCAGCCCACGTTGCACTCTTCAACTTCAACGGTCGAAGCTTGATGCCACAAGACATCAGTATTCCTCATTTATTTCTCCTATGGTTCTATGTCCACTTGGACATAGATTGTATATATGTAGACTAAGGATTAGAATTATGTAACTTAATCACAAATATTTGAGCCTTACCTTAACGCTAGTCAGGCCATATTGGCTCCCTGTAATTTAAACTATTGTACGTAATTTGTTGTTGGCAACTCATCTGAGTTCCCCCTTATAAGACCCAGTCATCAGGCACGTAGAAAGACTTGGAAATCTGGACACAGTCTGGACAAATCGCATCAATAAAGCAAAGAAACTATCTCTGCTTTTCTCAACCGGCTCACTGTCCTACTGAACTTCGCTTCCACGTCTCAAGGAACGACTACGCTACCAAACTTCCTCCTCCTTACAAAAAATTTGTGATCCACCGAAGATCAAAACCAACACATGCCAATACAGGTTGAAGGTTGAGTTGCACAGTCCCCAAATTTACAAGTATACCTATATATAACGTGAGTTCTCTGAAGGTCACTTCATTGCATTGTTCTTCAATAGCAGTTGAGATTTTTTTTATAATATATAATTGATTCTACTTTAGAATTTTCCTTAGCTTTTCTTTTAATAATATGTTGCATGATTCTTTCATCTTCTTTGTAGGCTGTGGAGAAGAGGGACTTATAATGTACTTTAATCAGGTTTTTTACATTAGTGTCCTGGTGGTTTTTGTCCAAGTGCCATTTGTCTAAGATTCTATTTGTGATTTGCTCTGTATCCTTATTGGCGAATCCATTATCTATAAGGGTCTGAGAAGCTCTTTCTAACTCGCTATGTACTGCTTGCCAATTATCATAGTGATTGAGGGACCTTCTAATATAGGTGCTGATGGCTGAATCTTTGTATCTTTGGGGACATTCACTAGTCCCACTTAGGCAATGTCCTGAATTAGATGTTTTTATGTATACAGAAGTGGTGTAAGTGCCATCGTCTCTCTGTTTTACTAATGTATCTAAAAAGGGAAGGGACTCATCTATACTGTGTTCAGTGTGGATAGGAGGTAAAGGGAACACGGGCTGAGGGAAATACTTTTATTCCTAACTAGTGATTACCTACTACAATACAAAAATTGAAAACTTATCCAAGCTCAATAGTGTGAATTCTAACATCCAATTCACGATCGAAAGTGAGATAGACGGACAATTACTTTTTCTAGACACCGTATTAGTAAGGTCAGGGTGTGATGTTAAATTCAAAGTTTACAGGAAACCGACGAATAAGAATGACTTCATTCGTTACTACAGTGCACATGATAAGAGGACGAAGATTGGTGTGGTGATAGGCCTTTTCTTAAGAGTGTTTCGTATTTGCACTGACGAATTCTTTGCGGAAGAAATAGAAGTGATAAAAACGACATTTGAAAGACTCAAATACCCTAAAGGATTACTTTGCACCCTGGAGGAGAAGGCCCGTAATATCCTACACAACAAAAGAGAAAAAGCCAACACTAAGTATTGGGTGGTCCCAAATTCCATTCTAACGAGAGACCTAGACAAAACCATATCGTCCTCCAATATTTGTCTAGTGACATCTACAGGTACCTTATAACAAAGAACATATATTTGTCTAGTGACATCTACAGGTACCTTATAACAAAGAAACAAGACCCAACCATAAATAAGAACAGTGTAGTATATGAAATCCCGTGTGGTGGATGTGATAAGAAATACATCGGTGAAACTAGCAGGGGCCTAGACACTAGAATAAAAGAACACTAAGCAGATGTTAGACACCACAGGGTTAGCAGTGCGATAGTAAATCATGTCGACGAACGAGGCCATCTACCGAAATGGGACAAGGCAAAAATTCTTATGGATAACCTCACAAGACAAGAAAGAAAGGCGATGGAGTCCGTGTTCATCAACATCCAGGATAAAATCAATAAGAGGACTGGGGATTTGATATAGGCTAAATCAGCAGCACGCTTCGTCATCTTGGACAAAATACACAAAGCCCCTGATCCAGACGGACAGCGCAGCCAAGCGACGACCAACAGGCGGATATTTTGTCCACCCGCTGCGACAACTCGTCACACCGGCAGATGACGTCGAGTTGGGGACTAACCAGACACATTGCCACGTTCCCTTTTTCTGTCATATATATATTGACCAGCTTGACTTCAAACACTATTCCTCTGAAGAAGCCACTCAGTCGAAACTAATCAGGAATAAATGTGTTTCCCTCAACCGTGTTCCCTTTACCTCCTATCCACATTCGTCATAATGTTCACACAACTATATTCAGTGGTAAAATTTATACTAAATACCTCTATTAATCGTTGTTTTAGATCTTCTATTTATTGGTTATGTTCATCTTTGACGAAGATATCGTCTATACATCTGCAGTAAATTTTAGGTTTTTGCAGATGAGAAAATTTCATTTTCGAGGCTTCCCTTAAAAAGTTAACAAAAAGTACTCCTAGTGGTGATCACATTGCAACTCCATCGGTTTGTTATTATTCATTTCCGCTGGGGCACACAAAAGGGGCTTCTTTGGTGCAACATTCCAGAAGGGCTCTCATTACTTTTTCTGGGATATTACATTTAGGAGTAGTGTCATTGTGATAAACTCTGTCTATTATGTATTGAATAGTATATATATATGTATATATTTATATATAAATACATACATATATATATACATATATATATACTGTATATATATATATATATATATATATATATATATATATATATATATATATATATATGCTAATAAGAACACGGGTACGTGTGTTCACTTATGCAAAGTAGACCACTTGGAAAAAGAAACTAACGAAGCAGAGCGCTTTCGTATATTACTTCAGTGCAACTTGTTGCACTGAAGATGTAATATACGAAAGCGCTCTGCTTCGTTAGTTTCTTTTTCCAAGTGGTCTACTTTGCATATATATATATATATATATATATATATATATATATATACACACACACACATATATATATATATATATATATATATATATATATATATATATATATATTGAAATATAACCCACTGTCGGAGAAACAAAGCAAAAGAAACAGAAGATCTGTATATTTCGACCACAACTGTGGTCCTCTTCAGCAGATAAGTACAAAAGTTAGATGACATGAATATATACAACAAGAATGGTACAAAAATAGGAACAGGGGAAGGTGGCTCAAGTCACATGTCCGAGGTGGGGCGGACTCGAGATAGGTGGTAACAATCTATTAACAGCATAAGTTGTGATGCAATCTGGTGACCATTGGCCTTTGGAAGTATTAAAATTTGGCAGATATGTAATAAGAAAATATTCGATTACCTTTCTCCTAAAACTACAATTGGATTTATAAATAATTTCCGGTTTGTTCCACAAAGGATCACCGATTAGATTGGAACAACCCGGAAATTATTTATCAATCCAATTGCAGTTTTAGGTCGAAATATAATATCTTCTGTTTCTTTTGCTTTGTTTCTCCGACAGTGTTATATCTAAACATTTTGCAAATGTACAACTACATTTTGGTTTTGTGAATATATGTATATATATATATATATATATATATATATATATACATACATATATATATATATATATACATATATATACATATATATATACTATATATATAGATATATACATATGTATATATATATATATATATATATATATATATATATATATATATGCAAAGAAATCACAAACAACACGTGATTCACAAAATATGCAAGTAACCACTTACCAAATTCTCATTTTCCTAGTGGTTACTTGAATATCTATTTATCTATCTATCTATATATCTATCTATATATATATATATATATATATATGTATATATACATATATATCTATCTATATATATATATATAT
>NC_134790.1:57041731-57071731 GCF_046742065.1 Oratosquilla oratoria
CACACACACACACACACACACACACACACACACACACACACACACACACACACACACACACACACACACACACACACACACACACACACACACACACACACACACACACACACACACACACACCACACACACACACACACACACACACACACACACACACACACACACACACACACACACACACACACACACACACACACACACACACACACACACACACACACACACACACACACACACACACACACACACACCTCTCATGGCGCTGTGGTTAGAGCTCTGGCCTGCCACTACGGAGGTCCGGGTTCGACTCTCGCCCGGGGCTGAAATAATATCAGTATCGCAGCGCTGAGGGGTGTTACTCCAACTCTCGTGGGCGGGGAGTTGGGGGTGTGTGTGTGTGCAAGGTCATAGCATTACCCATAGATCGGACCTACGAGCTCTGAGCTCTCTTCCAGGAGGTAAAATAGCTGTCGATCACGAGTCCAACACGTGATCCACAAGACCAAGTGAATACACACACACACACACACACACACACACACACACACACACACACACACACACACTCTTGCATGTACTCACGCACCCACAAACACACAAGTGTTTTGAAAGTTATTAAAAAGAAGGAATCTGTTGTCAGGTATGTAATAGAAAGGAACAAATGTATCATTTGTGAATCTTGGAGAGGCTCACATTATTTTTTTTAGGTAAAACAACGGACGTACATGACGTAAAAATCAGAGGTTTTATTTTCGCAAATATAGGAAATGATTCGAACGCAACTGAGCTAATGTAGATTAGGTCAGTATAAGAACAATGGTGTATGTCCATCAGAAATCAAATTCAAGTCACAAGTCACGGCAAACAGTGTAATTAGTATGAATTAAAATCTAGCTGTTGGTGACCAAACCGGCTTCCTAACTGGTCACCCGCCTGTGAGGAGAGCGTGTTGAACACCCAGTTGTAGGAAAATGAAAACCGTTAAAAGGACAGATGACCTTTCAATCAATGACCATCCAACCCTGTTTTGGGTTATTAACCCACGCGTTTGCATTGCGCGGCATCCCTGCAGCCTGTATACAGGACTCCTGGAGGCTGAGTGATGTCTCAGTGTTGTGGTTAGACTGAAGTTTTCCCTTGGGGCTAACAACACGCCTCTAGGAGGGAGGTGACCCCTCTTGGCTCAGAGAGGCAAATAGGCTGGGCTGCCTGACTTGAATCTTTAGGTTAGGCATGGCTTGAGTTAATCATTTTTTTCTTTTTTAAGAAAGTAGCAGTTGCCGACAAGACTGACGAGTTAAACACCATATGAGGACGGAGCCTTTATTTCTACGACGTTTCGCTTATTACTTGAAAAAACTGTAATAAGCGAAACGTCGTACAAATAAAGGCTCCGTCCACATATGGTATTTAACTCGTCAGTTGAGTCAATAACCACCGCGCGGACGACACCACATTGTCTTCCCTCAGTGTCAAAGTGGTGGGTGGGTGTGCTCTCCCATGACTACTAATATCTATTATGTCCATCTATCGACAAGAGTTGGCTAAGGCATCACCTGTTCACTGTCGTAATGGTGTTTGTGACATCAAAGCATTGCATAATGCACATAATTATTGTGTCAAAATAACTTGATGCACACGTCAACAAGCGCCTCAGTATTTCCGGTCGCCCGCCAGCCGGGCAACCGCGAGAGCGTGCATGTGCTCACCAACCAAACTGCATTCTGCTAAGCTCCAAGCACCTCCCATTGAAGTGTGAAATATAGTTATAATTCTAATAAAATTTTGGGTTTTTACTACCCAATAGAACTTACTTATGTGTTATAGACCTCTACAGGCCAGGCAATTGTTTCTTTTGCATTTTCATGGTTTTCCAACCTCTCTTTGCAATGATGGATTTCAGAGGTTCTATAAACCAGTGTCGTATTTCAATGCGAGATCCTAGTCTGTATGATCGAGATTATTTAATTAATTTCAAAATACATTCACAACCATATCTATTCCAACACGCCCAAACTCTACATGCAATTCCTATCATACATACAACTTTACATAGCCCAATTGAGGCACCGCGGTGAAATATAAAGACTATCGTTTCCAAGTGAATAGACCGGTCTTGCAAGAAACCATCAAAACTGAAATAAAGATACGGGTTAACTTACCTAATTTGAGGTAAACGTAGACGCCCGTATCTGCGGAAATGACAGGTGAGTACTGGAGTGGCGTTTCCTTCAGGTGACCACTGGTCCTTTTCTTAGCTTCTTCCGTCATCGCCGCTAATGCTTCCTTGGACACCTGTTGGAATGCCGCCATTCTTTTCTTTGATTCCTCCATTTTTGACATCAACGCCTCCTTGGGTAACTGCTGGAGAGCCACTCTGGTTTTGAGACACCTTATTATCTTTAGTGGTCTGTGCATTAATGAAAGGTTCATTCTTCTCGTCGAATAAGGAGAATGCAAGTTCGGTTATTAATTTTGTTGTTATCAAAATGCATGATGCACTTGCCCTTCCCTTTTTGTACAATTTAGGATATCTTTTTATGTTATCATATTAGAGGGGAAAGAAAACAAAACACGGGATTCTGGAAGAGATTTACCTCTATTAGTAAAAAAAAAAAAAAAAAAAAAAAAAACGCCATTTCACCAGTTTCGTCTTATGTCTTTCGCAAGAGTTGATGTTCTGGAATAGATTGGAATCATCTAAGTCACATTCCTTTTTCAAGGAATCAGTGGTAATGGATGGGTCCAGAATAGTCTATTAGATAATAATAAGATGGTTGTATTTCTAAGCTGGTGTTGCCATGTAGTGCATTTTTAGGCGTTTATTATTTGTCTCGTGAGGAAGGGGAGAAATAATTGTTTGCTCGTTAATATTGAAACATAAACGTAGCAAAATTACTCTTTTGTTTCAG
Source organism: Oratosquilla oratoria (assembly GCF_046742065.1). Lineage (NCBI taxonomy): Eukaryota > Metazoa > Arthropoda > Malacostraca > Stomatopoda > Squillidae > Oratosquilla > Oratosquilla oratoria. Next base: position 57,044,647 of record NC_134790.1, read on the forward strand.
ACTCACTTCTCGGAAAATAGTAAAGGAACTATATGGCTGTACTTAGAGAACATATCTATTAAAATGAGGCTATTGAGACACGACTGCTTGTTTACGTAGGTGGGGGAGGACGAAGGTGTTACGTGTCATATCACATGTTCGTGTCTGGCGTGAGGTCATGCAGTATAACTAGGGTGATTCAGTTTGTGTTTGTGTTGGATGAGTGGATGGATGTTAACAGTGCGGTAAATTGATTCAGAAGTTCTGAAGTCGCTCCATTTCGAACCAGTTACACACACACACACACACACACACACACACACACACACACACACACACACACACACACACACACACACACACACACACACACACACACACACACACACACACACACACACACACACACACACACACACACACACACACACACACACACACACACACATATCTATGTAATATATATATATATATATATATATATATATATATATATATATATGTACACACACACACACACACACACACACACACACACACACACACACACACACACACACACACACACACACACACACACACACACATATATATATATATATATATATATATATATATATATATATATATATATATATATATATATGTATATCGAGGACTACTATTACAAAGGACGTGCGCACCCAGATCCCTGGGTCCGCTAACGGAGGCCATTGCTTTCTTTGTAACCTAACATTTTATATTGGACAAATATATCAAAGCTAGAAACCTAACATTGTATATAGGACAAATATATCAACTATTGACTTATTCAATGCAGTTTAAGTTAATATAAACTTTTATAGTGAAATAAGAAACTATTTTTAAGGCACTGTTATGCTTTGAAATGCCAATATTAGCCGGACTTAACAAATATTATTGTATGAGGTTAGTGGACACCAGGGTTGGCGATTTTTTTCATCTTTTTGAAAAATATAATTTTTTTTTTAATTTAAATCAGATTGATTTGATTTAAATAGATTATATTAATATATTTTAAATATTGTGGGATTGCTATCATACAGTTCCTTGACGTCAGCAAATGATGCTGTTGTTTTATTGTCAAGACTGATCTTCTGGCACTTCTCACTGATCCAGTTGTTGCGGATGCACTTCAGAAGATACACTGTGTCAAAAAGGAGAAACCAGACACGCTCTTTGTCAAGAGGATGCTTGGCTGTGGCACGGCAATCACCCGGAAAATCAAACACCTTACAGTACTGCTGGTTTATCTTGTGGTTGTCTGTGATAGACCCGATGACACGCCCACCTGCCCTCTCAACGTGAGCTGCCGCCTCCTTCACACGCTCAAGCTGGTATGCTGCTGTAAGCTTGTGGACGGGTGTCATAGAAATCATAATACTAGGCCCTCTGTGCAGCGACTTCATCATAATACATAGCATAGAAGTGGCCTTGCAGTCTGGCTTGTTCACTGCCATGCCACTCAGATCCCCACCAGAAAATGCAACAGTTGGCCGAATCTGTACTTCATCTATCAAGAGAAATCCATTCTTCTGCTGCAGTGTCTTCACTTTGGCAAATGTTTCCCTCATCACCTGATCCTTGTCAATAGATGAAGTGATGTACTGCAGCTTGCGTTTCCTTGGCAGCACCAAAAAGTCTCTGAGCTGTTCATAACTACACTTGGGGTATGATTCAAGAGCAAAACAATAATCATTCATGGAAAACTGTTTCTGTGATAAAAGTTCCAACTGACGTGTAAAAAATACCAGCTTCTTCTCATTCTCGGTGTTTACACAGGCTGACGTGTGGGTTTGAAGAAGAGTGACAATAATCTCAATCTTTTTGTCAAACGGGATGTCATAGTTAATTGCTAAGCGCACAGCTTCGGCGAACTGACCATACGACCTCAAACCATTGTTGGGATGAAGTGTCTTACCCAGTGGTACACTAATGCCCTTCTTGAATGCACGGCAGATCAGTGGGCTACACAACATGGGCGTGTTTTCGACAATCACAGACAGTCTGCACTCACTGAAATTTTCTGTCATGAACAGACACACTAACCTTTCTTCCGATCTTGAAATAATTAAGTTCTTGTACTGCTTCTGTAGGTCACGTTCAGGTCTAAATGCATCAAATGAAGTAATCGTATCTTTCTGAAGAAAATGCCTCAGTTGCTTGTCTTTGGCCTTCGCGTGGCGAGGTACAGGTTTTGAAGATGGCAGACATGAAGCAGGCACATTGAAGACACTGGAAGGGATCGCAGGTCGCGTAGAACCACCAGGCAATTTGATAGAAGGCGTGTTGGGACCCCAGTGTTTCTCACAAATAAAAAATCTGTCAGAATCAACAATAAAGTTCTTACGTGGTGGCAGCACATCAATCCACTTCTGTCTTTCATAACGGTCTTTTGGCAGTCGAAACACTCGGCACCTGTTATCCTTGTTATAATTACTGTTGCAGTTCACAACGCCACACTTATTCGGCATTTTGAATACAAAAAATCAGAAAGAACCTATGTAAACAAATACAATCCACTTCTAAATGCAGCCACGCGGGAAAGACGGAGTAACACAACCTTAACACCTCCATTGCTAGTAGCACACTGGAACAGTGTTGCCACTCTGGAAAATGAAAAAACCTAGACAGCTTGCCAAAAACTACTACATTGAACTAAAAAACTACTAGATTCGAATTATATTACACAACATACACATGAAAACATTTTGAAGTTAGAAAACTGTATACATCAAACTAATTACCACTGCCTGTAATGGTGCAATAATCCAAACTTTCACAACGAATCACTAGTTAGTCAAGTAGACAACTATGAGCTAAACTCGTCACTTGTATGCAGGCAAGACTGTTGTTGAATTGCTCTTTCGATTCTGCACTTAAAAAAATTGCACAAACTAATAATTTGGATAATACAAACCTCAACCGTCCTGCAACCATCTATATACTAATGTAACCAATCAATCGCGCAAACATACTATAAGCAAATAACAAATGCGCCAATTTGACTGACAATTTCTGTGGAGTTCGTATGATGATATACCTTCAATTCATAGTAACTGTACGTGTGAATGTGTTATAGCTAATTTTCAAAACCTCTCAATGACAAATCATGCTTTCATGGAATAATTCGAGAAGTATTAGACATAAATAATGCAGAAAAATAACATTTTGCGAAAACAGATACAAACTTAGACGCGAGCGCGACAGCCTGCTATATTTTGTACTTTGTAGGATGGTTGCGTGATTAGTAGGCAGAGTTACCAATTCAGCACTTTTGGTGCCAGATCTGGCACTATATTACTGTGTTTGGTTACATCTTTTTCAATCTAGCATCTGGTTCCAAGAGTTTGGATCCGTAATGCAAAATTAAACGTTTTTATTAGGGTCTTCAAAATATACTAGATTCTTGATATCCATGACGAAAAACCACTAGACTACTAGATTGAGGCAAAAAATAATAGATCCAGTGGGAAAATACTAGGAGTGGCAACCCTGCGGTGGACTGGCCTACGCTAGCGAACCCAGGGATCTGGGTGCGCATGTCCTGTGTAATAGTAGTCCTTGATACATACATACACACACACACACACACACACACACACACACACACACACACACACACACACACACACACACACACACACACACACACACATATATATATATATATACATATACATATATATATATATTTATATATATGCATATACATATCTATAAACATATATATATATATATACATATATATATGTATATATATACATATATATATATATGTATATATACTGTATATACATACATATATATATATGTATATATATATATACACACACACACACACACACACATATATATATATATATATATATAGATATATATATATTTGTGTGTGTGTGTGTGTGTGTGTGTGTGTGTGTGTGTGTGTGTGTGTAGAGACATTGGGACAAATTATGGGAAGTTGGAGGGGGAAACACGGGTCTTTCTCTGAATATCGAGTTTATTCCTGTCCGCGTTCGCTTACAGCACTCCTATTGTAAGCTATTGTAAGCGAAACCGGTCAGGAATAAACTCGATATTCAGATAAAGACCCGTGTTTTCCCCTCCACCTTTCCCATAATATCATATATGTATATATATATATATATATATATATATATATATATATATATATATATATATATATATATATATATATATATATATGAGTGGTAGGGTGGTGATTTTAAACGCCAAGAATCCGTTGAAGTTTTATTTCTGACGTTTCGTCCAACTAGGACTTCTTCAGAGTGTACACAAATAGAACAATGACAACTTATATACCCGCACAGCTCACCCCGTTCCCCCTCGGTCAATGCTGCTGCCATCTCTCTTTCGTCTTGCCTCATGGATGATTAGTCCGCTTGCTATCCTCGCCAGCTTGACGAAACCGTCCCGATGGTTGCTGCATGGGAGTGAGGTAATGTATGCTGCCTCAATTGTCCTCCTTTCCTTTCTATCGAGTCCAGTATGGAGCACCTCTGTTTTTTCCCAATCCGGCAAGTGGCCAAATTTGTCGATGTGTACCACTAAAGAGTTAGACGTCCGGTGGGCTTTGATGTCATTTTTGTGCTCAGTTGTCCGCTTGTGAATTCCTCTGCTAGTTTCGCCATAGTAACTAGCGGGGCAGGTTTTACAAGGAATTCTATAAATTAAACTGTTGTCTTCGTTTTCTATTTTGTTTCTAATTTTATTTCTCACAACGTCGCCAATTTTTACCCCCGTGCTGAATGCCAGTTTCAGGCCTGCCTTGGTGAGATTTTGTTCCATGACGTTTGAGCACTTGGAGTTGGGAACGGACAGATACCCACGGTTCTCATCATTAGCCTCTTTTCCTTTGACACCCCTATTTCTTATTTGTAACGCCTTTTCCTTATTTCTATATAAAAAGCCTGCTGGGTAATATAATTTTTTGAAAATATTAAAAATGCAATTAATTTCCTCCTGGAGAAATTCCTCACTACATATCCTAAATGCTCTCAGGAAAAAGCCTATAACGATTCCACTTTTTATTTTGTTGTGGTGTGCGGAGAAGAAATGCACGATGTCGTTTTTGTTTGTGCATTTTCTGTGGACTGAAAATGCTGTCTTGTTACCACGTCTCCATACTACTGTGTCTAGAAAGGCCAGATGGTTATCTTTCTCATGTTCCATTGTGAATTGGATGTCACGTACTATCTTGTTCAACTCTTGTAACTTAACATCCAAATCAGTATCTGCGGGTGCGACGACGAGTACATCATCCACATACCGCATCCAGGTGGAGTCTTGGCCCATTATTCCTATGAAATTGTCTTTCTCTAGTACCTCCATGTACAGCGAGGCTAACACGGCACTGAGAGGACTTTCCATAGCAAGCCCACGACACTGAATATATTCTTCGTTGTTGAAGATTAGAGGACCAAATTTTATACAAAGGGAAATTAGTTTTAAATAATCCTTCTTACCTACAGGCAAATCCTCGTCTTTTACGTCCTTGACTACCTCCTCAGCAGCTTTTAATGCCCCGTCAATAGAAACATTCGTAAAAAGGCTGGTTATATCATACGAAACCATGGTCTTATCTGATAGATCTACGTCCTTCAACCTGTCGATCAGGTCACTTGAGTTTTTAAGGTGGGCTTTGCTCAATGATCCTAATCTGGCAGACAAGGGTTTGGCCAAGTATCGGGCCAATTTGTGTGGGGCACTGTGGATCCCGGATATGATAGGCCTCATGGGAATGTTGGGTTTGTGCGTTTTTGGTAGTCCACGCATACTGGGTGGTCTAGGAGTTTCTTCCAGTAACCCCACTAATTTCTTGCCTCTGTTTGATTTCATGAGTATACTCCTAGCTTCTTTCTTGAAACTGGCATTCAGCACGGGGGTAAAAATTGGCGACGTTGTGAGAAATAAAATTAGAAACAAAATAGAAAACGAAGACAACAGTTTAATTTATAGAATTCCTTGTAAAACCTGCCCCGCTAGTTACTATGGCGAAACTAGCAGAGGAATTCACAAGCGGACAACTGAGCACAAAAATGACATCAAAGCCCACCGGACGTCTAACTCTTTAGTGGTACACATCGACAAATTTGGCCACTTGCCGGATTGGGAAAAAACAGAGGTGCTCCATACTGGACTCGATAGAAAGGAAAGGAGGACAATTGAGGCAGCATACATTACCTCACTCCCATGCAGCAACCATCGGGACGGTTTCGTCAAGCTGGCGAGGATAGCAAGCGGACTAATCATCCATGAGGCAAGACGAAAGAGAGATGGCAGCAGCATTGACCGAGGGGGAACGGGGTGAGCTGTGCGGGTATATAAGTTGTCATTGTTCTATTTGTGTACACTCTGAAGAAGTCCTAGTTGGACGAAACGTCAGAAATAAAACTTCAACGGATTCTTGGCGTTTAAACTCACCACCCTACCACTCATTCTGTCTTCACACCTCAACATATATATATATATATACATATATACATATATATATGTGTATATATATGTATATATATATACATATATATACATATATATATATATATATATATATATATATATATATACATACATACATACATACATACATACACATATTGATGCGACAAAAAAAAATCGCCTTTAATCACGCTTTCATCGATATCATCTATGGTAATCGTTTTCTTTCACCGTTGTCATTCTTCGTTTATCTCGCCGCTTTTGACGATCGGAGGCGCCAGGACCAAGACGACGAGACTCGACGCTAAGAAGGAAGATCCTCATGACAAACTAAATGCAGATGGTCCATAGACTTTCCTGGACGCAGAAGCCGTCCATGTCGGGTTTCGTGATGGAAATATTGGACTATGAGGATCATAAGAGTCGTCTCCCATTTTGTTTAGAGAAAATAGACAAAAGACAAATAGAAAAAAAAGAAGAGGGGGAAAAAAATCATCCCCTCAGTGCGAAGATGTCCTTCTTGGAGAACCCCGCAAAGATGGAGGAGGAACGTCGTTGACTTTGTTCAGCTCAGGCAAGCCCCAGAAATGCGATGGAAGATTTGCACGTAATCTCGAAGGTTTCGAGATATGGTGCAATTTTAATCACTGCATTTACTGGAGAAAAAAAATCCAGGCCTTCCGTGGGGCTCCTCTTGTTGGATCCAGTTTTGGCGTACGCGTGGCCGTCGTTTATTTTTTCTCTCAAGGAGTTTCCGCTGCAAGATTGCACGACTTTTTTCGACGGCGGTTACATAAGAAAAAAAAAAAAAAAAACTCATAGCGTTCTCCATGACGTCACACTTGGGGCCCATGGAACATCTGTGACTTCGCTTAGATTCCGTGCAAAGTCTATGACGTTACACTTGGGTCACGTGAACCCAATGCAGAGCCGAATAATTCCAGTCGAGAGAGAGAGAGAGAGAAAAAAAAAAAATCGGGATATAGTTAGTAGCCATTGTGGCAAGTGGTCGTGAATTCCATTCCTGGGACCCGTTGCATACTTCTTGAGTTGGTTTCCGACAGCTCTGGCCAGGCGGGGAGGTGACCCAAGCATCGGCCTAAAAACCCGGCGTTGTGTCGCAACTGACAGGGGTGACCCCAGGGCTTTTTTCACTTCCCACCTCGTGGGACTTTTTTGTGAAACGTGAGGTATCCGCTCACCATCTCGGGAAAGATCTTGGCCACGGTCATCCTGAACTGTTTTGAATAAGTTGCACAGGATATTTGATCGAAATTGGAACCTCAAAGTGGGTTCCGTTCGACGTGATTTTGTGTGCCAGCCAGCTCCTAAAAAAGGCTCCAGAAGAGCAAAATCCTCTCTATCTCGTGTGATTTGGAAAAAGCGTATGACAGTGAAAACATCTATGGTAACCATTCTCTGTCACACCTGTCTGGCCTCGTTTCTCTCGCCGCTTCCGACGATCGGAGGCACCAGGACCAAAAGGACGCGACACGACGCCAGGAAGGAGGATCACCAAGAAAGACTCCAGAAGCTGCATACAGGTTCTTGCACGCTGAAGTGGTCCTGGAAAGAAAAGAACAGAGAGAGAGAAAAAAATAATAAGAAAGTGTAGAAAAATAATATCCAGCACCGCAGTGCGAAGACGTCCTTCTCAGAGAACCCGATACAGATGGAGGGGGTCTGTCCAAAATTTTATTCAGCCGAGGGGAGCCCCGGAAATGCAATGGGAGATTTGCACGGAATCTCGAAGGTTTCGAGATATGGTGGAAACTAACCATTGCGTTCACTGCGACTCCTCCTCAGAGGAATAGAACCTTTTACTTGTCGCAAAAAATAAATGCATAAATGAATAGAAGAATAAATAAATAATCGTCTGGACCTTTCATGGTGGACAAGATGAAAAAAAAAAAAAAAAAAAAAAATCGTTCCTTCGTTTCCTAAGAAGAATCCGAACGTGGAGTGTTATGCTTCAGACTCACTTTCCTTTCCTCTTGGCACCAAGTATACAAGTAGGGCTGGCTTCAATCAGGCAAATTTTTGTATTCAGAGGCCGCCACCAGAAAAAAAGAGTCGCCAGCTAAAAGTGGCTCGAAGGGGCACCGTGCGCACGAGCCACTCGATAGAGGCCACAAATGAGGTCAGTGACATTATGGATCTCGTGGAAGTAGCAGCCATAAGATACCCGGCGTTACTCTGATGCCAAAAGGATGCCCCACACCTCGGTTCTCATCCACTAATGAAATAAAATAAAATAAGTAAATATAAGTATAATAATAATGAAAACAATGCTAATAGGAAAATCTTCACCAGGTCCCGCGGTATACCTGGGTGTTCATTCCAAGCCTCATCAAGTTCTTCATGACGTCACACTTGGGTCACGTGCAGTATCCACACACACACACACACACACACACACACACACACACACACACACACACACACACACACACACACACACACACACACACACACACACACACACGCACACACGCACACACGCACACACGCGCACACGCGCGCACGCACGCACGCACACACACACACACACACACACACACACACACACACACACACACACACACACACACACACACACACACACACACACACACACACACACACACACACACACACACACACACACACACACACACGGCCTCTGAACACAAAAAGTTGCCTGATTGAAGCCAGCCTTACTCGTATCCCTGGTGCCCAGAAGAATGGAAAGTGAATCTGAAGCATAACATTCCACGTTCGGATTCTTTTTAGGAAACGAGGAAATTATTATTTTTAATAATCTTGGCCGCCATGAAAGGTCCAGAGTATTACTGATTTCTTTATTTTTATATTTCTTTTATGTCTTTATCTTTTGTGAAAGGTAAAAGATTCTATTCCTCTGAGGAGGAGCCCCAGTGAATGCAATGGTTAGTTTCCACCATATCTAGAAACCTTCGAGATTCCGCGCAAATCTTCCATTGCATTTCCAGGGCTCCCCTTGGCTGAATTAAACCCTGGACTGACCCTATCCATCTGTACCGGGTTCTCTGAGAAGGACGTCTTCGCACAGCGGGGCTAGGTATTATTTTTCTTCACTTTCTTATATATTTTTATATATATATATATTTTTCTCTCTCTGCTTTTTTTTTCTTTTTGAAAAAATCAGGATCTCTTGCGTTTCGATGTCCAATTCTTACTCCTCAGGAGATCTCGCAAGTTCTTTTCTTTCCAGGACCATTTTAGCGTCCAAGAACCTGTATGCAGCTTCTGGAGTCTTTCTTGGTCATCCTCCTTCCTGGCGTCACGTCTCGTCCTTTTGGTCCTGGCGCCACCGATCACCGGAAGTGACGAGAGAAACGAGGCCAGACAGATGTGACAGAAAATGGTTACCTTAGATGTTTTCACTGTCATACGCTTTCTCCAAATCGTAGAACACAAGATAGAGAGGTTTTTGCTCTTCTGGAGCCTTTTTTTTTAGAGTTGGCTGGAACAGAAAATCACGTCGACTGGAACCCACTTTCTGGTTCCAATTTCGATAAAATTTCCTGTGCATCTTATTCAAAACAGTTCAGGATAACCGTGGCCAAGATCTTTCCCGAGATGGTGAGCGGATACCCCACGTTTCACAAAAAAGTCCAACGAGGTGGGAAGTAAGAAACCTCTGGTAGGGCAACCCCAGTCAATGGCGGCATGCCACTGTGTTTATAGGCCGATGCTTGGGTCACCTCCCCGTATGGCCAGCGCTGTCGGGAACCAACTCAAGAAGAACACAGCGGGTCCCGGGAATGGAACTCACTACCATCTGGTCATGAGCTCAAAACGGTATCCACTTGGCTACAGCGCGGCCCAAATCTCACAGTGGCTACTACCTATATCGATTTTTTTTCCCATAATGGGAGCATTCTTCAGGGTCTTGATGGCTCTTCCACACTGACCACGACGGTCAGTGTGTTCGACTGGAATTATCCGGCTGCGCATCGGGTTCACGTGACCCAAGTGTGACGTCATAGATGCTGCACGGAATAAAAGTGTGACGTCACATGTTGCATGAGTGCCAAGTGTGACGTCATGGAGAACCTGATGATATTTTTTTCTTTTTTTTTAATGATGGTTTATTTTTTTCATGGAACCGCCGTCGAACTACGTCCTATAATATTGCAGCGGAAACCCCTTTTGGCGAAAGATAAACAATTTCATTCCTCTGGGGAGAAGCCCCAGTAAATGGAGTGATTAAATTGGACCATATCTCAAAACCTTCGAGATTCCGCGCAAATTTTCCACTGCATTCCCGGGGCTTCCCTCAGCTGAATAAAATCTTCGACCGACCTCCTCCATCTGTATGGGGTTCTCCAAGAAGGACATCTTCGCACTGAGGGATGATTTCTTATAAGAATCAGGAGACTCTTCTGGATCTCATACTCCAATACTTTCATCAGAGAACCCTACCTGGACGGCTACTGCGTCCAGGAACCTGTACGGACCATCTGGAGTTCGTGTTGAGGATTTTCCTTCTTGGCGTCGCATTTCGTCGTGTTGTTCCTGGCGCCTCCGATCGTTAAAAGCGGCGAGAGAAACGAGGCATGATGAGCAGTGAAAGAAAACGGTAAGCATAGATGATATCGATGAAAGCGTAACTATAGGCGATTCTTTGTCGCATCAACATATGAGCGTATGTATGTATATATGTATGCATACATGTATGTATGTATGTATGTATGTATATATACATATATATATATAATATATATATATATATATATATATATATGATATATATATATATATTATATAATATGTGTGTGTGTATGTGTGCATTTTCCTAGGTGTATGTTACGGGAAGGGGAGCTATGCTCGTTGTGTACCGCCTTTTGTATATCTCATTGTTAGTTTGCTCTTAAATTCGTGTACTGTTTTTTGCAGACACTATTGTTTCGTCCATTTTGTTCCAGAAGCAAAATACACTCGAAAATCGTACATTTCATCTTTTTAAAGGTAAGTTTCATTGAAATGTCAGCTTTGTGTATTAGTTATAATTGTTTAAAATTTAATGTGCCATCACAGAAAAACTATGCCGGATTGAAAAAATTCTGAAAACATATTTGGAATCAGCAGGTTTTTTTTTTGTTTTGTTTTTTTATCAAGTTGACCTCCTTTTGCTTGTGGGACATGTATCTTAATCATATTTGTTGACCAGTGTAGTTCTTCATTCAGGTGAAAATTAAAATTTGTGTTTTTATCGTAAGGTCTTCTTTTCCGTAAATGAAAGTGTTCAGAGGTCCCACTGCAAGAGGAACTGGTCTACATGTTCGACTTTATGCGACGAGGGTTGATGGGGCTCAGAAATTTACCTTACGAAGACATTCTTAGGCAACTAAATTTACACTCTGGAGATACGTTGGGTGTGGGGGTGACCTAGTAGAGGTATGCAAATGGATCAAGGGCTTAAACAAGGGTGATGCAGACAAGGTCATCATATTAAAACAACAGGGCAAGACTTGCAATAATAGATTTAAATTGGAATTTTTTTTACTTAAGACGGAAATAGGCAAAAATTGGTTTACCAATACTGTGGTTAACGAATGGAATAGACTTAGTAACCATGAAGTGAGTGCTGAAACTATCGGTTGTCTTAAGGGATGGTAAGATAACCTTATGGATGGGGATGATAGGTGGTAATAGACATGGGACTGCTAAGTTTAGGCCTTATGGTCTCTTGTAGTCATCTTCATTCATATGTCCTATGTACTTACGTTCAAAACTTGTATATTATACATTTGGACAAGGACATTGAGACCTTGGCGAGGCGGACGCAATTACCTCAATCCCCACTAAAGGGTTTCGATGCATTATTCCGTACAGCTAGCGACATAGTTAGGAGTAGTAAACACTGGAATCTTAGTCTGAGTTTATTCTTGCATATCTGCGAAACTAATCAGGAATAAACTCAGACTAAGATTCCTGTGTGTCCTACTCCCACTTACGTCAGTCTGTTAGAATTTCTCAACAATAGATAGTACGGTAACGTCCAATTTTACTGACCTCGGGCACAGAGTACTGCAGCAATCCACGTTTATCAAACACTTATTTAGGTGTTCTAAGGCAATGAGGTCTGAGTGGAGAAGAGCGTCACACACCTTATAACGTGAATAAAATGCAACATACAGGAAAACATTCTCTGGAATGAAGGTGTCCCTGCATCTCATCACGTGGACTTAATCCGGATTGTATTTAAATCTCATTATGAATATTTTACGATGGTTCACGTGGAATGAAAGTTTCTTTATATCTTTTTTCAACGAAAGGAAGAGATGGTGTACGCGTGTAAGGATAAATCTATGAAACAGACATGAACCCATCATTGAGATAACTCTTCTGACTTAAGGGTTCTGGTTACCGCCTGGTGGTTCTATTCAGGTGATGGCAAGATCAGCGCTGATAAAGGTATCGAGGGCTTCTTACTCAATAGCTTCGCCGTGTCTTTACTAATTTTATTCTGGTTAACGGTTGGTGGTTGAAAATAGTCCTTTCGGAGGCGTGGGTTCGATTCCCAGCGCTGCCACCATATGTTGTAGTCCCACATTAATATTGTATTCACCCAATTGTATTCACCGAAGACCAAGACCTACTTGTACAGGCTTTAAGCTACTCTGACACAGTTCACTTTCAGTATTACTCTATCGATACAAGTTGAATATATACGCCAAATACGTCGTATGCAGTACGCAGAGCTACACATATGTATGTATTTAATTGTATTACGCGAGCCTCGTCCCTGCTTCTACACCAATTCAAATACGCATGTAGAGGGTCTGCGCAGCCGTTTCAACACGTGGGGATGTAGGACAGAGCTGAGACATGAACCGAAAGCCGGATATACAGAACACACAAAACTATACGTCGCACATCAAACGATGTAGACATGGCCACACGGGCACACTTCCTCGATCTCAGTAACAACAAATTTGGGACATAAACTACACTGGGTTGGAGGGTGCATACCTTACCACACACCCATATCCCACTTCCCCGCCTCCAAGTCACCCCTTCCCCAGTGTGCCATTTTAGATAATGGCATATAATTATTGCAGCAAAGATGAATGTATTACGCTTGGGCAGTTATGCTGATGCGCGCGTGTTTACAAACACACACACACGCACGTGCACAACCATATATTACACACATACACACACACTTACACACATACATACAAACACACACACACATACACACACACACACACACACACACACACACACACACACACACACACACACACACACACACACACACACACACACACACACACACACACACACACACACACACACACATATATATATTTATATATATGTATATATATGTACATATATATATATATACATATTTATATATGTATATATATATATATATATATATATATGTGTGTGTGTGTGTGTGTGGTTGTGTGTGTGTGTGTGTATGTGTGTGTGTGTGTGTGTGTGTACATCTATACATACGTACATATATTGATGCGACAAAAAAATCGCCTCTAATCACACTTTCATCGATGTCATCTATGATAACCGTTTTCTATCACCGCTATCATGCCTCTTTTTTCTCGCCGCTTCTGAAGATCGGAGGCGCCAGGACCAAGACGACGAAGCGCAACGCCAAGACGGAAGATCCTCAAGAGGAATTGCAGATGAGCCATACAGGTTCTTGGACGCAGAAGCCGTCCAGGTCAAATTTCCTGATGGAAGTGTTGGACCATGAGAACCAGAAGAATCTTCCAACTGTTTAGAAAAAATAAACAGATAGAGAAATAGAAGGAGAAAAAATTAATGACCCCCTCATTGCGAAGACGGCGTTCTTGGAGAACCCCGAACAGATAGAGGAGGTCGGTCGACGATTTTATTCATTTGAGGGAAGCCCCGGAAATGCAATGAAAGATTTGCGCGGAATCTCGAATGTTTCGAGATATGGCGCAATTCAATCACTGCATTCACTGGGGCTTCTCCTCAGACGAATAAAATCGTTTTCCTTTCTACAAAATCAAGAAAAAAGAAAAAATCGAGGGCTTCCATGGTACTTCCATGGTCGGGTTTCGTGATGGAAGTGTTGGACTATGAGAGCCAGAAGAGTCTTCCGATTGTTTAGAAAAAATAAGTAGATAAATAGAAGAAGAAAAAAATATATAGATCAGGAGGTGGATGTTATCCATTGGCTGAGGGTGTCTTAGACTGTTTAGACAGACCTTGTTTCCGTGTGGATCACTGTAGGACCAAATCTGACCAAGTCATTATCCAAAGCCCGCTAGATAGCGATGGCTTTGACTTGGAGCGTGGAGGAGTCACCGACTCTCCTGCTGAAAGCTAGATCATCATTCACGAAGACGGATCGCTTCAGTGTGCGGCCTGATGGAGTCTACGGAGATGATCTTTGAATAGACAGTGCACTCTGGCCGCGACAAGTTTTGGATCTGGGCTTCGGCCTGTACGCAGACACGTGCAGGGTCTCGGTGACTCTTCCTTGCCGGAGTTTCTCTACCAAAGAATTTTAACTCGGTGATGTACACGGTTATTCTAGAGACAGCAGGCCCATACCCTTCTCAAGAAGAACAGACCGCATAAGTACATTAAGAATAAAGGAGACTGCAAGAGTCCATCAAGCCTACACAATGCAAATCCATTTCGTGTACCACCTATTATCCCCATCCTTAAAATTGTAGTTTTCCTTCAAGAGGTGTGCTGGTCCCGAGATCCAGTTGGGTGTCTGGATGGATAAGGGTCCTGATTGTGGTGGGGTAACCCCCATCACTCTTTTACTGGGGAGTATTTGTTTCTTTCGCCATTTTTCCAACTCTCACATTAAAAATGATTTAGATTTCAATTTCAAAATTAAAAATACCAAAATACAGGATGCCAGGTTAATCAGTCTTTACATAACCTCTCTCTTTGATATTCTTACATTATTAGAATCCGGACTGCAACTGTTTTAGGACAATTTCCCTTTTGTAGTCAGTTCGCCTTTGTGTTTCTTCCAATGATATTTCTTTCCAGGACCAATTCTTTAGAGATATATACGGTTGCAGCATGGGTGTTAAATTGCCTCTTATTTTGGCCAACTTGTACATGGAGTACTAAGAGTGTACTCTGTTACCCTTATCAAACCGCCTGAGATGATTTAGTTCCGTTATGTTGATGACATTTCCTCAGCGTGGGATGATAGTTGGGTTGCGTTCGAGGTATTTCTGGACAAGTTGAACCTATTATCCCCAAACATGAAATTCAAAACCGAATGAATGGGAAGAAGGTCAATGGATCCCCTTCTTAGATATTTTAGTTATTATTCACAATTTATAGGAAACCTACCCATTCAGCTAGTTACCTCCACTTTTTCAGTAACCACCCCGACAAAGTCAAGAACAGTGTTGCTTTTATCCATCCAGGCACCCACCTGGATATCGCGACCAGCACACCGCCTCAAGAACAACTTCAATTTTATGGATGAGGATGATAGGTCGTACTCGAAATGGAACTGTCTAGTGTAGGTTTGATGGTCTCTTCCAATTTCCTTCATTCTTATGTTCTTATGCGGGCTCTAATTCTTGAGAAGGGTATAGGCCTACCGTATCTAGAATGACTGTGCCCATCGCCGTGGCAGTCACCACCTGCAGAATTCTTTCTTATAGACACTCCGGCAAGGAAGAGTCCGCCTACAGGCCGAAACCCAGGTCCAAAACGTGACGCGGTTAGATTGCGCTGTCTATTCAGAGATGATTTCCATAGTCTCGATCAGGCCGTACGCTGTGTGATCCACGCTCCAAGCCAAAGCCATCGTTATCTAAGGGGCGATAATGACCTGATCATATGTGGTCCTATAGTGATCCACATGGACACGAGGTCTATCATAGACAGTCTAAGACACCCTCACCCTATGGATAACATCCGCCCTCTGGTGTCAATGCCCTCTTTTTTTCCTTCTTCTATTTATTTATCTATTTATTTTTTGTAAACAATTGGGAGACTCTTCTTGGTTTCATAATCCAACACTTGCATCACGAAACCCGACCAGAACGGCTTTTGGGTCCAGAAACCTGTATGGACCATATGGAGTTCATCTTGAAGATCTTCCTTTTTGACGTCGCGTTTCGCCGTCTTTGTCCTAGAGGTTTTTCACTTAATTTTGCCTCCCAATCTATAAGGTGAAGCTTCTGATGTAGTCCTATGAACTGAGCTTTTACCGAGATCGGGTATTTCAGATGACAAATATCTATTCTAATATTTTTTGGCAGTTTGAATCTAAGTTGTGATCACTACTTGGAATAGTTTCACCAACTTCTACATCGGTTATCAAGCTTTCGTGGCTAGTGATCAACAGATCGAGTAAATTTCAATGTCTTGTAGACACGGGCTGAACTAAGTAATATATATATATATATATATATATATATATATATATATATATATATATATATACATATATATATATATATTATATATATATATACATATATATATATATATACATATGTGTGTGTGTGTGTGTGTCTGCAATATATATGTAACATATATATATATATATATATACACATATATATGTATAGATATGTATATATATGTACATACATATAATATATATATATATATATATATATATATATATATATTATATACATACAGTACTTATTCGATATATGTATATACATATATATATATCTGTATATATATATATATATATATATATATATATATATATACAGACATATATACATACATACATACATACATACATACATACATACATACATACATACATACATACATACATACATACATACATACATATGTATAGATATGTATATATATGTACATACATATAATATATATATATATATATATATATATATATGTATACATACATATAATATATATATATATATATATATATATATACATACATACATACATACATACATACATACATACATACTTATACTAATGCGACCAAAAAAAGAAATCGCCTTTTTCACACTTTCATCGATATTTTCTATGATATCCGTTTTCGTTCACCGCTGTCATGCCTCGTTTTTCTCGCCGTTTCTGACGATCGGAGGCGCCAGGACCAAGAGGATCAGACGGGACCCAAAGAAGGAAGGTTCTCGAGACGAACTAAGTCCAGCTGGTCTATACAGGTTCCTGGACTCAGAAGCCGTCCAGGTCGTGTTTAGTGATGGAAATGATGGACTATGAGAGCCTATAGAGTCTCCCTATTAGATAATATAAACAGATAAATAAAAGAAGAAGAAAAAAAAAAGAGGGAAGGAAAAAAATCATCCCCTCAGTGCGAAGATGTCCTTCTTGGAAAACTCCGTACAGATGGAGGGCTCGTGTGAGGATTTGATTCAGCTGAGGGAAGACCCAGAAACGCAAAGGAAGATTTGTGTGGAATCTCGAAGGTTTCAAGATATGGTGCAATTTGCCCACTGCATTCATTGGTACTTCTCAGAGGAATTAAATAATTTATCTTAAAGAGTTTCCGCTAGAAGATTGCAGGACGTACTTCGACGGCGGTTCCATGAAAAAAGACAAAAAAAAAAAATCGTTAGAACTCATCTGGTTCTCAGTGACGTCACACTTGGTTCCTATGGAACATGTGTGATATAAAAGGTATGACGTCACACTTGGGTCACGTGAAGCATATGCAGGGCCGGATAATTCCAGTGGAGCTCCTTGCCCACAACGAAATGGCCATCAAGACCCCGAAGAATGCTCTCATTGTGTTAAAAAAATCGAAATATATATGGCAGCCATCGTGGGATATGGGCCGCACTATAGCCCAGTGGATACGGTGTTGAATTCATGAGCAGGAGGTCGTGATTGAGATTGCAGGGACCTGCTGCGTGCTTCTTGAGTTGGTTCCCGACAGCCCTGGCCAGGCGGGGAGGTGACCCAAACATCGGTCTGAAAACCCAGCGGCATATCGCAAATGACAGGGCTTGCCACTAGGGGTTTCTCACTTCCCACTTGGTGGTACTATTTTCTGAAACTTTGGATATCTGCTCTCCATCTCGGGAAAGATCTTAGCAAGGATCACCCTGAACGTTTTTGAATAAGTTGCACAGGAATCTTATCGAAATCGGCATCTCAAAGTTGGTTACAGTAGTCGTGATGGAAGTAGCAACTATAAGATACATACCTACATGTATTGATGCGTCAAAAAAAAAAAAAAAAAAAAAAAAAAAAAAAAAAAATAGCCTTAATTCACACTTTCATTGATATCTATGATAACCGTTTTCTTTTACCGCTGTCATGTCTCGTTTCTCTCGCCGCTTGTGACGATCGGAAGCACCAAGACGACGAGACGCGACGCTAAGAAGATACGGCAGGTCCATAACCTTCTCAAAAAGAACAGACCGCATAAGGACATGAAAATAAAGGTGACTGCAAGAGATCATCAGACCTACACTAGGTAGTTCCATTTCCAGTACCACTTATTACCCCCATCCATAAAATTGTAGTTATCCTTGAGGAGGTGTGCTGTTCGCGAGATCCAGGTGGGTATCTGGATGGATGAGGGTCCTCATTGTGCTGGGGTTAACCCCCATCACTCTTCTACTGCGGAGGCGGTGTTTCTCTCGCCTAAATAACAATGGTCAACAAAGAATTTGTCCGAAGGAAAACAATAGTTCTATGCAACATGTTTTTCATGCAGAATCCAAAAGTAATGTCCAGTTTTTTCCATCACCCACAGTTTCTGTGTTCCACGGTATATTACGTTACGTGTGTTACGTGGGATGAATTTCAATCAAGCGAATGGCAACGCTGATTTTGGCAACGCTGCGTGAGATTGCTATACGTTTAGCAGTACTGTGTTTGAAGTATTGGTGTGAGGTGTGTAGTGTGCATTTGTGTGGCAAAAAAAAAAAAAAAAAAAAAAAAAGTGATATTGTACAGTAGCGCACCCGCCATTAACCTTGACAATGCCAAGAAACTGTACAAGCCACCAAGAAAAATTTTGCTTTATTTGCGGTGTATTGACATTCAAGTCACAGTGTTTCACTCCATTGATTAAAAAGTGTTATGAACATGATTTTGGCTGCAATATGGGAGACTATGATAAAGACTGTGCCACTCATGTGTCAGCCTTCTCAATGTATGGGCAAAAGGTTCACGCCATATGCCTTTTCCCATCTCTATGGTTTGGAGAGAACCAAAAGATCATATTTCAAATTGCTATTTCTGCATTAGAAATATAAAAGGTATAACATCAACATCCAAGCATATTGTAAAATATACTAGTTTATCATCTGTTATGAGACCAGTACCACACAGTCAAGACTTTCCTGTACCTGATCCTCCAAAACAAATGGAATTAAGTGAGGATAAGTCAAGTGAGGAGGTTATGGAAAAAGAAACAAAAGACATGCCTTTTCAGCCAATCGGTTCTTCAAGTGAACTACACTTATTGCGTCAGGGAGATATGAATGATCTTGTGCGGAATTTAAACTTGTCAAAAAAAAAAAAAAAAAAAAAAAAAAATTGAAGTCTTTGATTCCAGGTTAAAGGGCTGGAATCGTCTACATTGTGATTTTGAATAGTATTTCTCACTTGAAGATGGTGTAGTGTTTTGAAGTGTTGCTTATTGTGTTATGGAGGAACTTGCCCATAAATATGACAGGAATGAGTGGCGCTTGTTCATTGACTCTTCAAAAGTGAGCCTGAAAGCTGTTTTGCTCCACAATGAAAATGTTTCCCTCTGTTCCTCTTGCCCATGCAGCTTACATGAAGGAAACATATGAGAATATGAATGTTCTACTACAAAAAATGAAGTATGAAGAACATGAATGGAATATCTGTGGTTACTTGAAGGTTGTGGCAGTTTTACTTGGAATACAGGTGGCCTATACAAATTTTTATTATTTTCTTTGTGAGTGGGACAGTCGGGATAAGAAAAATCATTATGACAAGAATGTGTGGCCGAAATGATCTGTGACCCCAGGATAGAAGAATGATGTCAGTCCTTTCCTTGTTAATTCAGAGAAAATTGATCTGCCTCCTTTGCATATTAAGCTAGGGTTGATGAAACTTCTTGTTAAAGGTATGAATAGAAGTGGCAAGGGATATTTGAAAAATAAGTTTCCTAGAGTGAGTGACGCAAAAATCAAAGAAGGGTTTTTTATTGGACCACAGATTAGGGAGCTGAGGAGAGACCAGAATCTTGATGAAGAGCTAAATGATCTTGAAAAAGCTGCATGGCTGTCATTTAAGAAAGTTGGCGCAGAGTTTTTTTGGGGAAATACATAGCAAATAAGTATTCTGGAATCGTAAAAGAGGTATTGACATCCCACAAGGCCTTGGGGTGCTATATGAGCCTAAAAATGCACTTCTTAGACTCTCACTTGGACCTTTTCCCTGGAAATCTTGGCGCCGTCAGTTACGATCATAGTGAAAGATATCACCAGGACATTCTGAACATGGAAACCCGATATTAAGGGAAGTGGAGCCCATCAATATTTGCTGATTACTGTTGGACACTAAAAAGGGATCTCCCAGAAGTAAAATACACTCGAAAAACATACATTTTACATTTATCAACCACAATTCATTTCAATTCCAAGCCTTCAACGTCGAGTAACGGTTTTGTCAATGGTCACTTGTCACGTGTGAGTGGTGGTTCGAGTACTTCGTTTAACCACGTATCAATTTCTACCTCCGTTCGAGTTCCTCGACGTTGGTGGCTTAGAATTAAAGTGAATTGTGATTCATAAATGTAAATATGTTGACGGGGACCCATTCAGTGTTGTATATTTTCCCACGCCTACATACTACCAATTGTATTATCATGGGAGAGGTGGGCTGAGCGCAAAAAATTCGTGTATGTAACTGGAGCATACAAATAGAAGAAAGTTACGCTTAACTTGTATCGTCTCTTTATAGCTCAATCGGATTAGTCAATGGTAATTTGTTAGGTGTGAGCGGTGGTTCAAGTCCTTCCCTTGACAACATATCAATTTCTACACGTATGCCTCTGTTCGAGTTCCTCGACGGTAATGTTTTAGAATTAAAATGAATTTTTGTTTATATATATATATATATATATATATATATATATATATATATATATATATATACACACACATTCACACACACACACACACACACACACACACACACACACACACACACACACACACACACACACACACACACACACACATACACACACACACACACACACACACACACACACACACACATATATATATATATATATATTCTGTGTGTGTGTTTGTATGTGTGGCCTGTTTTTGTAGAATTGATAAATAAACAAAAGGTAGTGATGTAATACATGAAATAAATCTGCTGCAGATTTTGTGACCATCTGTTTAACTGAAATGAAATTCTGTTCTCTCTTTGTGAAATATTTGCAATTAATAAAGAAATATGTCAGAGTATGAATATTTTCGACCTAAACTGTATATATATATATATATATATATATATATATATATATATATATATATATATATATTATAAAAATATATATGTTTAATATATATATATATATATATATATATATATATATATATATATATATATATATATATCCATATGAAAAAAGGAGGTACAGTAATGGTGGACTGGCTGGTGTGGTTATTTAATGTTTGCTGGAGAGAGGGTAGAGTGCCGGAAGACTGGAGGAGTGCCTGTATAGTTCCACTTTACAAGGGAAAAGGGGATAAGTGTGAATGTAGTAGTTTCAGAGGCATTAGCTTGTTAAGTGTAGTTTGGAAGGCTTATGGGAGGATGTTGATTGAGAGGATTAGGAGAGGAACAGAGGGTGTAATTAGTGAGGAACAATGTGGGTTTAGGAAGGGTAGAGGTTGTGTAGATCAGATTTTTGTGGTTAGACAGATATGTGAGAAAGCTATAGGAAAGGGGAAGGATGTTTTTTGGGCATTTATGGACCTGGAAAAGGCTTACGATAGGGTAGACAGAAATGAACTGTGGGAGGTTTTGCGGATATACGGGATAGGAGGAAACCTTCTAGGAGCTGTCAAGAGTTTTTATGAGAGTAGTAGAGCTTGTGTCAGGATTAGAAATGGAGAGAGTGAGTGGTTCGAGGTAAAGGTGGGACTTCATCAAGGATGCGTTATGTCGCCCTGGCTGTTCAACTTATACATGGATGGGGTAGTGCAAGAGGTAAATGCAAGGGTAGTGGGTCAGGGATTGGAGATGATTAAAGAAAATGGAAAAAAGTGGGAGGTGAGCCAGCTGTTGTTTGCGGACGACACTGCGCTTGTGGCAGGATCGGAGGAGGGATTGAGGAAGTTGGTGACAGAGTTTGGGAGAGTATGTGATAGAAGAAAGCTAAAGATAAATGTGGGTAAAAGTAAGGTGATGAGATGTACAAGGGGTGAAAGTGGCAGTAGACTGGAAGTGAGCATTAAGGGAGAGTGACTGGAGGAAGTGGATAGTTTTAGATACTTGGGTGCAAATGTGGCAGGAAAAGGTGGAGTGAAGGTGGAGGTAGAATGCAAATTGCTTGTTACTTGTAATTAAAATTGCCAATGGTTTGTTTATTGTAAAAAATCCACTATTCTGATTTATATTTTCTATGAGGGATATAAACGCCGATTCTAAACATCTACGTTTCATTGTATGGTTTTCATATTTTATAATCTTGGAATTATTCCAATCAGCATTGTGGCCGGTATCGAATCTATGTTTAACAATGGCATTATTCATATTGTATGTTTTCATATCATATTTATGTTCTAATACTCTCTTATCAATACCACGGAAACTTTCACCAATGTAAACCTTTTCACAACCTAGACAAGGCACACAATAAATACCTGCTTGACGAATATTTTCCCTGCTCTTATTTCGGCTTTTAATGAGATTACCAACTGTTACTGAGCTGGTTTTAACAACCTTAACACCAGCCTTGTTTAATAATGGGGAAATATTGTCTGCAACTGAGGTATTAGGTAATATGATCCTCTTTGTATATTCTTCTTTTATTTTTCCAACTCTTTTGTGAATAATTCCAGCTTTCTTCTTGGCTTTTATAATAAAATAAGGAGGGTATTTTAGTTCAGTAAAAGCGTTAAAAATGTTATTAAATTCTTCATCCAGATACTCCTCTGAACATATTCTTAAGCCTCTTCAAGATAGGGCAACATGTCGTTAGTTTCATATTCTGCTGTAAACTTGATACTATCTTCTACAAGATTTAACTGATTTAAAATCCTACTCAAATCTAACCTACGAGGAGCTATTATAAGTACATCGTCGACGTATCTTAACCAAACTAAGTCTCTAGGGACAATGTTGCTAAAACTGGTATTTTCTAAATGTTCTAGAAACAAGATAGCCAGCACTGGGCTTAGTGGTGAACCCATTGGTAAACCTGCTGTCTGTCTGTAATAATTATCATTAAAAGTAAAACATTTTGAAATACAAAGGTTCACTAGTCTAATAAAATCACAAACAGGTACAGGCAATTCATCATGTTCAGACAATACATTGGTTAACACTTCAATGTCTTTTTTAGTTGGTACATTGGAAAATAACGACACTATATCAAAACTTGCCATCTGCTTATTTTTCATACTTATATTTTTAATCCTATTAATAAGATCACCAGAATGTTTAAGATTTTTACCACTAATGGTGTCTACTTTGCCAGAGATTGTTTTGGCTAATTTTCTGGCTACTTGGTGTAGTAGTGGCTACGGTCCTTGTCTTGTAAAGACGCAAGCCGCTCAGGCAAGGGTTCGAATCCCAGCAGAAGAGTTTAATTCCAATTGTCAATTGACACAAACATTTGTCGGAAGACTAGCCTGCATAAAGGATTTGATGAAATACAGTACATAACACGCTCCATCCGGGTGCCCTCGGCGGAACGACTGGGCCGTGAACTAAGTCGTTTCGTTTTGAAGGGTCGAGATGGAGTAGTGGCTACGGTCCTTGTCTTGTAAAGACGCAAGCCGCTCAGGCAAGGGTTCGAATCCCAGCAGAAGAGTTTAATTCCAATTGTCAATTGACACAAACATTTGTCGGAAGACTAGCCTGCATAAAGGATTTGATGAAATACAGTACATAACACGCTCCATCCGGGTGCCCTCGGCGGAACGACTGGTCCGTGAACTAAGTCGTTTCGTTTTGAAGGGTCGAGATGGAGTAGTGGCTACGGTCCTTGTCTTGTAAAGACGCAAGCCGCTCAGGCAAGGGTTCGAATCCCAGCAGAAGAGTTTAATTCCAATTGTCAATTGACACAAACAAATATATATATATATATATATATATATATATATATATGTATATAAATATATATAAATATATATATATATATGTATATATGTATATATGTATATTACTTATATATATATTACATATATATATTACACACATATGTATATATATATATATATATATATATATATATACTGTATATATATGAATATGCATATATATATATATATATATATATATATATATATATATATATATATATATATACACATATATTAATGCGACAAAATAAATCGCCTTCAGTCCCGCTTTCATCGATATTATCTACGGTAATTGTTTACTTTCACCGCTGTCATACCTAGTTTCTCTCGCCGCTTCTGACGATCGGAGGCGCCACGACTAAGACGACGAAGCGCAACGCCAAGACGGAAGATCCTCTAGACGAACTAAATGCAGATGGTCCATATAGTTTACTTGGACGCAGAAGCCGTCCAGGTCGGGATTCGTGATGGAAATGTTGGATTTTGAGGACCATATGAGTCTTCCATATTGTTTAGAAAAAATAAACAGAGAAAAAAAAAGAAGAAGAAAAAGAAGAGGAAGAAAAAATCATCCCCTCAGTGCGAAGACATCCTTCTTGGAGGACCCCGCACAGATGGAGTTGGTCGGCTGATGATTTTATTCAGCTGAGGGAAGCCCCGGAAAGGCAATGGAAGATTTGCACGGAATCTCAAAGGTTTCGAGATATGGTGCAATTTAATCATTGCATTTACTGGAGACAAAAATCGAATGCTTCCGTGGTCCTCCTGTTGGTGAATCCAGTTTTGGGGCACGTGTGTCCGTCGTTTATTTTTTCTCAAGGGTTTGTGTTGGAAGATTGCAGGACGTTTTTCGACTGCGGTTACATGAAAAAAGATGCAGTAACCATCGTTTACATATAAAAAAAAGATAAATAAATAAAAAATAATAAGAAAACTCTCATCACGTTCTCCATAACGTCGCACTTGGGTCTGATGGAACATCTGACGTCACACTTGATTTCCGTGCAAAATCTATGATGTCACACTTGGGTCACGCGAAGCCAATGTGGAGGCGGATAGTTCCAGTCGACCGCCTTGACCTCGACGGAAGAGCTATCAAGACCCTGAAGAATGCTCTTACTGTGTTAAAAAAAATCGAGATAGTAGCCACTGTGGGATTTGGGCCGCGCTGTAGCCTGGTCGATATCGTATTGGAAACTAATGAGCAAGTGGTCATGAGGGATTTCTCACTTCCCACTTTGTGGGACTTTTTTGTGAAACGTGGGCTATCCGCTCTCCATCTCGGGAAAGATCTTGGCCACGGTCATCCTGAGCGGTTTTGAATAAGTTGTACAGGAAATCTTATCGAAATCGGAATCAAAAGTGGGTTCCGGTCGACGTGATTTTGTTTGCCAGCCAGCTCTAAAAAAAGGCTCCAGAAGAGCAAAAACCTCTCTATCTCGTGTTGTACGATTTGGAGAAAGCGTATGACAGTGGAAACATCTATTGTAACCATTTTGTGTCACATCAGTCTGGCCTCGTATCTCTCGCCGCTTCCGACGATCGGAGGGGCCAGGACCAAAAAGACGCGACTCGACGCCAAGGAGGAGGATCACCGAGAAAGACTATAGAAGTTTCATACAAGTTCTTGGACGCTGAAGTGGTCCTGGAGAGAAAAGAACTTGCGGGATCTCCTGAGAAAGTAAGGATTGGAAAACGAAACGCAAAAGATCCTGGTTGTTTAAAAAAGAAAGGAAAAAATACAAGCAGATAGAGAGAAAAAAAAAAGCTAACAAGAAAGTGAAGAAAAACAATATCCAGCCCCTCAGTGCATAGACTTCCTTCTCGAAGAACCTGGTACAGATGGAGGGGGTCTGTCCAGGATTTTATTCAGCTGAGGGAAACCCCAGAAATACAATGGGAGATTTGCTCGGAATCTCGAAGGTTTCGAGATGTGGTGGAAACTAATCATTGCATTCACTGGGGCTACCATCTGCTCATGAGCTCAACACGGTATCCACTTGCCTACAGCGCGGCCCAAATCTCACAGTGGCTACTACCTACATCTCGATTTATTTTTTTCCACAATGGGAGCATTCTTCAGGGTCTTGATGGCTCTTCCGTCGTGGTCAAGGCCCTCGACTGGAATTATCCGGCTCCGCATTGGGTTCATGTGACCCAAGTGTGACGTCACAAAATTTGCACGGAATCAAAGTGTGACCTCACATGTTGCATGGGTGTGACGTCATGGAGAACCTGATAAATTTTTTCCAACGATGGTTACTGCATTTTTTTTTCTTTTATGGAACCGCCTTCGAACTACGTCCTAGAATATTGCAGCGGAAACTCCTTGAAAGAAAAAAGAA
>NC_134790.1:57076731-57089231 GCF_046742065.1 Oratosquilla oratoria
GATCCTCAAGACGAGCTTCAGGTGGTCCATACAGGTTCCTTGACGTAGAAGCCGTCCAGGTCGGGTTTCGTGATGGAAGTGTTGGACTATGAGAGCCAGAAGAGTCTTCCGATTGTTTAGAAAAAATAAGTAGATGAATAAATAGAAGAAGAAAAAAATATATAGATCAGGAGGTGGATGTTATCCATTGGCTGAGGGTGTCTTAGACTGTTTAGACAGACCTTGTTTCCGTGTGGATCACTGTAGGACCAAATCTGACCAAGTCATTATCCAAAGCCCGCTAGATAGCGATGGCTTTGACTTGGAGTGTGGAGGAGTCACCGACTCTCCTGCTGAAAGCTAGATCATCATTCACGAAGACAGATCCCTTCAGTGTGCTGCCTGATGGAGTCTACGCAGATCATCTTTGAATAGACAGCGCACTCTGGCCCCGTCAAGTTTTGGATCTGGGCTTCGGCCTGTACGCAAACGCGTGTCGGGACTCGGTGACTCCTCCTTGCCGGAGTTTCTCTACCAAAGAATTTTAACTCGGTGATGGACACGGTTATTCTAGAGACAGCAGGCCCATACCCTTCTCAAGAAGAACAGACCGCATAAGTACATTAAGAATAAAGGAGACTGCAAGAGTCCATCAAGCCTACACAATGCAAATCCATTTCGTGTACCACCTATTATCCCCATCCTTAAAATTGTAGTTGTCCTTCAAGAGGTGTGCTGGTCCCGAGATCCAGTTGGGTGTCTGGATGGATAAGGGTCCTGATTGTGGTGGGGTTAACCCCCATCACTCTTTTACTGGGGAGTATTTGTTTCTTTCGCCATTTTTCCAATGGTTTAGATTTCAATTTCAAAATTAAAAATACCAAAATACAGGATGCCAGGTTACTCAGTCTTTACATAACCTCTCTCTTTGATATTCTTACATTATTAGAATCCGGACTGCAACTGTTTTAGGACAATTTCCCTTTTGTAGTCAGCAATATTACTAAGTTCGCCTTTGTGTTTCTTCCAATGATATTTCTTTCCAGGACCAATTCTTTAGAGATATATATGGTTGCAGCATGGGTTTTAATTCGTCTATTGTTTTGGCCAACTTGTACATGGAGTACTAAGAGTGTACTCTGTTACCCTCATCAAACCGCCTGAGATGATTTGGTTCCGTTATGTTGATGACATTTTCTCAGCGTGGGATGATAGTTGGGTTGCTTTCGAGGTATTTCAGGACAAATTGAACCATTATCCCCCAACATAAAATTCAAAACCGAATGGGAAGAAGCTCAATAGATCCCTTTCTTAGATATTTTAGTTATTATTCAGGTAGTTACCTCCACTTTTTCAGTAATCACCCCGACAAAGTCAAGAAGAGTGTTGTCTTCATCTATCCAGACACCCACCTGGATCTCGCGACCAGCACACCACCTCAAGGACAACTTCAACTTTATGGATGAGGATAATTGGTGGTACTCGACATGGAACTGCCTAGTGTAGGTTTGATGGTCTCTTCCAATCTCCTTCATTCTCATGTTCTTATGTGGTCTCTACTTCTTGATAAGGGTATGGGCTTGCCGTATCTAGAATAACCGTGTCCATCGCCGTGGCAGCCACCACCTGCACAAATCTTTGTTATAGACACTCCGGCAAGGAAGAGTCCCCGAGATCATGCACGTGTCCGCCTACAGGCCGAAGCCCAGATCCAAAACGTGACGCGGCTAGATTGCGGTGTCTATTCAAAGACTATTTCCATAGTCTCCATCAGGCCGTACACTGTGTGATCCACGATCCAAGTCAAAGCCATTGTTATCTAAGGGGCGATAATGACCTGATCATATATGGCACTATAGTGATCCACATGGACACGAGGTCTATCATAGACAGCCTAAGACACCCTCACCCTATGGATAACATCCGCCTCCTGGACTCTATGCCTTTTTTTTCTTCTTCTATTTATTTTTTCTAAACAATTGGAAGACTCTTCTTGGTTTCATAATCCAACACTTCCATAACGAAACCCGACCAGGACGGCTTCTGCGTCCAGGAACCTGTATGGACCATATGGAGTTCATCTTGAAGATCTTCGTTTTTTGGCGTCGCGTTTCGTCGTCTTTGTCCTAGAGGTTTTTCACTTAATTTTGCCTCCCAATCTATAAGGTGAAGCTTCTGATGTAGTCCTATAAGCTGAGCTTTACTGAGATCGGGTATTTTAGATGCACAAATATCTATTCTAATTTTTTTTAGCAGTTTGAATCTAAGTTGTGATCACTACTTGGAATATTTTTACCAACTTCTACATCGGTTATCATGCTTTCGCTGCTAGTGATTGATAGATCGAGTAAATTTCAATGTCTTGTGGACGCTTACAGGCTGAACTAAGTAATATATATATATATATATATATATATATATATATATATATATATATATATACATATATATATATATATTATATATATATATACAATATATATATATACATATGTGTGGGTCTGTGTGTGTATATATATATATATATATATATATATATATACAATATATATATATAGATATGTATATATATGTACATACATATAATATATATATATATATATATATATATATATATATATATATATACATATATATATATAGACATATATATATATCTGTATATATATATATATATATATATATATATATACATGTATATCCATACAGACATATATACATACATACATACATACATACATACATACATACATACATACATACATACATACATACATACATACATACATATGTATAGATATGTATATATATGTACATACATATAATATATATATATATATATATATAATATACATACACACATATTATAATATATATATATATATATATATATATATATATACATACATACATACATACATACATACATACATACATACTTATATTACTGCGACAAAAAAAAAAGCCTTTTTGCACTTTCATTGATATTATCTATGATAACCGTTTTCGTTCACCGCTGTCATGCCTCGTTTTTCTCGCCGCTTCTGACGATCGGAGGTGCCACGACCAAGAGAAGACGGGACCCAAAGAAGGAAGGTTCTCGAGACGAACTAAGTCCAGCTGGTCTATACAGGTTCCTGGACTCAGAAGCCGTCCAGGTCGTGTTTAGTGATGGAAATGATGGACTATGAGAGCCTATAGAGTCTCCCTATTAGATAATATAAACAGATAAATAAAAGAAGAAGAAAAAAAAAGAGGGAAGGAAAAAAAATCATCCCCTCAGTGCGAAGATGTCCTTCTTGGAAAACCCCGTACAGATGGAGGGCTCGTGTGAGCATTTGATTCAGCTGATGGAAGACCCGGAAACGCAAAGGAAGATTTGCGTGGAATCTCGAAGGTTTCAAGATATGGTGCAATTTGCCCACTGCATTCATTGGTACTTCTCAGAGGAATTAAATAATTTATCTTAAAGAGTTTCCGCTAGAAGATTGCAGGACGTACTTCGACGGCGGTTCCATGAAAAAATAAAAAAAAAAAAAAAAAAAAAAAAAAATCGTTAGAACTCATCTGGTTCTCAGTGACGTCACACTTGGTTCCTATGGAACATGTGTGATATAAAAGGTATGACGTCACACTTGGGTCACGTGAAGCATATGCAGGGCCGGATAATTCCAGTGGAGCTCCTTGCCCACAACGAAATGGCCATCAAGACCCCGAAGAATGCTCTCATTGTGTTAAAAAAATCGAAATATATATGGCAGCCATCGTGGGATATGGGCCGCACTATAGCCCAGTGGATACGGTGTTGAATTCATGAGCAGGAGGTCGTGATTGAGATTGCAGGGACCTGCTGCGTGCTTCTTGAGTTGGTTCCCGACAGCCCTGGCCAGGCGGGGAGGTGACCCAAACATCGGTCTGAAAACCCAGCGGCATATCGGCTTGCCACCAGGGGTTTCTCACTTCCCACTTGGTGGTACTATTTTCTGAAACTTTGGATATCTGCTCTCCATCTCGGGAGAGATCTTAGCAAGGATCACCCTGAACGTTTTTGAATAAGTTGCACAGGAAATCTGATCGAAATCGGAATCTCAAAGTTGGTTACAGTAGTCGTGATGGAAGTAGCAACTATAAGATACATACCTACATGTATTGATGCGTCAAAAAAAAAAAAAAAAAAAAAAAAAAAAAAAAAATCGCCTTAATTCACACTTTCATTGATATCTATGATAACCGTTTTCTTTTACCGCTGTCATGTCTCGTTTCTCTCGCCGCTTGTGACGATCGGAAGCACCAAGACGACGAGACGCGACGCTAAGAAGATACGGCAGGTCCATAACCTTCTCAAAAAGAACAGACCGCATAAGGACATGAAAATAAAGGTGACTGTAAGAGATCATCAAACCTACACTAGGTAGTTCCATTTCCAGTACCACTTATTACCCCCATCCATAAAATTATAGTTGTCCTTGAGGAGGTGTGCTGTTCGCGAGATCCAGGTGGGTATCTGGATGGATGAGGGTCCTCATTGTGCTGGGGTTAACCCCCATCACTCTTCTACTACGGAGGAGGTGTTTCTCTCGGATAAATAACAATGGTCAACAAAGAATTTGTCCCAAGGAAAAACAATAGTTCTATGCAACATGTTTTTTTATGCAGAATCACAAAATAATGTCCAGATTTTTCATCATCCACAGTAATTGTGTTCCACGGTATATTACGTTACGTGTGTTAAGTGGGAAGAATTTCAATCAAGCGAATGGCAACGCTGATTATGGCAACGCTGCGTGAGATTGCTATACGTTTAGCAGTACTGTGTTTGAAGTATTGGTGTGAGGTGTGTAGTGTGCAATTGTGTGGCAAAAAAAAAAAAAAAAAAAAAAAAAAAAGTGATATTGTACAGTAGCGCAACCGCCATTAACCTTTACAATGACAAGAAACTGTACAAGCCACCATGAAAAATTTGCTTTATTTGCGGTGTATTGACATTCAAGTCACAGTGTTTCACTCCATTGATTAAAAAGTGTTATGAACATGATTTTGACTGCAATATGGGAGACTATGATAAAGACTGTGCCATTCATGTGTCAGCCTTCTCAATGTATGGGCAAAAGGTTCACGTCATATGCCTTTTGCCATCTCTATGGTTTGGAGAGAACCAAAAGATCATATTTCAAATTGCTATTTCTGCATTAGAAATATAAAAGGTATAACATCAACATCCAAGCATATTGTAAAATATACTAGTTTATCATCTGTTATGAGACCAGTACCACACAGTCAAGACTTTCCTGTACCTGATCCTCCAAAACAAATGGAATTAAGTGAGGATAAGTCAAGTGAGGAGGTTATGGAAAAAGAAACAAAAGACATGCCTTTTCAGCCAATCGGTTCTTCAAGTGAACTACACTTATTG
Source organism: Oratosquilla oratoria (assembly GCF_046742065.1). Classification (NCBI taxonomy): domain Eukaryota; kingdom Metazoa; phylum Arthropoda; class Malacostraca; order Stomatopoda; family Squillidae; genus Oratosquilla; species Oratosquilla oratoria. The sequence continues at coordinate 57,082,124 of NC_134790.1, forward strand.
CGTCAGGGAGATATGAATGATCTTGTGCGGAATTTAAACTTGTCAAAAAAAAAAAAAAAAAAAAAAAAAATTGAAGTCTTTGATTCCAGGTTAAAGGGCTGGAATCGTCTACATTGTGATTTTGAATAGTATTTCTCACTTGAAGATGGTGTAGTGTTTTGAAGTGTTGCTGATTGTGTTATGGAGGAACTTGCCCATAAATATGACAGGGAATGAGTGGCGCTTGTTCATTGACTCTTCAAAAGTGAGCCTGAAAGCTGTTTTGCTCCACAATGAAAATGTTTCCCTCTGTTCCTCTTGCCCATGCAGCTTACATGAAGGAAACATATGAGAATATGAATGTTCTACTACAAAAAATGAAGTATGAAGAACATGAATGGAATATCTGTGGTTACTTGAAGGTTGTGGCAGTTTTACTTGGAATACAGGTGGCCTATACAAATTTTTATTGTTTTCTTTGTGAGTGGGACAGTCGGGATAAGAAAAATCATTATGACAAGAATGTGTGGCCGAAATGATCTGTGACCCCAGGATAGAAGAATGATGTCAGTCCTTTCCTTGTTAATTCAGAGAAAATTGATCTGCCTCCTTTGCATATTAAGCTAGGGTTGATGAAACTTCTTGTTAAAGGTATGAATAGAAGTGGCAAGGGATATTTGAAAAATAAGTTTCCTAGAGTGAGTGACGCAAAAATCAAAGAAGGGTTTTTTATTGGACCACAGATTAGGGAGCTGAGGAGAGACCAGAATCTTGATGAAGAGCTAAATGATCTTGAAAAAAGCTGCATGGCTGTCATTTAAGAAAGTTGGCGCAGAGTTTTTTTTTTGGGAAATGCATAGCAAATAAGTATTCTGGAATCGTAAAAGAGGTATTGACATCCCACAAGGCCTTGGGGTGCTATATGAGCCTAAAAATGCACTTCTTAGACTCTCACTTGGACCTTTTCCCTGGAAATCATGGCGCCGTCAGTTACGATCATAGTGAAAGATATCACCAGGACATTCTGAACATGGAAACCCGATATCAAGGGAAGTGGAGCCCATTAATATTTGCTGATTACTGTTGGACACTAAAAAGGGATCTCCCAGAAGTAAAATACACTCGAAAAACATACATTTTACATTTATCAACCACAATTCATTTAAATTCCAAGCCTTCAACGTCGAGTAACGGTTTTGTCAATGGTCACTTGTCACGTGTGAGTGGTGGTACGAGTACTTCGTTTGACCACGTATCAATTTCTACCTCCGTTCGAGTTCCTCGACGTTGGTGGCTTAGAATTAAAGTGAATTGTGATTCATAAATGTAAATATGTTGACGGGGACCCATTCAGTGTTGTATATTTTCCCACGCCTACATACTACCAATTGTATTATCATGGGAGAGGTGGGCTGAGCGCAAAAAATTCGTGTATGTAAATGGAGCATACAAATAGAAGAAAGTTACGCTTAACTTGTATCGTCTCTTTATAGCTCAATCGGATTAGTCAATGGTCATTTGTTAGGTGTGAGCGGTGGTTCAAGTCCTTCCCTTGACAACATATCAATTTCTACACGTATGCCTCTGTTCGAGTTCCTCGACGGTAATGTTTTAGAATTAAAATGAATTTTTGTTTATATATATATATATATATTATATATATATATATATGTATATATATATACACACACACGCACACACACATACATACAAACACACGCATGGACACATGCACGCACTCGCACACACACACACACACACACACACGCACACACACACACACACACACACACACACACACACACACACACACATATATATTTATATATATATTCTGTGTGTGTGTTTGTATGTGTGGCCTGTTTTTGTAGAATTGATAAATAAACAAAAGGTAGTGATGTAATACAAGAAATAAATCTGCTGCAGATTTTGTGACCATCTGTTTAACTGAAATGAAATTCTGTTCTCTCTTTGTGAAATATTTGCAATTAATAAAGAAATATGTCAGGGTATGAATAATTTCGGCCTTAACTGTACATATTACATATATATATATATATATATATATATATATATATATATATATGTTATATATATGTATATATGTGTACATATATATATATATATGTATATATATATATATATATACATATATATAAGGAGGTACAGTGAAGGTGGACTGGCTGGTGAGGTTATTTAATGTTTGCTGGAGAGAGGGTAGAGTACCGGGAGCTGAAGGAGTGCCTGTATAGTTCTACTTTACAAGGAAAAAGGGGACAAGTGTGAATGTATTAGGTTCAGAGGGATGAGCTTGTTAAATGTAGTTGGGAAGGCTTATGGGAGGATGTTGATTGAGAGGATTAGGAGAGGAACAGAGGGTGTAATTAGTGAGTAACAATGTGGGTTTAGGAAGGGTAGAGGTTGTGTAGATCAGATTTTTGTGGTTAGACAGATATGTGAGAAAGCTATAGGAAAGGGGAAGGATGTTTTTTGGGTATTTATGGACCTGGAAAAGGCTTACGATAGGGTAGACAGAAATGAACTGTGGGAGGTTTTGCGGATATACGGGATAGGAGGAAACCTTCTAGGAGCTGTCAAGAGTTTTTATGAGAGTAGTAGAGCTTGTGTCAGGATTAGAAATGGAGAGAGTGAGTGGTTCGAGGTAAAGGTGGGACTTCATCAAGGATGCGTTATGTCGCCCTGGCTGTTCAACTTATACATGGATGGGGTAGTGCAAGAGGTAAATGCAAGGGTAGTGGGTCAGGGATTGGAGATGATTAAAGAAAATGGAAAAAAGTGGGAGGTGAGCCAGCTGTTGTTTGCGGACGACACTGCGCTTGTGGCAGGATCGGAGGAGGGATTGAGGAAGTTGGTGACAGAGTTTGGGAGAGTATGTGATAGAAGAAAGCTAAAGATAAATGTGGGTAAAAGTAAGGTGATGAGATGTACAAGGGGTGAAAGTGGCAGTAGACTGGAAGTGAGCATTAAGGGAGAGTGACTGGAGGAAGTGGATAGTTTTAGATACTTGGGTGCAAATGTGGCAGGAAAAGGTGGAGTGAAGGTGGAGGTAGAATGCAAATTGCTTGTTACTTGTAATTAAAATTGCCAATGGTTTGTTTATTGTAAAAAATCCACTATTCTGATTTATATTTTCTATGAGGGATATAAACGCCGATTCTAAACATCTACGTTTCATTGTATGGTTTTCATATTTTATAATCTTGGAATTATTCCAATCAGCATTGTGGCCGGTATCGAATCTATGTTTAACAATGGCATTATTCATATTGTATGTTTTCATATCATATTTATGTTCTAATACTCTCTTATCAATACCACGGAAACTTTCACCAATGTAAACCTTTTCACAACCTAGACAAGGCACACAATAAATACCTGCTTGACGAATATTTTCCCTGCTCTTATTTCGGCTTTTAATGAGATTACCAACTGTTACTGAGCTGGTTTTAACAACCTTAACACCAGCCTTGTTTAATAATGGGGAAATATTGTCTGCAACTGAGGTATTAGGTAATATGATCCTCTTTGTATATTCTTCTTTTATTTTTCCAACTCTTTTGTGAATAATTCCAGCTTTCTTCTTGGCTTTTATAATAAAATAAGGAGGGTATTTTAGTTCAGTAAAAGCGTTAAAAATGTTATTAAATTCTTCATCCAGATACTCCTCTGAACATATTCTTAAGCCTCTTCAAGATAGGGCAACATGTCGTTAGTTTCATATTCTGCTGTAAACTTGATACTATCTTCTACAAGATTTAACTGATTTAAAATCCTACTCAAATCTAACCTACGAGGAGCTATTATAAGTACATCGTCGACGTATCTTAACCAAACTAAGTCTCTAGGGACAATGTTGCTAAAACTGGTATTTTCTAAATGTTCTAGAAACAAGATAGCCAGCACTGGGCTTAGTGGTGAACCCATTGGTAAACCTGCTGTCTGTCTGTAATAATTATCATTAAAAGTAAAACAACAGTTTGAAATACAAAGGTTCACTAGTCTAATAAAATCACAAACAGGTACAGGCAACTCATCATGTTCAGACAATACATTGGTTAACACTTCGATGTCTTTTTTAGTTGGTACATTGGAAAATAACGACACTATATCAAAACTTGCCATCTGCTTATTTTTCATACTTATATTTTTAATCCTATTAATAAGATCACCAGAATGTTTAAGATTTTTACCACTAATGGTGCCTACTTTGCCAGAGATTGTTTTGGCTAATTTTCTGGCTACTTGGTGTAGTAGTGGCTACGGTCCTTGTCTTGTAAAGACGCAAGCCGCTCAGGCAAGGGTTCGAATCCCAGCAGAAGAGTTTAATTCCAATTGTCAATTGACACAAACATTTGTCGGAAGACTAGCCTGCATAAAGGATTTGATGAAATACAGTACATAACACGCTCCATCCGGGTGCCCTCGGCGGAACGACTGGGCCGTGAACTAAGTCGTTTCGTTTTGAAGGGTCGAGATGGAGTAGTGGCTACGGTCCTTGTCTTGTAAAGACGCAAGCCGCTCAGGCAAGGGTTCGAATCCCAGCAGAAGAGTTTAATTCCAATTGTCAATTGACACAAACATTTGTCGGAAGACTAGCCTGCATAAAGGATTTGATGAAATACAGTACATAACACGCTCCATCCGGGTGCCCTCGGCGGAACGACTGAGCCGTGAACTAAGTCGTTTCGTTTTGAAGGGTCGAGATGGAGTAGTGGCTACGGTCCTTGTCTTGTAAAGACGCAAGCCGCTCAGGCAAGGGTTCGAATCCCAGCAGAAGAGTTTAATTCCAATTGTCAATTGACACAAACAAATATATATATGTATATATATACATATATGCATGTATATATATATATATATATATATATACATACATATATATATATGTATATATGTATATATGTATATATACATATATATATTACATATTACACACATATATATATATATATATATATATATATATATATACTGTATATATATGAATATGCATATATATATACATATATATGTATATATATATATATTACATATGTATATATATATATATACACACATATATTAATGCGACAAAATAAATCGCCTTCAGTCCCGCTTTCATCGATATTATCTACGGTAATTGTTTACTTTCACCGTTGTCATACCTAGTTTCTCTCGCCGCTTCTGACGATCGGAGGCGCCACGACTAAGACGACGAAGCGCAACGCCAAGACGGAAGATCCTCAAGACGAACTAAATGCAGATGGTCCATATAGTTTACTTGGACGCAGAAGCCGTCCAGGTCGGGATTCGTGATGGAAATGTTGGATTTTGAGGACCATATGAGTCTTCCATATTGTTTAGAAAAAATAAACAGAGAAAAAAAAAGAAGAAGAAAAAGAAGAGGAAGAAAAAATCATCCCCTCAGTGCGAAGACATCCTTCTTGGAGGACCCCGCACAGATGGAGTTGGTCGGCTGATGATTTTATTCAGCTGAGGGAAGCCCCGGAAAGGCAATGGAAGATTTGCACGGAATCTCAAAGGTTTCGAGATATGGTGCAATTTAATCATTGCATTTACTGGAGACAAAAATCGAATGCTTCCGTGGTCCTCCTGTTGTTGAATCCAGTTTTGGCGCACGTGTGTCCGTCGTTTATTTTTTCTCAAGGAGTTTGTGTTGGAAGATTGCAGGACGTTTTTCGACTGCGGTTACATGAAAAAAAGATGCAGTAACCATCGTTTACATATAAAAAAAAGATAAATAAATAAAAAATAATAAGAAAACTCTCATCACGTTCTCCATAACGTCGCACTTGGGTCTCATGGAACATCTGACGTCACACTTGATTTCCGTGCAAAATCTATGATGTCACACTTGGGTCACGCGAAGCCAATGTGGAGGCGGATAGTTCCAGTCGACCGCCTTGACCTCGACGGAAGAGCTATCAAGACCCTGAAGAATGCTCTTACTGTGTTAAAAAAAATCGAGATAGTAGCCACTGTGGGATTTGGGCCGCGCTGTAGCCTGGTCGATACCGTATTGGAAACTAATGAGCAAGTGGTCATGAGGGATTTCTCACTTCCCACTTTGTGGGACTTTTTTGTGAAACGTGGGCTATCCGCTCTCCATCTCGGGAAAGATCTTGGCCACGGTCATCCTGAGCGGTTTTGAATAAGTTGTACAGGAAATCTTATCGAAATCGGAATCAAAAGTGGGTTCCGGTCGACGTGATTTTGTTTGCCAGCCAGCTCTAAAAAAAGGCTCCAGAAGAGCAAAAACCTCTCTATCTCGTGTTGTACGATTTGGAGAAAGCGTATGACAGTGGAAACATCTATTGTAACCATTTTGTGTCACATCAGTCTGGCCTCGTTTTCTCTCGCCGCTTCCGACGATCGGAGGGGCCAGGACCAAAAAGACGCGACTCGACGCCAAGGAGGAGGATCACCGAGAAAGACTATAGAAGTTTCATACAAGTTCTTGGACGCTGAAGTGGTCCTGGAGAGAAAACAACTTGCGGGATCTCCTGAGAAAGTAAGGATTGGAAAACGAAACGCAAAAGATCCTGGTTGTTTAAAAAAGAAAGGAAAAAATACAAGCAGATAGAGAAAAAAAAAAAAAAGCTAACAAGAAAGTGAAGAAAAACAATATCCAGCCCCTCAGTGCATAGACTTCCTTCTCGAAGAACCTGGTACAGATGGAGGGGGTCTGTCCAGGATTTTATTCAGCTGAGGGAAACCCCAGAAATACAATGGGAGATTTGCTCGGAATCTCGAAGGTTTCGAGATGTGGTGGAAACTAATCATTGCATTCACTGGGGCTACCATCTGCTCATGAGCTCAACACGGTATCCACTGGCCTACAGCGCGCGGACCAAATCTCACAGTGGCTACTACCTATATCTCGATTTCTTTTTTTCCACAATGGGAGCATTCTTCAGGGTCTTGATGGCTCTTCCGTCGTGGTCAAGGCCCTCGACTGGAATTATCGGTTCCGCATTGGGTTCATGTGACCCAAGTGTGACGTCACAAAATTTGCACGGAATCAAAGTGTGACCTCACATTATGCATGGGTGTGACGTCATGGAGAACCTGATAATTTTTTTCCAACGATGGTTACTGCATTTTTTTT
>NC_134790.1:57094231-57111731 GCF_046742065.1 Oratosquilla oratoria
TTCTCCATGACGTCACACGTGGATCCCATGCAACAGTTGTGACGTCATACTTAGATTCCGTAGAACATCTATGACGTCACATTTGGGTCACATGAAGCAAATGTGGAGCTGGAAAATTCCAGTCGAGCGCCTTGACTACGACGAAATAGCCATCAAGATCCTGAAGATCCTCAAGACGAGCTTCAGGTGGTCCATACAGGTTCCTTGACGTAGAAGCCGTCCAGGTCGGGTTTCGTGATGGAAGTGTTGGACTATGAGAGCCAGAAGAGTCTTCCGATTGTTTAGAAAAAATAAGTAGATGAATAAATAGAAGAAGAAAAAAATATATAGATCAGGAGGTGGATGTTATCCATTGGCTGAGGGTGTCTTAGACTGTTTAGACAGACCTTGTTTCCGTGTGGATCACTGTAGGACCAAATCTGACCAAGTCATTATCCAAAGCCCGCTAGATAGCGATGGCTTTGACTTGGAGTGTGGAGGAGTCACCGACTCTCCTGCTGAAAGCTAGATCATCATTCACGAAGACGGATCGCTTCAGTGTGCGGCCTGATGGAGTCTACGGAGATGATCTTTGAATAGACAGTGCACTCTGGCCGCGACAAGTTTTGGATCTGGGCTTCGGCCTGTACGCAGACACGTGCAGGGTCTCGGTGACTCTTCCTTGACGGAGTTTCTCTACCAAAGAATTTTAACTCGGTGATGGACACGGTTATTCTAGAGACAGCAGGCCCATACCCTTCTCAAGAAGAACAGACCGCATAAGTACATTAAGAATAAAGGAGACTGCAAGAGTCCATCAAGCCTACACAATGCAAATCCATTTCGTGTACCACCTATTATCCCCATCCTTAAAATTGTAGTTGTCCTTCAAGAGGTGTGCTGGTCCCGAGATCCAGTTGGGTGTCTGGATGGATAAGGGTCCTGATTGTGGTGGGGTTAACCCCCATCACTCTTTTACTGGGGAGTATTTGTTTCTTTCGCCATTTTTCCAATGGTTTAGATTTCAATTTCAAAATTAAAAATACCAAAATACAGGATGCCAGGTTACTCAGTCTTTACATAACCTCTCTCTTTGATATTCTTACATTATTAGAATCCGGACTGCAACTGTTTTAGGACAATTTCCCTTTTGTAGTCAGCAATATTACTAAGTTCGCCTTTGTGTTTCTTCCAATGATATTTCTTTCCAGGACCAATTCTTTAGAGATATATACAGTTGCAGCATGGGTTCTAATTCGTCTCTTGTTTTAGCCAACTTGTACATGGAGTACTAAGAGTGTACTCTGTTACCCTCATCAAACCGCCTGAGATGATTTGGTTCCGTTATGTTGATGACATTTTCTCAGCGTGGGATGATAGTTGGGTTGCGTTCAAGGTATTTCTGGACAAATTGAACCAATTATCCCCCAACATGAAATTCAAAACCGAATGGGAAGAAGCTCAATAGATCCCTTTCTTAGATATTTTAGTTATTATTCACAGTTTATAGGAAACCTACCCATTCAGGTAGTTACCTCCACTTTTTCAGTAACCACCCCGACAAAGTCAAGAAGAGTGTTGTCTTCATCTATCCAGACACCCACCTGGATCTCGCGACCAGCACACCACCTCAAGAACAACTTTAACTTTATGGATGAGGATAATTGGTGGTACTCGAAATGGAACTGCCTAATGTAGGTTGATGGTCTATTCCAATCTCCTTCATTCTTATGTTGTTATGCGGTCTCTACTTCTTGAGAAGGGTATGGGCCTGCCGTATCTAGAATAACCGTGTCCGTCGCCGTGGCAGTCACCACCTGCACAATTCTTTGTTATAGACACTCCGGCAAGGAAGAGTCCGCCTACAGGCCGAAGCCCAGATCCAAAACGTGACGCGGCTAGATTGCGCTGTCTATTCAAAGACGATTTCCATAGTCTCCATCAGGCCGTACAGTGATCCACGATTGAAGCCAAAGTCATCGTTATCTAAGGGGCGATAACGACCTGATCATATATGGTCCTATAGTGATCCACATGGACACGAAGTCTATCACAGACAGTCTAAAACACCCTCACCCTATGTATAACATCCGCCTCCTGGTCTCTATGCCCTTTTCTCCCCTTCTTCTATTTATTGATTGATTTATTTTCTAAACAATTGGGAGAATCTTCTTGGTTTCATAATCCAATACTTCCATCACGAAACCCGACCAGGACGGCTTCTGCGTCCAGGAACCTATATGGACCATATGGAATTCATCTTGAAGATCTTCCTTTTTGACGTCGCGTTTCGTCGTCTTTGTCCTAGAGGTTTTTCACTTAATTTTGCCTCCCAATCTATAAGGTGAAGCTTCTGATGTAGTCCTATGAACTGAGCTTTTACCGAGATCGGGTATTTCAGATGACAAATATCTATTCTAATATTTTTTGGCAGTTTGAATCTAAGTTGTGATCACTACTTGGAATAGTTTCACCAACTTCTACATCGGTTATCAAGCTTTCGTGGCTAGTGATCAACAGATCGAGTAAATTTCAATGTCTTGTAGACACGGGCTGAACTAAGTAATATATATATATATATATATATATATATATATATATATATATATATATACATATATATATATATATATATATATATACATATATATATATATACATATGTGTGTGTGTGTGTGTGTCTGCAATATATATGTAACATATATATATATATATATATATACACATATATATGTATAGATATGTATATATATGTACATACATATAATATATATATATATATATATATATATATATATACATATATATATATATACATATATATATATCTGTATATATATATATACATATAATATATATATATATATATCCATACATACATACATACATACATACATACATACATACATACATACATACATACATACATACATACATACATACATACATATGTTTAGATATGTATATGTATGTACATACATATAATATATATATATATATATATATATATAATATACATATATACATATAATATATATATATATATATATATATATATATATATACATACATACATACATACATACATACATACATACATACTTATATTACTGCGACAAAAAAAAAAAGCCTTTTTGCACTTTCATTGATATTATCTATGATAACCGTTTTCGTTCACCGCTGTCATGCCTCGTTTTTCTCGCCGCTTCTGACGATCGGAGGTGCCACGACCAAGAGAAGACGGGACCCAAAGAAGGAAGGTTCTCGAGACGAACTAAGTCCAGCTGGTCTATACAGGTTCCTGGACTCAGAAGCCGTCCAGGTCGTGTTTAGTGATGGAAATGATGGACTATGAGAGCCTATAGAGTCTCCCTATTAGATAATATAAACAGATAAATAAAAGAAGAAGAAAAAAAAAGAGGGAAGGAAAAAAAATCATCCCCTCAGTGCGAAGATGTCCTTCTTGGAAAACCCCGTACAGATGGAGGGCTCGTGTGAGCATTTGATTCAGCTGATGGAAGACCCGGAAACGCAAAGGAAGATTTGCGTGGAATCTCGAAGGTTTCAAGATATGGTGCAATTTGCCCACTGCATTCATTCGTACTTCTCAGAGGAATTAAATAATTTATCTTAAAGAGTTTCCGCTAGAAGACTGCAGGACGTACTTCGACGGCGGTTCCATGAAAAAAGACAAGAATAAAAAATCGTTAGAACTCATCTGGTTCTCAGTGACGTCACACTTGGTTCCTATGGAACATGTGTGATATAAAAGGTATGACGTCACACTTGGGTCACGTGAAGCATATGCAGGGCCGGATAATTCCAGTGGAGCTCCTTGCCCACAACGAAATGGCCATCAAGACCCCGAAGAATGCTCTCATTGTGTTAAAAAAATCGAAATATATATGGCAGCCATCGTGGGATATGGGCCGCACTATAGCCCAGTGGATACGGTGTTGAACTCATGAGCAGGAGGTCGTGATTGCGATTGCAGGGACCTGCTGCGTGCTTCTTGAGTTGGTTCCCGACAGCCCTGGCCAGGCGGGGAGGTGACCCAAACATCGGTCTGAAAACCCAGCGGCATATCGCAAATGACAGGGCTTGCCACTAGGGGTTTCTCACTTCCCACTTGGTGGTACTATTTTCTGAAACTTTGGATATCTGCTCTCCATCTCGGGAAAGATCTTAGCAAGGATCACCCTGAACGTTTTTGAATAAGTTGCACAGGAAATCTGATCGAAATCGGAATCTCAAAGTTGGTTACAGTAGTCGTGATTTTGTGTACTAGCGAGCTTAAAAAAAGATAGGAAAAAATATATTTATAGAACAGCAAAAATTTCTCTTTCTCGTGTTCTACCCTTTGGAGGGAGCGTATGACAGTGAAAATATCTATGGGAACAATTTTCTGTGACTGTAAAGGCCACAAATGAGGTTAGGCCATTATGGATCTCATGGACTTTAGTCACACTTTCATCGGTATCATATATGATATATACAAGTATATATTTTTTTAACTGCTGTCATGCCTTGTTTCTCTCACCGCTTCTGACGATCGGAGGCGCCAAGACCAAAACGACGAGACGCGACGTCAAGAAGATCCTCAAGACGAACTCCAGATGGTCCATACAGGTTACTGGACGAAGAGGGCGTCCTGGTTAGGTGTCCTGATGGAAGTGTCGGACTATGAGAAGCAGAAGAGTCTTCCGATTGAAAAAAAAAAAAACCAAAAAAAAAAAAAAAAATATATATATATATATATATATATGTATATATATATATATATATATATATATATGTGTATATATATATATATATATATAAATATAAATATAAATAGAAACAGAAAAAAGAGGAAAAAAATAATTGCGAAGACGTCCTTCTTGGAGAACCCCGTAGTAATAGAGGACGTCAATTGAGGATCTTATTCAGCTGAGGGAAGCCCCGGAAATGCAATGTAAGATTTGCGCGGAATCTCGATGGATTCGAGATATGGTGCAATTTAACCCCTGCATTCACTGGGGATTCTCCTTTGGAGAATAAAGTCGTTTATCTATCAAAAAAAAAAAAAAAAAAAAAAAAAAAAAAAAAAAAAAAAAAAAAAAAAAAAATAGATAAATGAATGAATAAATAAATAAAGCCGTGGCCTTTCATGGTCCTCCAATCTTGGCGAACGTGTGGCTTTCGTTTCTTTTTTTTCTTAAGGAGTATTCGCTGCAATATTGAAGGACGTACCTCCACGGGGGTTCCATCGAAAAAGTGTATATATATATATATGTACATGTGCATATATATATATATATATATGTATATATATATATATATATATATATGTATATATATATATATATATATATATATATATATATATATATATATATATATATATATATATATATAAATGGCAGCCATCATGGGATATGGGCCGCGCTGTAGCCCAGTGTTGAACTCCTTTAGCAGACAGTCATGAATTCGATTCCCGAGATCCGCTGCGTGCTTCCTGAGTTGGTTCCCGACAACCTTAGCCAGGCAGGGAGGTGACCCAAACCCCGGTATAAAAACCCAGCGGGATGCCGCAACTGACATGGCTTGCCCTAACAGGGGTTTCTCATTTCCCACTTCGTGGGACTTTTCTCGGAAATGTTGGATATCCGCTCGCCATCTTTGAAAAGATCTTGGCCAGGATCATCTTGAACGTTTTTTCAATAAGTTGAACAGATCTTATCGAAATCGGAATCTCAATCTGAGTTCTGTTTGACATTATTTTGTGTGCCAACCAGCTTAAAAAAAAAAAAAAAAAAAAAAAAAAAAAACTCGAGAATCTCAAAACCCTTCTTTTTCTCGTGTTCTACTATTTGGAAAAAGCGTATGACAGTGAAAACATCTATGGTAACTATTTTCTGTCACTCAGTAGAGGCCACAAATAAGGTCAGTGCCATTATGGATCTGATGGAAGTAGCAGCGTCCAAAAAAAAAAAAAAAAAAAAAAAAAAAAAAAAAAAAAAAAAAATCGCCTTAATTCACACTTTCATTGATATCTATGATAACCGTTTTCTTTTACCGCTGTCATGTCTCGTTTCTCTCGCCGCTTGTGACGATCGGAAGCACCAAGACGACGAGACGCGACGCTAAGAAGATACGGCAGGTCCATAACCTTCTCAAAAAGAACAGACCGCATAAGGACATGAAAATAAAGGTGACTGCAAGAGATCATCAGACCTACACTAGGTAGTTCCATTTCCAGTACCACTTATTACCCCCATCCATAAAATTGTAGTTATCCTTGAGGAGGTGTGCTGTTCGCGAGATCCAGGTGGGTATCTGGATGGATGAGGGTCCTCATTGTGCTGGGGTTAACCCCCATCACTCTTCTACTGCGGAGGCGGTGTTTCTCTCGCCTAAATAACAATGGTCAACAAAGAATTTGTCCGAAGGAAAACAATAGTTCTATGCAACATGTTTTTCATGCAGAATCCAAAAGTAATGTCCAGTTTTTTCCATCACCCACAGTTTCTGTGTTCCACGGTATATTACGTTACGTGTGTTACGTGGGATGAATTTCAATCAAGCGAATGGCAACGCTGATTTTGGCAACGCTGCGTGAGATTGCTATACGTTTAGCAGTACTGTGTTTGAAGTATTGGTGTGAGGTGTGTAGTGTGCATTTGTGTGGCAAAAAAAAAAAAAAAAAAAAAAAAAAAAAAAAAAAAAACTATGATATTGTACAGTAGCGCACCCGCCATTATCCTTGACAATGCCAAGAAACTGTACAAGCCACCAAGACAAATTTTGCTTTATTTGAGGTGTATTGACATTCAAGTCACAGTGTTTCACTCCATTGATTAAAAAGTGTTATGAACATGATTTTGACTGCAATATGGGAGACTATGATAAAGACTGTGCCATTCATGTGTCAGCCTTCTCAATGTATGGGCAAAAGGTTCACGCCATATGCCTTTTCCCATCTCTATGGTTTGGAGAGAACCAAAAGATCATATTTCAAATTGCTATTTCTGCATTAGAAATATAAAAGGTATAACATCAACATCCAAGCATATTGTAAAATATACTAGTTTATCATCTGTTATGAGACCAGTACCACACAGTCAAGACTTTCCTGTACCTGATCCTCCAAAACAAATGGAATTAAGTGAGGATAAGTCAAGTGAGGAGGTTATGGAAAAAGAAACAGAAGACATGCCTTTTCAGCCAATCGGTTCTTCAAGTGAACTACACTTATTGCGTCAGGGAGATATGAATGATCTTGGTCGGAATTTAAACTTGTCAAAAAAAAAAAAAAAAAAAAAAAAAAAAAATTAATTCTTTGATTCCAGGTTAAAGGGCTGGAATCTTCTCCATTGTGATTTTGAATAGTATTTCTCACTTGAAGATGGTGTAGTGTTTTGAAGTGTTGCTTATTGTGTTATGGAGGAACTTGCCCATAAATATGACAGGAATGAGTGGCGCTTGTTCATTGACTCTTCAAAAGTGAGCCTGAAAGCTGTTTTGCTCCACAATGAAAATGTTTCCCTCTGTTCCTCTTGCCCATGCAGCTTACATGAAGGAAACATATGAGAATATGAATGTTCTACTACAAAAAATGAAGTATGAAGAACATGAATGGAATATCTGTGGTTACTTGAAGGTTGTGGCAGTTTTACTTGGAATACAGGTGGCCTATACAAATTTTTATTGTTTTCTTTGTGAGTGGGACAGTCGGGATAAGAAAAATCATTATGACAAGAATGTGTGGCCGAAATGATCTGTGACCCCAGGATAGAAGAATGATGTCAGTCCTTTCCTTGTTAATTCAGAGAAAATTGATCTGCCTCCTTTGCATATTAAGCTAGGGTTGATGAAACTTCTTGTTAAAGGTATGAATAGAAGTGGCAAGGGATATTTGAAAAATAAGTTTCCTAGAGTGAGTGACGCAAAAATCAAAGAAGGGTTTTTTATTGGACCACAGATTAGGGAGCTGAGGAGAGACCAGAATCTTGATGAAGAGCTAAATGATCTTGAAAAAGCTGCATGGCTGTCATTTAAGAAAGTTGGTGCAGAGTTTTTTTGGGGAAATGCATAGCAAATAAGTATTCTGGAATCGTAAAAGAGGTATTGACATCCCACAAGGCCTTGGGGTGCTATATGAGCCTAAAAATGCACTTCTTAGACTCTCACTTGGACCTTTTCCCTGGAAATCATGGCGCCGTCAGTTACGATCATAGTGAAAGATATCACCAGGACATTCTGAACATGGAAACCCGATATCAAGGGAAGTGGAGCCCATTAATATTTGCTGATTACTGTTGGACACTAAAAAGGGATCTCCCAGAAGTAAAATACACTCGAAAAACATACATTTTACATTTATCAACCACAATTCATTTCAATTCCAAGCCTTCAACGTCGAGTAACGGTTTTGTCAATGGTCACTTGTCACGTGTGAGTGGTGGTTCGAGTACTTCGTTTAACCACGTATCAATTTCTACCTCCGTTCGAGTTCCTCGACGTTGGTGGCTTAGAATTAAAGTGAATTGTGATTCATAAATGTAAATATGTTGACGGGGACCCATTCAGTGTTGTATATTTTCCCACGCCTACATACTACCAATTGTATTATCATGGGAGAGGTGGGCTGAGCGCAAAAAATTCGTGTATGTAAATGGAGCATACAAATAGAAGAAAGTTACGCTTAACTTGTATCGTCTCTTTATAGCTCAATCGGATTAGTCAATGGTCATTTGTTAGGTGTGAGCGGTGGTTCAAGTCCTTCCCTTGACAACATATCAATTTCTACACGTATGCCTCTGTTCGAGTTCCTCGACGGTAATGTTTTAGAATTAAAATGAATTTTTGTTTATATATATATATATATATATATATATATATATATATATACACACACACACGCACACACACACACACACACACACAAACACACACACACACACACACACACACACACACACACACACACACACACACACACACACACACACACACACACACACACACACACACACACACACACACACATATATATTTATATATATATTCTGTGTGTGTGTTTGTATGTGTGGCCAGTTTTTGTAGAATTGATAAATAAACAAAAGTTAGTGATGTAATACATGAAATAAATCTGCTGCAGATTTTGTGACCATCTGTTTAACTGAAATGAAATTCTGTTCTCTCTTTGTGAAATATTTGCAATTAATAAAGAAATATGTCAGGGTATGAATAATTTCGGCCTTAACTGTACATATTACATATATATATATATATATATATATATATATATATATATATATATATATATTACATATATCTGTATATATATATATATATATATATATATATATATATATATATATATAAAAGGAGGTACAGTGATGGTGGACTGGCTGGTGTGGTTATTTAATGTTTGCTGGAGAGAGGGTAGAGTGCCGGAAGACTGGAGGAGTGCCTGTATAGTTCCACTTTACAAGGGAAAAGGGGATAAGTGTGAATGTAGTAGTTTCAGAGGCATTAGCTTGTTAAGTGTAGTTTGGAAGGCTTATGGGAGGATGTTGATTGAGAGGATTAGGAGAGGAACAGAGGGTGTAATTAGTGAGTAACAATGTGGGTTTAGGAAGGGTAGAGGTTGTGTAGATCAGATTTTTGTGGTTAGACAGATATGTGAGAAAGCTATAGGAAAGGGGAAGGATGTTTTTTGGGTATTTATGGACCTGGAAAAGGCTTACGATAGGGTAGACAGAAATGAACTGTGGGAGGTTTTGCGGATATACGGGATAGGAGGAAACCTTCTAGGAGCTGTCAAGAGTTTTTATGAGAGTAGTAGAGCTTGTGTCAGGATTAGAAATGGAGAGAGTGAGTGGTTCGAGGTAAAGGTGGGACTTCATCAAGGATGCGTTATGTCGCCCTGGCTGTTCAACTTATACATGGATGGGGTAGTGCAAGAGGTAAATGCAAGGGTAGTGGGTCAGGGATTGGAGATGATTAAAGAAAATGGAAAAAAGTGGGAGGTGAGCCAGCTGTTGTTTGCGGACGACACTGCGCTTGTGGCAGGATCGGAGGAGGGATTGAGGAAGTTGGTGACAGAGTTTGGGAGAGTATGTGATAGAAGAAAGCTAAAGATAAATGTGGGTAAAAGTAAGGTGATGAGATGTACAAGGGGTGAAAGTGGCAGTAGACTGGAAGTGAGCATTAAGGGAGAGTGACTGGAGGAAGTGGATAGTTTTAGATACTTGGGTGCAAATGTGGCAGGAAAAGGTGGAGTGAAGATGGAGGTAGAATGCAAATTGCTTGTTACTTGTAATTAAAATTGCCAATGGTTTGTTTATTGTAAAAAATCCACTATTCTGATTTATATTTTCTATGAGGGATATAAACGCCGATTCTAAACATCTACGTTTCATTGTATGGTTTTCATATTTTATAATCTTGGAATTATTCCAATCAGCATTGTGGCCGGTATCGAATCTATGTTTAACAATGGCATTATTCATATTGTATGTTTTCATATCATATTTATGTTCTAATACTCTCTTATCAATACCACGGAAACTTTCACCAATGTAAACCTTTTCACAACCTAGACAAGGCACACAATAAATACCTGCTTGACGAATATTTTCCCTGCTCTTATTTCGGCTTTTAATGAGATTACCAACTGTTACTGAGCTGGTTTTAACAACCTTAACACCAGCCTTGTTTAATAATGGGGAAATATTGTCTGCAACTGAGGTATTAGGTAATATGATCCTCTTTGTATATTCTTCTTTTATTTTTCCAACTCTTTTGTGAATAATTCCAGCTTTCTTCTTGGCTTTTAGAATAAAATAAGGAGGGTATTTTAGTTCAGTAAAAGCGTTAAAAATGTTATTAAATTCTTCATCCAGATACTCCTCTGAACATATTCTTAAGCCTCTTCAAGATAGGGCAACATGTCGTTAGTTTCATATTCTGCTGTAAACTTGATACTATCTTCTACAAGATTTAACTGATTTAAAATCCTACTCAAATCTAACCTACGAGGAGCTATTATAAGTACATCGTCGACGTATCTTAACCAAACTAAGTCTCTAGGGACAATGTTGCTAAAACTGGTATTTTCTAAATGTTCTAGAAACAAGATAGCCAGCACTGGGCTTAGTGGTGAACCCATTGGTAAACCTGCTGTCTGTCTGTAATAATTATCATTAAAAGTAAAACATTTTGAAATACAAAGGTTCACTAGTCTAATAAAATCACAAACAGGTACAGGCAACTCATCATGTTCAGACAATACATTGGTTAACACTTCGATGTCTTTTTTAGTTGGTACATTGGAAAATAACGACACTATATCAAAACTTGCCATCTGCTTATTTTTCATACTTATATTTTTAATCCTATTAATAAGATCACCAGAATGTTTAAGATTTTTACCACTAATGGTGCCTACTTTGCCAGAGATTGTTTTGGCTAATTTTCTGGCTACTTGGTGTAGTAGTGGCTATGGTCCTTGTCTTGTAAAGACGCAAGCCGCCAAGGCAAGGGTTCGAATCCCAGCAGAAGAGTTTAATTCCAATTGTCAATTGACACAAACATTTGTCGGAAGACTAGCCTGCATAAAGGATTTGATGAAATACAGTACATAACACGCTCCATCCGGGTGCCCTCGGCGGAACGACTGAGCCGTGAACTAAGACGTTTCGTTTTGAAGGGTCGAGATGGAGTAGTGGCTACGGTCTTTGTCTTGTATAGACAGAAGCAGGTGAGGCTAGTTTTCTATTCAGATCTGACGATTTTAATTCCAATTGTCAATTGACACAAACATTTGTCGGAAGACTAGCCTGCATAAAGGATTTGATGAAATACAGTACATAACACTCTCCATCCGTATGCCCTCGTCGGATGTACTGGGCCGTGAACTAAGTCGTTTCGATTTGAAGGGTCGATATGGAGTAGTGGCTACGGTCCTTGTCTTGTAAAGACGCAAGCCGCTCAGGCAAGGATTCGAATCCCAGCAGAAGAGTTTAATTCCAATTGTCAATTGACACAAACAAATATATATATATATATATATATATATATATATATGTATATATATATATAAATATATATATATATATGTATATATGTATACATATGTATATTACTTATATATATATTACATATATATATTACACACATATGTATATATATATATATATATATATATATATATACTGTATATATATGAATATGCATATATATATATATATATATATATATATATATAATATATATATACACACATATATTAATGCGACAAAATAAATCGCCTTCAGTCCCGCTTTCATCGATATTATCTACGGTAATTGTTTACTTTCACCGCTGTCATACCTAGTTTCTCTCGCCGCTTCTGACGATCGGAGGCGCCACGACTAAGACGACGAAGCGCAACGCCAAGACGGAAGATCCTCTAGACGAACTAAATGCAGATGGTCCATATAGTTTACTTGGACGCAGAAGCCGTCCAGGTCGGGATTCGTGATGGAAATGTTGGATTTTGAGGACCATATGAGTCTTCCATATTGTTTAGAAAAAATAAACAGAGAAAAAAAAAAGAAGAAGAAAAAGAAGAGGAAGAAAAAATCATCCCCTCAGTGCGAAGACATCCTTCTTGGAGGACCCCGCACAGATGGAGTTGGTCGGCTGATGATTTTATTCAGCTGAGGGAAGCCCCGGAAAGGCAATGGAAGATTTGCACGGAATCTCAAAGGTTTCGAGATATGGTGCAATTTAATCATTGCATTTACTGGAGACAAAAATCGAATGCTTCCGTGGTCCTCCTGTTGTTGAATCCAGTTTTGGCGCACGTGTGTCCGTCGTTTATTTTTTCTCAAGGAGTTTGTGTTGGAAGATTGCAGGACGTTTTTCGACTGCGGTTACATGAAAAAAAGATGCAGTAACCATCGTTTACATATAAAAAAAAGATAAATAAATAAAAAATAATAAGAAAACTCTCATCACGTTCTCCATAACGTCGCACTTGGGTCTGATGGAACATCTGACGTCACACTTGATTTCCGTGCAAAATCTATGATGTCACACTTGGGTCACGCGAAGCCAATGTGGAGGCGGATAGTTCCAGTCGACCGCCTTGACCTCGACGGAAGAGCTATCAAGACCCTGAAGAATGCTCTTACTGTGTTAAAAAAAATCGAGATAGTAGCCACTGTGGGATTTGGGCCGCGCTGTAGCCTGGTCGATATCGTATTGGAAACTAATGAGCAAGTGGTCATGAGGGATTTCTCACTTCCCACTTTGTGGGACTTTTTTGTGAAACGTGGGCTATCCGCTCTCCATCTCGGGAAAGATCTTGGCCACGGTCATCCTGAGCGGTTTTGAATAAGTTGTACAGGAAATCTTATCGAAATCGGAATCAAAAGTGGGTTCCGGTCGACGTGATTTTGTTTGCCAGCCAGCTCTAAAAAAAGGCTCCAGAAGAGCAAAAACCTCTCTATCTCGTGTTGTACGATTTGGAGAAAGCGTATGACAGTGGAAACATCTATTGTAACCATTTTGTGTCACATCAGTCTGGCCTCGTATCTCTCGCCGCTTCCGACGATCGGAGGGGCCAGGACCAAAAAGACGCGACTCGACGCCAAGGAGGAGGATCACCGAGAAAGACTATAGAAGTTTCATACAAGTTCTTGGACGCTGAAGTGGTCCTGGAGAGAAAACAACTTGCGGGATCTCCTGAGAAAGTAAGGATTGGAAAACGAAACGCAAAAGATCCTGGTTGTTTAAAAAAGAAAGGAAAAAATACAAGCAGATAGAGAAAAAAAAAAAAAAGCTAACAAGAAAGTGAAGAAAAACAATATCCAGCCCCTCAGTGCATAGACTTCCTTCTCGAAGAACCTGGTACAGATGGAGGGGGTCTGTCCAGGATTTTATTCAGCTGAGGGAAACCCCAGAAATACAATGGGAGATTTGCTCGGAATCTCGAAGGTTTCGAGATGTGGTGGAAACTAATCATTGCATTCACTGGGGCTACCATCTGCTCATGAGCTCAACACGGTATCCACTTGCCTACAGCGCGGCCCAAATCTCACAGTGGCTACTACCTACATCTCGATTTATTTTTTTCCACAATGGGAGCATTCTTCAGGGTCTTGATGGCTCTTCCGTCGTGGTCAAGGCCCTCGACTGGAATTATCCGGCTCCGCATTGGGTTCATGTGACCCAAGTGTGACGTCACAAAATTTGCACGGAATCAAAGTGTGACCTCACATTATGCATGGGTGTGACGTCATGGAGAACCTGATAATTTTTTTCCAACGATGGTTACTGCATTTTTTTTTCTTTTATGGAACCGCCTTCGAACTACGTCCTAGAATATTGCAGCGGAAACTCCTTGAAAGAAAAAAGAAACGACGGCGACACGTGCATCAAAACTGGATCCAAAAAGGAGGACCATTGAAGCCCTCGATTTTTTTTTCTCTCTTGATTTTGGCGAAAGATAAACGATTTTATTCTTGTGTGGAGAAGCCTCAGTAAATGCAGTGATTAAATTGGACCATATCTCGAAACCTTCGAGATTCCGCGCAAATTTTCCACTGCATTCTCGGGGCTTCCCTCAGCTGAATAAAATCTTCGACCAAACCCCTCCATCTGTATGGGGTTCTCCAAGAAGGACATCTTCGCACTGAGGGATGATTTTTTTTCTTCTATTTCTTTTTTCTTTTTTATAAGAATCAGGAGACTCTTCTGGATCTCATACTGCAATACTTTCATAAGAGATCCCTAACTGGACGGCTTCTGCGTCCAGGAACCTGCACGGACCATCTGGAATTCGTGTTGAGGATTTTCCCTCTTGGCGTCACATTTCGTCGTCTTGTTCCTGGCGCCTCCGATCGTTAGAAGCGGCGAGATAAACGAGGTATGATAATCAGTGAAAGAAAACGGTAAGGATAGATGATATCGAAGAAAGCGTAACTAAAGGCGATTTTTTTTGTCGCATCAATATATGAACTAATATATATGTATATATATATATATATATATATATATATATTATATATATACATATATATATGTATATATATGAATATATATATAAATATATATACATATATATAAATATATATATATATATATATATACATACTGCATCTATGATACATATAGGTATTGTATATATATATATATATATATATATATATATATATATATATATGTGTGTGTGTGTATGTGTGTATTTTCCTAGGTGTATCTTATGGGAAGGGGAGCTATGCTCGTGATGTCCCGCCTTTGTATGTCTCGTTGTCTGTTTTGCTCTTAAATTCATGTACTGGTTTTTGCAGACACTATTATTTCGTTCATTTTGTTCCAGAAGCAAAATACACTCGAAAATCATACATTTCATATTTTTAAAGGTAAGTTTTACTGAAATACTAGTATTGTGTACTAGTTATAGTTGTTTAAATTTTAATGTGCTATCACAGAAAAACTATGCCGGATAGAAAAATTCTGAAAACCTATTTCGAATCAGCAATTTTTTTTTCTATCAAGTTGACCTCCTTTTGTTTGTGGGACATGTATTTTAATAATATTTGTTGACCAGTGTAATTCTTCATTCAGGTGAAAATTAAAATTTGTGTTTTTATCGTAAGGTCTTCTTCTCCGTAAATGAAAGTGTTCAGCGGACCCACTGCAAGAGGAACCGGTCTACATGTTCGACTTTACGCGACGAGGGTTGATGGGGCTCAGAAATTTACCTTACGAAGACATTCTTAGGCACCTGAATTTACACTCTCTGGAGATACGCTGAGTGCGGGGGTGACCTAGTAGAGGTATGCAAAGGGATCAAGGGCTTAAACAAGGGTGATGCAGACAAGGTCATCATATTAAAACAACAGGGCAGGACTTGCAGTAATAGATTAAAATTGGAATTTTTTTTACTGAAGAAGCAAATAGGCAAAAGTTGGTTTACCAATACTGTGGTTAACGAATGTAATAGACTTAGTAACCATGAAGTGAGTGCTGAAACTATCGGTTGTCTTAAGGGATGGTAAGATAACCTTATGGATGGGGATGATAGGTGGTAATAGACATGGAACTACTAAGTTTAGGCCTTATGGTCTCTTGTAGTCATCTTCATTCATATGTCCTATGTACTTACGTTCAAAACTTGTATATTATACATTTGGACAAGGACATTGAGATCTTGGCGTGGCGGACGCAATTACCTCAATCCCCACTAAAGGGTTTCGATGGTTATTCCGTACAGCTAGCAACGTAAGTAGGAGTAGGAAACACAGGAATCTTAGTCTGAGTTTATTCTTGCACATCTGCGAAACTAAACAGGAATAAGCTCAGACTAAGATTCCTGTGTGTCCTACTCCCACTTACGTCAGTCTGTTAGAATGTCTCAACAATAAATAGTAACGTCCAATTCTACTGACCTCGGGCACGGAGTACTGCAGCACCCCACGTTTGTCAAACACTTATTTAAGTGTTCTAAGGCAATGAGGTCTGAGTGGAGAAGAGCGTAACACGTCTTATAACGTGAATAAAATGCAACATACAGGAAGACATTCTCTGGAACGAAGGTGTCCCTGCATCTCATCACGTGGACTTAATCCGGATTGTATTTAAATCTCATTATGAATATTTTACGAGGGTTCACGTGGAATGACAGTTTCTTTAATTCTCTTTAACGAAAGGAAGAAATGGTGTACGCATGTAAAGACGAATATATGAAACAGACATGAAAATCGCCTCTAATCACACTTTCATCGATGTCATCTATTATAACCGTTTTCTTTCACCGCTGTCATGCCTCTTTTTTCTCGCCGCTTCTGAAGATCGGAGGCGCCAGGACCAAGACGACGAAGCGCAACGCCAAAAGGAAAGATCCTCAAGAGGAATTGCAGATGGTTCATACAGGTTCTTGGACGCAGAAGCCGTCCAGGTCAAATTTCCTGATGGAAGTGTTGGACCATGAGTACCAGAAGAATCTTCCAACTGTTTAGAGAAAATAAACAGATAAATAAATAGAAGGAAAAAAAAAAAAAAGAGAGGAAAGAAATCACCCCCTCATTGCGAAGACGGCCTTCTTGGAGAACCCCAAACAGATAGAGGAGGTCGGTCGACGATTTTATTCAGTTGAGGGAAGCCCCGGAAATGTAATGAAAGATTTGCGCGGAATCTCGAATGTTCCGAGATATGGCGCAATTCAATCACTGCATTCACTGGGGCTTCTCCACAGACGAATAACATAGTTTCCTTTCGCCAAAATCTAGAAAAAAGAAAAAATCGAGGGCTTCCATGGTACTCCTGCTGAATCGAGGCTTGGCGCACGTGTGGCCATCGTTTCTTTTTTCTTAAGAAGTTTCCGTTTTCGACGATATTTCCATGAAAAAAATGTATTACCATTGTTAAAAAAAAAAAAAAAAAATCGATTCAACTTTCATCAGGTTCTCCATGACGTCACACGTGGATCCCATGCCACGGTTGTGACGTCACACTTAGAATCCGTAGAACATCTGTGACGTCA
>NC_134790.1:57116731-57119231 GCF_046742065.1 Oratosquilla oratoria
GAGCTTAAAAAAAAAAAAAAAAAAAAAAAAAACTCTAGAACTGCAAAAACCTCTTTCTTTTCTTTGGAGGGAGCGTATGACAGTGAAAATATCTATGACAACCCTTTTCTGTCACTCTGTAAAGGCCACGAATGAGATTAGGCCATTATGGATCTCATGGACTTTAGTCACAATTTCATCGATATCATAAATGATATATACAAGTATATATTTTCTTAACCGCTGTCATGCCTCGTTTCTCTCACCGCTTCTGACGATCGGAGGCGCCAAAACCAAAACGACGAGACGCGACGCCAAGAAGGAAGATCCTCAAGACGAACTCCAGATGGTCCATACAGGTTACTGGACGCAGAGGGCGTCCTGGTTAGGTGTCCTGATGGAAGTGTGGGACTATGAGAATCAGAAGAGTCTTCCGATTGTATAAAAAAAAAAAAAAAAAAAAAATATATATATATATATATATATATATATATATATATATATATATACAAATAAATAGAAAAAGAAAAAAGATGAAAAAAAAAAAATTGCGAAGACGTCCTTCTTGGAGAGCCCCGTAGTAATAGAGGACGTCAATCGAGGATTTTATTCAGCTGAGGGAAGCCCCGGAAATGCAATGAAAGATTTGCGCAGAATCTCGATGGATTCGAGATATTAGGCAATTTAACCACTGCATTCACTGGGGAATAAAGTCGTTTATCTACCTCAAAAAAAAAAAAAAAAAAAAAAAAAAAAAAAAAAAATCGAGGCCTGCGATGGTCCTCCAATCTTGGCGCACGTGTGAACTTCGTTTTTTTTTTCTCTTAAGGTAGTTCCATGGGAAATGCAGTAACCATCGTTCACAAAAAAAAAAAAAAAAAAGTATGTGTACATATATATATATATATATATATATATATATATATATATATATATATATATATATATATATATATATATATACAGTGTATATTATACATATGGCAGCCATCGTGGGATATGGGTCGCGCTGGAGCCCAGTGTTGAACTCATTAGCAGACAGTCATGAATTCGATTCCCGGGATCCGCTGCGTGCCACTTGAATTGGTTCTCGATAACCTTAGCCAGGTAGGGAGGTGACCCAAACACCGGTATAAAAACCCAGCGGGATGCCGCAACTGACATGGCTTGCCCTACCAGGGGTTTCTCATTTCCCACTTCGTGGGACTTTTCTCGGAAATGTTGGATATCCGCTCTCCATCTTTGGAAAGATCTTGGCCAGGATCATCTTGAACGTTTTTTAATAAGTTGAACAGATCTTATCGAAATCGGAATCTCAAACTGGGTTCCGTTTGAAGTTATTTTGTGTGCCAACTAGCTTAAAAAAAAAAAAAAAAAAGCTCGAGAACCTCAAAACCCTTCTTTTCTTGTGTTCTAGTATTTGGAAAAAGCGTATGACAGTGAAAACATCTATGGTAACTATTTTCTGTCACTCAGTAGAGGCCACAAATGAGGTCAGTGCCATTATGGATCTGATGGAAGTAGCAACTATAAGATACATACCTAAATGTGTTGATGCGACAAAAAATCGCCTTAATTCACACTTTCATTGATATCTATGATAACCGTTTTATTTCACCGCTGTCATGTCTTGTTTCTCTCGTCGCTTGTGACGATCGGAAGCACCAAGACGACGAGACGCGACGCTAAGAAGATACGGCAGGTCCATAACCTTCTCAAAAAGAACAGACCGCATAAGGACATGAAAATAAAGGTGACTGTAAGAGATCATCAAACCTACACTAAGTAGTTCCATTTCCACTGCCACTTATTACCCCCATCCATAAAATTATAGTTGTCCTTGAGGAGGTGTGCTGTTCGCGAGATCCAGGTGGGTATCTGGATGGATGAGGGTCCTCATTGTGCTGGGGTTAACCCCCATCACTCTTCTACTACGGAGGAGGTGTTTCTCTCGGATAAATAACAATGGTCAACAAAGAATTTGTCCCAAGGAAAAAAATAGTTGTTTGCAACATGTTTTTCATGCAGAATCCAAAAGTAATGTCCAGTTTTTTCCATCACCCACAGTTTCTGTGTTCCACGGTATATTACGTTACGTGTGTTACGTGGGATGAATTTCAATCAAGCGATTGGCAACGCTGATTTTGGCAACGCTGCGTGAGATTGCTATACGTTTAGCAGTACTGTGTTTGACGTGTTGGTGTGAGGTTGTGTAGTGTGCATTTGTGTGGCAAAAAATTGTGATATTGTACAGTAACGTACCCGCCATTCACCTTGACAATGCCAAGAAACTGTACAAACCATCAAGACAAATTTTGTTTTATTTGCGGTGTATTGACATTCAAATCACAGTGTTTCACTCCATTGATTAAAAAGTGTTATGAACATGATTTTGGCTGCAAAGTGGGAGACTATAATAAAGACTGTGCCACTCGTGTGTGTTGTATAACCTGTGTCAGCCTTTTCAGTGTAAGGGCAAAAGGTTCACGTCATAAGCCTTTTGCCATCTCTGTGGTTTGGA
>NC_134790.1:57129231-57146731 GCF_046742065.1 Oratosquilla oratoria
TGTGTGTGTGTGTGTGTGTGTGTGTGTGTGTGTGTGTACATACGTACATATATTGATGCGACAAAAAAATCGCCTCTAATCACACTTTCATCGATGTCATCTATGATAACCGTTTTCTATCACCGCTATTATGCCTCTTTTTTCTCGCCGCTTCTGAAGATCGGAGGCGCCAGGACCAAGACGACGAAGCGCAAAGCCAAGACGGAAGATCCTCAAGAGGAATTGCAGATGACCCATACAGGTTCTTGGACGCAGAAGTTGTCCAGGTCAAATTTCCTGATGGAAGTGTTGGACCATGAGAACCGGAAGAATCTTTCAACTGTTTAGAAAAAATAAACAGAGAAATACTGTAGAAGGAGAAATAATGACCCCCACATTGCGAAGACGGCGTTCTTGGAGAACCCCGCACAGGTCGACGATTTTATTCATTTGAGGGAAGCCCCGGAAATGCAATGAAAGATTTGCGCGGAATCTCGAATGTTCCGAGATATGGCGCAATTCAATCACTGCATTTACTGGGGCTTCTCCTCAGACGAATAAAATCGTTTTCCTTTCGCCAAAATCAAGAAAAAGGAAAAAATCGAGGGGTTCCATGGTACTCCTGCTGAATCGAGGCTTGGCGCACGTGTGGCCGTCGTTTCTTTTTTCTCTTAAGGAGTTTCCGTTTTCGACGACAGTTCCATGAAAAAAATGTAGTTACCAACGTTTACAAAAAAAAAAAAAAAAAAAAAAAAAATCGATACAACTCTCATCAGATTCTCCATGACGTCACACGTGGATCCCATACAACAGTTGTGACGTCACACTTATATTCCGTAGAACATCTGTGACGTCACATGAAGCAAATGTGGAGCCAGAAAATTCCAGTCGAGTGCCTTGACCACGACGGAATAGCCATCAAGATCCTGAAGATCCTCAAGACGAGCTTCAGGTGGTCCATACAGGTTCCTTGACGCAGAAGCCGTCCAGGTCGGGTTTCGTGATGGAAGTGTTGGGCTATGAGAGCCAGAAGAGCCTTGCGATTGTTTAGAAAAATAAATAGATAAATAAATAAATAGAAGAAGAAAAAATGATATAGATCAGGAGGCGGATGTTATCCATTGGCTGAGGGTGTCTTAGACTGTTTATGACAGACCTTGTTTCCGTGTGGATCACTGTAGGATCTAACCAAGTCCTTATCCAAGCCCACTAGATAGCGATGGCTTTGCCTTGGAGCGTGGAGGAGTCACGGACTCTCCTGCTGAAAGCTAGACCATCATTCACGAAGACGGATCCCTTCAGTGTGCGGCCTGATGGAGTCTACGGGGATGATCTTTGAATAGACAGTGCACTGTGGCCGCGTCAAGTTTTGGATCTGGGCTTCGGCCTGTACGCAGACACGTGCAGGGTCTCGGTGACTCTTCCTTGACGGAGTTTCTCTACCAAAGAATTTTGCAGGTGGTGACTGCCACGGCGATGGACACGGTTATTCTAGATACAGCAGGCCCATACCCTTCTCAAGAAGAACAGACCGCATAAGTACATTAAAAATAAAGGAGACTGCAAGAGACCATCAAGCCTACACAATGCAAAACCATTTCAAGTACCACCTATTATTCCCATCCATAAAATTGAAGTTGTCCTTGAGGAGGTGTGCTGGTCTCGAGATCCAATTGGGTGTCTGGATGGATGAGGGTTCACATTGTGCTGGGGTTAAACCCCATCACTCTTTTACTGCGGAGTATTTGTTTCTTTCGCCATTTTTCCAACTCTCACATTAAAAACAATCTAGATTTCAATTTCAAAATTAAAAATACCAAAATACAGGAAGCCAGGTTACTCAGTCTTTACTTTACATAACCTTTCTTTTTGCTACATCAATGTTGAAGATATTCTTACATTATTAGAATCCAGACTGCAACTGTATTAGGACAATTTCCCTTTTGTAGTCAACAATATTACTTAATTCACCTTTGTGCTTCTTCTAATGATGTTTCTTTCCAGGACCAATTCTTTAGAGATATATACGGTTACCCTCATCGACGAGACGGGACCCAAAGAAGGAAGGTTCTCGAGACGAACTAAGTCCAGCTGGTCTATACAGGTTCCTGGAATCAGAAGCCGTCCAGGTCGTGTTTAGTGATGGAAATGATGGACTATGAGAGCCAATAGAGTCTCCCGATTAGAAAATATAAACAGATAAATAGAAGAAAGAAAAAAAAGAGGGAGGGAAAAAAATCATTCCCTCAGTGCGAAGATGTCCTTCTTGGAAAACCCCGTACAGATGGAGGACTCATGTGAGGATTTGATTCAGCTGAGGGAAGACCCGGAAACGCAATGGAAGATTTGCGTGGAATCTCGAAGGTTTCGAGATATGGTGCAATTTGCCCACTGCATTCATTGGTACTTCTCAGAGGAATTAAATGATTTGTATTCCCCCCCCCCCCAAAAAAAAAAAAAAATTATCGAAGTTTTCCACGTTCCTCCGGTTTGGTCCAGGCTTGGCGGACGTGTGTCCGTCGTTTATTTTAACTTTTAAAGAGTTTCCGCTGGAAGATTGCAGGACGTATTTCGACGGCGGTTCCATGAAAAAAAAAAATCGTTAGAGCTCTCATCTGGTTCTCCATGACGTCACACTTGGATCCTATGGAACATGTGTGATATAAAAGGTATGACGTCACACTTGGGTCACGTGAAGCATATGCAGGGCCGGATAATTCCAGTGGAGCGCCTTGCCCAAGACGAAATAGCCATCAAGACCCCGAAGGATGTTCTCATTGTGTTTAAAAAAAATCGAAATATATAGGGCAGCCATCGTGGAATATGGGCCGCACTATAGCCCAGTGAATACGGTGTTGAACTCATGAGCAGGTGGTTTTGAGTTCGATTGCAGGGACCCGCTGCGTGCTTTTTGAGTTGGTTCCCGACAGCCCTGGCCAGGCGGGGAGGTGACCCAAACATCGGTCTGAAAACCCAGCGACATATCGCAAATGACAGGGCTTGCCACCAGGGGTTTCTCACTTCCCACTTGGTGGTACTATTTTCTCAAACTTTGGATATCTGCTCTCCATCTCGGGAAAGATCTTAGCAAGGATCATCCTGAACGTTTTTGAATAAGTTGCACAAGAAATCTTATCGAAATCGGAATCTCAACGTTGGTTATAGTAGTCGTGATTTTGTGTACCAGCGAGCTTAAAAAAGAAAAGAAAAGAAATATATTTATAGAACAGCAAAAACTTCTCTTTCTCGTGTTCTACCCTTTGGAGGGAGCGTATGACAGTGAAAATATCTATGGTAACAATTTTCTGTCACTCTGTAAATGCCATAAATGAGGTTAGGCCATTATGCATCTCATGGACTTTAGTCACACTTTCATCGATATCATATATGATATATACAAGTATATATGTTTTTAACCGCTTTCATGCCTCGTTTCTCTCACCGCTTCTGACGATCGGAGGCGCCAAGACGCGACGCCAAGAAGGAAAAGCCTCAAGACGAACTCTAGATGGTTCATACAGGTTACTGGACGCAGAGGGCGTCTTGGTTAGGTGTCCTGATGAAAGTGTTGGACTATGAGAACCAGAAGAGTCTTCCGATTGTTTAGAAATATATATGTATATATATATATATATATATATATATATATATATATATATATGTATATATATATATATATATATATATGTATGTGTATATATGCATATATATATATATGTATATATATATTTTTTTTTTATTGAAGTCAACTGCGCTAATAGCTTTAGCTATCTTAAGATTTAAATTCTTCAGTTTGAAGAATAATTTTTTGTCTTCATAGTTCAAAGTATGAACATAATCATTCATGATTTCAAAATCATGGAGAAGAGGGTGCAGTAAAAGGCGCTCCTGAATGCCAATGGTTATAATGACACAATGTAACAGTACAAAAGCTGTTGACACAAACACCGAAAACTTAGGTCTTTTCGCCTCTCACGGAGGCTTCTTCAGAGTGAGAAGAACTATAAATTCGAAGGCTAACTAGGTCTGCTTCCGACGAAGATGAAGCAACGCCACGCCAAGATCTCAATGCCCTTGTCCAAATGTATAATATACAAGTTTTGAAGGTAAATACATAGGACATATGAATGAAGATGACTACAAGAGACCATAAGGCCTAAACTTAGCAGTTCCATGTATACATACATTTATATATATATATATATATATATATATACATATATATATATACATATATATACATATATGTATATATACATATATATACTGTATATATACATATATATTCATATATACTGTAATATATATATATATATATACGTTCATATATTGATGCGACAAAAAGTCGCCTTTACTCACGATTTCATCGATATCATCTATGATAACTTTTCTTTCACCGCTGTCATGCTTCGTTTCCCTCGCCGCTTCTGACGATCGGAGGCGCCACGACCAAGACGACGAGACGCGACGCCAAGAAGGAAGATCCTCAAGACGAACTCCAGATACAGGTTCCTGGATGCAGAAGCCGTCCAGGTAGGGTTTTCTGACGAAAGTCTTGGTCTATGAGAGCCAGAAGAGTCTCCCGATTGTAAAAAGAAACAAAAGAAAAAAGGAAAAGAAAAGAAAAGAAAAAGAAGAAAAAAATAAAAATAGAAAAAGAAAAAAAAAATTGAGAGGGAAAAAAATTCCTCCCTTCTGTGCGAAGAAGACGTCCATCTTGGCGAACCCGTACAGATGGAGAAAGTCGTTCGATGGATTTTATTCAGCTGAGGGAAGTCCCGGGAATGCAGTGGAGGATTTCGAGATATGGTGCAATTTAACTACTGCATTCACTGGGGCTTCTCCTCAGACGTATCCAGGCTTGGCGAACGTGTGGCCACTGTTTCTTTTTTCTCTAAAGGAATTTGCGCTGCAAGATTGTAGGACGTATTTCAACGGCAGTTTCACGAAAAAAAATACAGTAACCATCGTCTACAGAAAAAAAATCATCAGATTCTCCATGACGTCACACTTAGGTCCCATGGAACATCTGTGACGTCACACTTGGGTCACGTGAAGCCAATGCGGAGCCGATAATTCTAGTCGAACGCCTTGACCACGACGGAAGAGCCATCAAGACCCCGAAGGATGCTCTCATTCTGGGGGGTGGGGAATCGAGCTATAGGTAGTAGCTGTTGTGGCATTTGGACCGCGCCGTAGCCCAGTGGATACCGTGTTGAACTTACGAGCAGGTGGTCGTGAGTTCGATTCCCAAGACCCGCTGCGTGCTTCTTGTGTTGGTTCCCGACACCCCTGGCCAGACGGGGAGGTGACCCAAACACCGGCCTAAAAACCCAGCGGCACTTCGTAACTGACAGTGCTTGCCCGACCAGGGGTTTCTCACTTTCCACTTCGTGGGACTTTTTTCTGAAGAGGTTGGCCACGGTCATCCTGAACGGTTTTGAATAAGCTGAACAGGAAATCATATAGAAATCGGAACCTCAAAGTGGGTTCCGGTTGACGTGATTTTGTGTGCCAGCCAGCTACAGGAAAATACTCATGAAGAGCAAATCCCTCTCTTGCTCGTGTTCTACAATTTAGAGAAAGCGTATGACAGTGAAAACAAATAGGGTAACCACTTTCCGTCTCTCGGTAGAGGCCACAAATGATATCAGGCCATTATGGATCTCATAGCAATAGCAGCTATAATATATATATATACATATATATATATATATATATATATACATACATACATACATACATACAGTACATACGTATATATATTGATGCGCCAAAAATAATCGACTTTAGGCACACTTTCATCAATATCATATATGATAAACATTTTCTTTCATCACTGTCATGCTTCGCTTCTCTTGCCGCTTCTGACGATCGGAGGCGCCGAGACAAAGACGACGAAACGCGACGCCAAAAAACGAAGATCTTCAAGATTACAAAGGATTACAAAGGTGGAGCATGCCAACAGGAGATCTTTTGGTCCATATCTAGGTCGGATGCGAAAAAAAAGAATCAAAATAATAAATTAATAAATAAAAACTATGATAATGTAAATAACAAATAAAATACATAAATAAATGCATAGGTATAGTTAGATAATAAACAAATAGGTAAATACTAAATAATAATGAATTGACATATAACTAATAATAAATGAAAATCAAAACAGACAAATGATAACAAAACAAAAACAAATAATATGAAATAAATTATAATCATTACAGCATCTTGCTTAGGTGTTTATCTAAATGATTCTTAAAGCTTCGAACTGAACTACATTGCATTACCTGTGCAGGAAGTTTATTCCATTCATCAACTACACGGTTGGCGAAGTTGTTTCTACCTACTTCCAAATTGAATCTATTTCCGGACAGTTTGAGACCATTGTTTCTTGTCTGATTCTCATTCAATGTGAAAGTTTTGTCACTTTTGATGTTGTCAATTTCCTTTAGAATCTTAAAGACCTGTATGAAGTCACCTCTGAGTCTACGCTTTTTTAGAGAAAACAGATTCATATGTTTTAGCCGATTTTCGTATGATTTATTGTTGATATTTGGAATCAGTTTTGTAGCTCGCCGTTGTACTTTTTCCAGTCTGTCAATGTCTTTAATGAGATTCCGTGACCATACGGAAACAGCATATTCCAAATGTGGACGAACTAACGATTTATATAGCTTGTATGAGTGATGGACTTTTGAAATCAAAAGATCGCGCAATCAGTCCTAGAATCTTATTTGCTTTCTCAGAGGCTGAAATACACTGCTTGGATGATTTGAGATCGTTACTGATAATTACGCCGAGATCTTTTTCACTATCCACTTTTGTTAACGAACTTTGTTAACTTACTGTAATTTTTAACTATGTGCATTACCTTGTATTTACTTGTGTTAAATTTCATTAGCCACTTTTCAGACCATTGCTGTAATTTATCTAAATCTTCTTGAATATCTAATTGATTTAAGTGATCATTTGCCATTCCGCACAGTTTTGTATCATCAGCAAATTTGGAGACAATAGATTTCAGTCCGTGGTCAGAACGTAACCCTGAGGAACTCCACTTGTAACATTCTTCCATCTAGAAGTTTTTCCATTTAGAACAACTCTCTGTTTTCGATCATTCAACCAATTACTAGTCCAACTTAATAGACTACCACTTATTCCGTGCGAAGCTAATTTAGTAAGTAGTCTTTCGTGTGGGACGGTATCAAAAGCTTTTGCAAAATCTAGATATATTAAATCTATATTGTTTCTTTTGTCATAATTCGAGATGACTGTGTTGTAGAATTCGAGTAAGTTAGTCACGCAAGAACGTTTCCGTCTGAATCCATGTTGGCTATCATTTATCAAACAGTTACTTTCTAAATGATGTTCGATAGCATCTCTGATAATAGTTTCCATAATTTTTCCTACGATTGAAGTCAAACTTATAGGCCTATAAATATTTGGTTTCTTTTTGTCACCTTTTTTTAATATGGGAGTAACGTTAGCTAGCTTCCATTCTCTTGGGACATCTCCGGATATGATGGATTTCTTGAAAATAATTTCTAATGGAACAACAATCTCATTTTTCATTTCCTTTAAGATTCTTGGATGCCAACCGTCAGGCCCTGGTGTTTTATTAACTTTGAGTTTGTCTATACACCTTTTAATTTTTTCTTTTGTTATATTTACCGTGTTGAGTAAGTTTACCCTAGACTTTTCACAGGTTTCAGTTTGGAGTTCACTTTGAGGTGTTTCGTTTACGAATACTGAGCTAAAATAATTGTTTGAAATATTACACATTCCTTCATTTGAATAATCAAGTTAACCGTCAGCAGATAATAGTGGACCAATGTTATTCCTAACAACCTTTTTATCTCTAATGTAACTATAGAATTCTTTGGGATTCTCTTTGGATTTATCAGCGATGTTCATTTCTTATTGTCGTTTTCTTTTTTCTTTTTATTGTCTTTTTTAAATTTCTTTGTACTGATACATAACTTTCATAGTCATTAGATGCACCCGAGCACTTATATCTCTTATAAGCCTGTCTCTTTTTAGCAATACTTTTTTCAGTTTCTCTGTCGAGCCACTTTGGGCGAGCCTGATTTAGGGGACGTCTGTCCTTAAAAGGAATTTAAGTATGAATCATCTTAGTGAGCGTATTTTGAAATATTTCCCACATCTGATGTACAGGTCTTTCGCTTAATTTTGCCTCCCAATCTGTAAGCTGAAGCTCCTGACGTAGTCCTATGAACTGAGCTTTACTGAAATCGGGTATTTTAGAAACACAAGTATCTATTCTAAAAAAATTTAGGAGTTTGAATCTAACTTAGTTGTGATCGCTATTTGCAACAGTTTCACCGACTTCTACATCAGTTAACATACTTTCGCGGCTAGTGATCAATAGATCAAGTAAGTTTCCATATCTTGTGGTCTCTTTTACATGCTGAATTAAGTAATTGTCACCAAGAAAATCAATCAAGCGACTACCTATATGGCCATGTTCAAGGGTCATCCAATCAATGTCAGTAAAATTGAAATCACCCATTATCAATAAATCCCGGTTGCAGAAACTAGACAGTTCTTGAAATAACAGTTTGTCGTCTGCTAATGATAATGTCTTTGGCCTATATATTACACCTACATTCATTTGTTGTCCATTTGTTTGGGTTAACTCAACCAACTAACTATCATATGTATCCTGTTTCACTTTCTCTAAAACACAAGTATGAACATTGTTTTGTGGTTTCTATCCTGATGAAACTCCATATGGTCCATACAGGTTCCTGGACAGCAGAAGCCGTCCTGGTCGGGTTTCGTGATGGAAGTGTTGGATTATGAAACCAAGAAGAGTCTTCCAATTGTTTAGGAAAAAAAAAAAAAAATAGAAGAAAAAAAAAAGGCATAGAGACCAGGAGGCGGATGTTATCCACAGGGTGAGGGTGTCTTAGACTGTCTACGACAGACCTCGTGTCCATGTGGATCACCATATGGCCGTATATGATCAGGTCATTATCGCCCCTTAGATAACGATGGCTTTGGATTGGATCGTGGATCACACAGTGTACGGCCTGATGGAGACTATGGAAATCGTCTTTGAATAGACACCGCAATCTAGCCGCGTCACGTTTTGGATCTGGGCTTCGGCCTGTAGGCGGACACGTGCATGGTCTCGGGGACTCTTCCTTGCCGGAGTGTCTATAACAAAGAATCCTGCAGGTGGTGGCTGCCACGGCGATGGACACGGTTATTTTAGATCTTCAAACCTACACTAGGCAGTTCCATTTCGAGTACCACCAGTTATCCTCATCCATAAAGTTGAAGTTGTCCTTGAGGTGGTGTGCTGGTCGCGAGATCCAAGTGGGTGTCTGGATAGATGAAGGCAACACTCTTCTTGACTTTGTCGGGGTGGTTACTGAAAAAGTGGAGGTAACTATCTGAATGGGTAGGTTTCCTATAAACTGTGAATAACTAAAATATTTAATAAAGGGATCTACTGACCTCCTTCCCATTCGGTTTTGAATTTCATGTTGGGGGATAATTGGTTCACCTCGTCCAGAAATATCTCGAATGCAACCCAACTATCATCCCACGCTGAGAAAATGTCATCAACATAACGGAACCAAATCATCTCAGGCGGTTTGATGAGGGTAACAGAGTACTCCATGTACAAGTTGGCCAAAACAAGAGACGAATTAGAACCCATGCTGCAACCGTATATATCTCTAAAGAATTTGTCCTGGAAAGAAATATTATTGGAAGAAACATAAAGGCAAACTTAGTAATACTGTTGACTACAAAAGGGAAATTGTCCTAAAGCAGTTGCAGTCTGGGTTCTAATAATGTAAGAATATCTTCAACATTGATGTAGCAAAAAGAAGGATTATGTAAAGACTGAGTAACCTGGCATCTTGTATTTTGATATCTTTAATTTTGAAATTGAAATCTAAATTATTTCTATGTGAGAGTTTGAAAAAGGGCGAAATAAACAAATACTCCCCAGTAAAAGAGTGATGGGGGTTAACCCCAGCACAATCAGGACCCTTATCCATCCAGACACCCAACTGGATCTCGAGACCAGCACACCTCTTGAAGGAAAACTACAATTTTAAGGATGGGGATAATAGGTGGTACTCGAAATGGATTTGCATTGTGCAGGCTTGATGGTCTCTTACAGTCTCTTTTATTATTAATGTACTTATGCGGTCTGTTCTTCTTGAGAAGGGTATGGGCCTGCTGTATCTAGAATAACCGTGTCCATCGCCGTGGCAGTCACCACCTGCAAAATTCTTTGGTAGAGAAACTCCGTCAAGGAAGAGTCACCGAGACCCTGCACGTGTCTGCGTATAGGCCGAAGCCCAGATCCAAAACTTGACGCGCCCACAGTGCACTGTCTATTCAAAGATCATCTCCGTAGACTCTATCAGGCCGCACACTGAAGGGATCCGTCTTCGTGAATGATGGTCTAGCTTTCAGCAGGAGAGTCCGTGACTCCTCCACGCTCCAAGACAAAGCCATCGCTATCTAGCGGTCTTTGGATAATGACTTGGTCAGATTTGGTCCTACAGTGATCCACACGGAAACGAGGTCTGTCATAAACAGTCTAAGACACCCTCAGCCAATGGATAACATCCGCCTCCTGATCTATATCATTTTTTCTTCTTCCATTTATTTATCTATTTATTTTTTCTAAACAATCGGAAGACTCTTCTGGCTCTCATAGTCCAACACTTCCATCACGAAACCCGACCTGGACGGCTTCTGCCTCAAGAAACCTGTATGGACCACCTGAAGCTCTTGAGGATCTTGATGGCTATTCCGTCGTGGTCAAGGCGCTCGACTGGAATTTTCCGGCTTCACATTTACTTCATGTGGCCCAAGTGTGACGTCACAGATTTTCTACGGAATATAAGTGTGACGTCACAGATGTTCTACGGAATATAAGTATGACGTCACAACTGTTGCCTGGGATCCACGTGTGACGTCATGTGTATACACCACATATAAAAGACGAGTAATATAACCCCAGTCATATGACCCACTTCCTCACTCACTGTCCACCACAAGCATCAAGCGCCAACTCAGCATCACGAGGCCCAGTAAAATACACAAATCCCTGACACATCAATCTTTAGCAGCGCGACCGCCGGACAGCACACACACACACACGAACGCACACTTATAAGTGCAGTCGACCACCAACTCACAACATTGTTGAACAACACAATAGCAACGAGCTTTTCCCCCCCTGGAAATATTATATAATAAATAAATGGGATATAATCGGTAATCAGTATGAGAGTACTGGTTGTGGGAGACCAAATACTCCCATTGAAAACAGTGTAAGTGTAATTGCTGGGACCTGGAAATGTTGCACATTCAGCGTTTCCGGTGAATGACATCCCTAGACGCACCGGACAGAGCCCAGTCGGTGTGATAGCGGGTGTTGTGCAAAAAGGTGTTATAAACAGTTGACAGTATAGAACATATAAGCTATGTAGTGTATTTGTGAACCAAGTGAAAGGTTTGAATAAAAACCAATGAAACTGTACTGTGAGTTTGAAGAAACCACCAGAGTTCCGTAAAATGTATCCATTCAACACCAGTTGACGATACACATGGAGAACCTGATGAGAGTTGTATCGATTTTTTTTTCTTTTTTGTTGTTGTACATACATATACCAAGGCTTTTTCCCCCTTCCAAGGGAGGTAGCCAAAAAGGGAAAGGCATAAAAACACTCCCACCCATTTCATCCCTAAATACACTCCACACCCCTCCCGCCCTCCCTCTCATCTGAGCACCTCCTGGATGACGGGTCATCCCTGCACCCTGCCCACCGCCCTGGGTCAGAAGCAGTGTCGCAAGACACAGTACATCCACAGCAAGGCCGCTTCATTTAATCGGCGACCCCCCCTCTCCGTCCCCCTTTGCATATAAGGCGAGGACGGGGAGAAATCCCTTCGGGCTGCGTCAAAATTTACTCACACATACTACCCCACCCCCACCCCCCCGCCCATTCCTCCTCATGCAGTCACAACATCATCCATATACAACCATTCTCCACTCACCTCTGTCTTCCGTCCTCTCCCTTCCTTCCTCAACAGACATTCCCCTCTTCCCCAAAGCCCCCTTCACCCCATCCATCCACCTCATCCTAGGACGTCCCCTCATGTTCACTCCCTCCACATCTGCCTTCCATACCTCTTTTACTAGTCTTTCTTCACTCATTCTTTCCATGTGTCCAAACCATCCTAATATTCTTTCATCAACTCTATCTCCCAAATCCTTTTTCACCCCTGTTCTCCTCCTCACCTCCTCATTTCTCACTCTATCCAGCCTAGTAACCCCCACCATACTTCTCAGACACCTCATCTCAAATACATTCAAACTCCTTCTCTCTTCTTCTCTTATGTTCCACGTTTCTGCCCCATACAGTGCTGTTGGCACAATCACTCCTTCATACAGTCTCCTCTTCGCATCCATTCCCAAATGTCTATTCCTCATTACACTCTTTAAACCACCAAGGCATTTACTCGCTTCTCTCAATCTACATTCTACCTCCACCTTCACTCCACCTTTTCCTGCTACACTTGCACCCAAGTATCTAAAACTATCCACTTCCTCCAGTCGCTCTCCCTTAATGTTCACTTCCAGTCTACTGCCACTTTCACCCCTTGTACATCTCATCACCTTACTTTTACCCACATTTATCTTTAGCTTTCTTCTATCACATACTCTCCCAAACTCTGCCACCAGCTTCCTCAATCCCTCCTCTGACCCTGCCACAAGCGCAGTGTCGTCCGCAAACAACAGCTGGCTCACCTCCCACTTTTCTTCATTTTCTTTAACCATCTCCAATCCCTGACTCACTACCCTAGCATTCACCTCTCGCACCACCCCATCCATGTATAAGTTGAACAGCCAGGGCGACATAACGCATCCTTGACGAAGTCCCACCTTTACTTCAAACCACTCACTCATTTCCAATCCTAACACATGCTCTACTACTCTCATAAAAACTCTTAACAGCTCCCAAAAGCTTTCCTCCTATCCCATAAATCTGCATAACCTCCCACAGTGCCTTTCTGTCTACCCTATCATAAGCCTTTTCCAGATCCATAAAAGCCCAAAAAACATCCTTCCCCTTTCCTATAGCTTTCTCACATATCTGTCTTACCACAAAGATCTGATCTACACAACCTCTACCCGTCCTAAATCCACACTGTTCCTCACCAATTACTCCTTCTGTTCCTCTCCTAATCCTCTCAATTAAGATCCTCCCATAAGCCTTCCCTACTACACTCAACAGGCTAATCCCTCTGAAACTACTACATTCACACTTGTCCCCTTTTCCCTTGTAAAGAGGAACTATACAGGCACTACTCCAGTCCTCCGGTACTCTACCCTCTCTCCAGCAAACATTAAATAACCTCACCAACCAGTCCACCATCACTGAACATCCCTTTTTCAGACATTCTGCATGACATCCATCCAGACCAGGTGCCTTACCTGCTTTCATTATCTTTACAACTGCCTTCACCTCATCCATCCTTATTTCTCCTCCATTCTCCTCACTCATCACTCTCATTTTCTTCGCATTTCCCACTGCAGCTATCTTTCCTTCCCTATCCTCCTTCACATTCAGCAACTCCCTAAAATATTCTGCCCATCTTCCCCTCACTGCCATCTCTTCCATTATCAACTCTCCATCTGTACCTTTTACCTTTTCTTCCCTACTTGATTCGCCTCCTCTTCCTCTCTTAATTTCTTTCCAAAACATCTTTTTATTACTTTCAAAATTTTCTGTCATACTCCTACCCCATTTCACATCTGCTCTCCTCTTTGCCTCCTTTACCTTTTGCTTTACTTCTCTTTTCTTTTCTTTGTACGTCTCATATGACTCCCCTGTCCTCTTTTGTAACCAATCTGTGAATGCTCGCTTCTTCTCTTCTACAACCTTCTTTGTTTCCTCATCCCACCATTCACTACCCTTTCTTCTATTTCCTCCTGTCCTTCTTGTTCCACACACCATCCTTGCACACTTTAAGACTCCCTCCTTGAACCATCCCCATTCCTCCTCCACACCCAACTCTGCTCTATCCTTTACTCCCTCCCACTCCTCCTTCAGCTTCTTTTCGTACTCCTTCTCCTTTTCCTTTTCATTCAAGGAGTTCACTCTAAGAACCTCCCTACCTTTTGTCCCTTTCCTCCTTCTCCATCTATCCTCCACTCTCAGCTTACCTTCCACCAAAAAATGATCTGATATTCCCCCACCCTCTCCCCTTAGCACATGTACATCCTTAACTCTTCCTATCATAATCCTATTTACCACTACATAATCCATTAGCGCTCTATCTACCACCCTTCCCTCCACCACCCTCTCCCATGTGTACTTATGCTTGACTTTCTTCCGAAACACTGTATTTGCTATCATCAACTCTCTTTCTAGACACATTTCCACCATCAACTCTCCACTACAATTCTTTCCTGGAACTCCACACTTCCCAACCACTCCATCGATTGGACCATTTCCCACCCTAGCATTAAGGTCTCCCAGTACTATTACATTGACATTTCTTCCTAAACCCTCTATGCACTCATTTAAATCTATCCAAAAGGCCTCCCTTTCTTCCATGCTCTTCTCACTGCCCGGCCCATATGCACTTACAAAGACCCACATCTCCTTTCCCAGTTTCACCTTCATCCACATTATCCTTGAGGAAACCTCCTTCCACTCCACTACCCCTTTACCTATCTCCTCACTTACTAGAATAGCCACCCCTTCCCTCCCTCGCCCTCTCTTCACTCCTGATAACCTCCCACTTACACTCCCAAACTTACACTCACCCTTCCCTTTCAACTTAGTTTCACTCAAAGCCAACACATCCAACTTTCTTCTCACAAACATACTACCTATCTCTTCCCTTTTACTCTCATCTGTACCACATCCACGCACATTAAAAGACCCAAACCTTAGGGTGCTGGCCCGAGGCCCTCCAGCACCCCTTATGCCTTTCCTTTGCTTTTTAGGAATCTGCCCCTTGGGGCTACAGGGAGAAGGATGCCTAGTCCCTCTCCCTGTCCCTTTCTTCTCGCCTCTTACGATCCAAGTGGGAAACTTGGTGGCAGTATTCTTTTCCCC
This sequence comes from Oratosquilla oratoria, assembly GCF_046742065.1. Taxonomy (NCBI): domain Eukaryota; kingdom Metazoa; phylum Arthropoda; class Malacostraca; order Stomatopoda; family Squillidae; genus Oratosquilla; species Oratosquilla oratoria. Next base: position 57,144,336 of record NC_134790.1, read on the forward strand.
CACCACAGGGTAACTACATTTTTTTTTCATGGAACTGTCGTCGAAAACGGAAACTCCTTAAGAGAAAAATGAAACGACGCCCACACGTGCGCCAAGCCTCGATTCAGCAGGAGTACTATGGAAGCCCTCGATTGTTTCTTTTTTCTTGATTTTGGCGAAAGGAAAACGATTTTATTCGTCTGAGGAGAAGCCCCAGTGAATGCAGTGATAGAATTACACCATATCTCGAAACATTCGAGATTCCGTGCAAATCTTTCATTGCATTTCCGGGGCTTCCCTCAGCTGAATAAAATCGTCGACCGACCTCCTCTATCTGTGCGGGGTTCTCCAAGAAGGTCGTCTTCGCACTGAGAGGGATATTTCTTTCCTCTATTTTTTTTTCCTTTCTATTTATTTATCTGTTTATTTTTCAACAGTTGGTAGACTCTTGTGGTTCTCATGGTCCAAGACTTCCATCAGGAAATTTGACCTGGACGGCTTCTGCGTCCAAGAACCTGTATGGACCATCTGGAATTCCTCTTCAGGATCTTTCCTTTTGGCGTCGCGTCTCGTCGTCTTGGTCCTGGCGCCTCCGATCGTCAGAAGCGGCGAGAGAAACAAGGCATGACAGCGGTGAAAGAAACGGTTATCATAGATGATATCGATGAAAGTGTAATTAGATGCGACTTTTTTTTTGTCGCATCAATATATGTACGTATGTACACACACACACACACACACACACACACACACACACACACACACACACACACACACACACACACACACACACACACACACACACACCCACACACACACACACACACACACACACACACACACACACACACACACACACACACACACACACACACACACATATGCATACATATATATATGTATGTATATATATATATATACATATATATATATATACATACATACATATATATGTACATGTAAATATATATATATATATATATACATATATATATATATGTATATATACATGTATATATATATATATGTATATATATATATATATATATATATGTTTGTGTGTGTTTGTATTATTCACCTTGGTCTTTTTGGATCACGTGTTGGACTATTGATCGACAGCTATTTACCTCCCGAAAGAGAGCTCAGAGCTCGTATGACCGATCTATGGGTAATGCTATGACCTTTCACACACACACATCCCCAACTCCCCGCCCACGAGAGTCAGAGTAACGACCCGAAGCACAGCGATACCGAAATAATTTCGGCCCTGGGCAGGATTCGAACTGGGTACTGCGAGCACAATCGTACTTCCCAGTCCAGCACTCTACCAACTCTACCACCGAGTCGTGTGTGTGTGTGTGTGTGTGTGTGTGTGTGTGTGTGTGTGTGTGTGTGTGTGTGTGTGTGTGTGTGTGTGTGTGTGTGTGTGTGTGTGCGTGTGTATGTGTTTGTATGTGTGTGTGTAAGTGTGTGTGTATGTGTGTAATATATGGTTGTGCACGTGCGTGTGCGTGTTTGTAAACACGCGCGCATCACCATAACTGCCCAAGCGTAATACATTCATCTTTGCTGCAATAATTGTACGTCATTTTCTAAAATGGCACACTAGGGAGGGGGGGGGGACTTGGAGGCGGGGAAGGAGGATATGGGTGTGTGATAAGGTATGCACCCTCCAACCCAATGTAGTTTATGTCCCAAATTTGTTGTTACTGAGATCGAGGAAGTGTGCCCGTGTGGCCATGTCTACATCGTTTGATGTGCGACGTATAGTTCTGCGTGTTCTGTATATCTAGCTTTCGGTTTATGTCTCAGCTCTGTCCTACATCCCCACGTGTTGAAACGGCTGTGCAGACCCTCAACATGCGCATTTGAATTGGTTTGACCGATGTAGATGCAGGGACGGGGCTCGCGTAATACAGTTAAATACATACATATGTGTAGCTCTGCGTACTGCGTATGACGTATTTGGCGTTTATATTCAATATGTATTGATAAAGTAATACTGAAAGTGAACTGCTTCAGAGTCGCTTAAAGCCTATACAAGTAGGTCCTGGTCTTCGGTGAATACAATTGGGTGAATACAATCTTAATGTGGGACTACAACATATGGTGGCAGCGCTGGGAATCGAACCCACGCCTCCGAAAGGACTATTTTCAACCACCAACCGTTAACCAGAATAAAATTAGTAAAGACACGGCGAAGCTATTGAGTAAGAAGCCCTCGATACCTTTATCAGCGCTGATTTTGCCATCACCTGAATAGAACCGCCAGGCGGCAACCAGAACCCATAAGTCAGAAGAGTTATCTCAATGACGGGTTCATGTCTGTTTCATAGATTTATCCTTACACGCGTACATCATTTCTTCCTTTCGTTAAAAAAAATTAAAGAAACTTTCATTCCACGTGAACCCTCGTA
>NC_134790.1:57156731-57171731 GCF_046742065.1 Oratosquilla oratoria
CGTTCCCAAGCGGCCCGTCATCCAGGGTGAATGGGAGTGGAGTGGGTTGGTATTAGAATTATGCCTTTTGACTTTAGCTACTTCCTTTAATGGGGTGTTATATAAGAGGGGGACTTAATGCGGGCGAGAAATACATTAATGGTGTTTGCCTCGTTTTACTAAGAATATCATCTGGGAATTACAGTTTGGGATGTCAGGTGAAATAAAGTTTCCCACCTAGACAGGTCTTCTGTCAGGTCCTTGACATGGACAGACCTATACCGAGCCTTGACCTCGGAAGTCCTCCTGCCAGGTACTTGACCTAGGCAGTCCTATTGTCAGGTCTTTGACCTGGACAGCCCTATTCCGGATCCGTAACTTCGGCAGTCCTCCTACCAGGTACTTGACCTAGGCAGTCCTATCTCTAACGGGCGTAGCCGTTCGTAAATAAAGACGAGAGGTAAGGTTTTATGGGTTACCTTATGGGAGATGTGTTAATCATAAAATATAGATATGAGTGTTAGTTCCGTTGTATGGGGGTTGGTTATATAGTTGGGCGTGGTTAGATGTGGCGTATATATATTAAGGTACGGTAATGTAATTGGGGTAGGTATAAGAAAGGATTCAATGGGTCTCCCTGGTGACATTAGTCATCTCGTGTAAGTGATGCTGCGGGGGCGTTTATGTTTATCTTATTTTGCATTATTGAGTCAAATTGTTCTGGTGACTGAGGAATTTTGTGATGTCTGCAAGATTGGGGGTCTTGCCAAAGACGAGTACCATCTCGCATGTGTGTGGATCACGTGCATGGTTAGTGATGGTTACACTTCCCTTGTAAGGGGAAAAAGCCCCTGGTATATGCATGTATCATCATCATCATCATTATTATCATTATATTGAGACATTCTGACAGGTTGACGTAAGTGGAGTAGGAAACACAGGAGTCTTAGTCAGAGTTTATTCCTGACTAGTTTTGCAGGTATGCTTTGAATAAGCATACCTGCGAAACTAGTCAGGAATAAAATCAGACTAGGACTCCTGTGTTTCCTACTCCCCTTATATCATCATTAGTATTATCATCATCATTATTACTATTATTATTATTATTGTTGTTGTTGTTATTATTATTATTATTACTATATTTTTATTATTATTATTATTATTATCATTATTATTATTATTATTATTATTATTATTATTATTATTATTATTATTATTATTATTATTATTATTATTATTATTATTATTATTATTATTATTATTATTATTATTATTATTATTATTGTTGTTGTTATTATTATTATTATTATTATTATTACTATCATTATTGTCATTACTATTATTGATACTAGTACATTACCCGTTGTTTTTGTTAACTAATGTACATTTTAATTTATTAAATGCATATACTTAATGGTACGATGTGATTTTATTTTCTCACAATAAAATGATAGGATGAGTAAAAAATACGATAGAAAACAAGAATTTATTCACACGTCTTTATAAACAGCATTGTTGAGATATTCTCCCAATTCGCTGTCTTATTTGTTCTTCAGGATCATAGAAATATGTTTGTAAGCAGGACGGGAGGGTTCTTAATTGGTTTTGAGGAGCACCAATTAATCTGTAAATAATTCCGTGAATTTTGTAATTAGAAATTCTTCTTAGTATTTTTGCATCATCTACTTTCATAGAGCACATTGCCATTGCTCTACTGAACCTTCTAATATTGCATATGAAATATATCGCCTCTGGGATGTCAGTAGTGTAGAGATCAGATAGCTCTTGAGGTAACTCAGGTACTGTATATTTGAAATTCTAATCACTCTTGATTTACAGCAAATTTCAAAATTGAGTTTGTTAAGCGTTCCTCTTGTTCGTTCTCCAAGAAACATCAAAGCATTACGGTGTCGACAATGTACTTCCATAAAAGTCGCAACTATGACGTGCAACTTCAACAGCAACCTGTAGAAATCCATCTATGTCACGCTGCCGAGGCATATTGAAAGTCCGTCGTTGATTCTTTTAACGCACTCTTCTGTGCTGTGCTGTATCCTGTCGTTGTATTCTCTCGCGTTGTTCTTGAGACAATTGTTCTCTTGCACTGCAATGCCGAATTGCATCTTTTACCAATATCTGTCCTCAACGCTTTTGTAACTGCGCAAGGCGAAGCTGACGACGTCTTTCAGTATTTCTCCTATGTTGTTTTTTCCCTCTGCTCTTCGGTTTGCCTGGCTCGTCTCAACTGTTGAGCCAATCTCCTTGCATTTACTCTTCTATTTTCTTTCATGGTAATCAAATTTCAAATAGTCGAATAGTAGAAAGTTAGTGAGCGTATTTGACAGGCAAAAGGTGATTACAGACTGACAACCGACGAATCACTTTCATTCATCAATATTTGCATAGATCGTGATTATTATCCTTGGGCACTTCTGTTATTATTTCTAGAAATTTCTCTTTGTATGAAAAACAATTCCAGCAAAATTATTTAAGTACTAAGAAGTTCTAGAGTTAATGCTTTGCTTTGCTGAGTTGAATAAAACAACTTCGAATCCTTTGCAACGACGTGGCGAATGTCGGACGCGTTGAAACAACGTGACGTCATGTCGGACGCGCTGAAACAACGTGACGTCATGTTCATGTAATGCAATAATAACGTTTTTGTGAATATAGATAATCTACTTCTAGCTTTCAAACGCTCTATGTCGTCTTTTTCATTTCTAAGACCATCACCTGTGAATTAGGAACATTTTATTCAACGTGTTTGAAATAGTGACAGAGTTTATTTTCTTAATTTATTATTATCATTATTATTGTTGTTGTTATTATTATTACTATTATCATTATTATCATTCTCATCAGTATTATTATTATCATCCAGGATGAACCAAGATAAAAGGGAGGGAGGAGGTTGAATGGGAGTGGTGTATGTAGGGTTGGAAGTGGATTTTATGCCTTTGTTTTCTGGCTGCTTGTAAGGGGGAAAACGACTTTGGTATATATATAAGTATGTATTATCATCATTATTATCATCATCATCATTATCATTATTATTACTATTAATATTATTATTGTTACTATTATTATATTATTATTATTAATATTATTATTGTTACTACTATTAATATTACTATCATTATCATTAATTATTATTATCACTATTTTTTTATGGATCGCCGCCAAGCCCTTGTAAACAGAACAGCTGCAGAATCTTCTTGGGGAATGTATTTAAAGGAAAGGGTTTTGAAAAAACCAAGATGTTCATACGTAATATTGCTATATAAGAGGAGAGGATAATATGGTAAGTACTGATTGACAAAGTAAGAAACAGGCAGAAAACAGGTAAGAGGAAGGCTGAAGCTAAAGGGGGAGAAAGAGAGAGAGAAAGAGAGAGAAAGAGAGAGAGAGAGATAGATAGATAGAGAGAGAGAGAGAGAGAGAGAGAGAGAGAGAGAGAGAGAGAGAGAGAGAGAGAGAGAGAGAGAGAGAGAGAGAGAGAGAGAGAGAGAGAGAGAGAGAGGGAGAGAGCGAGAGAGAGAGGGAGCGAGTGAGAGAGCGAGAGAGAGAGAGAGAGAGAGAGAGAGAGAGAGAGAGAGAGAGAGAGAGAGAGAGAGAGAGAGAGAGAGAGAGAGAGAGAGAGAGAGAGAGAGAGAGAGAGAGAGAGAGAGAGAGAGAGAGAGAGAGAGAGAGAGAGAGAGAGAGAGAGAGAGAGAGAGAGAGAGATGTGGCGGTAGGTGTTGAGAAGGGGAGAGAGAACCCCTGTTAATACGACTCACACCTTAATATTTCTCAACGTCGCTACGACAGTAGGAAGATTAATCAGCCAGGTGGTTGTCGACCTGCTTCAGGAGGCTCATTTGTTTTCTTTTATTTTTCTGACCCACTCGCGAGGAAATCTCCTCCGTATGTTCATAGTCTCCGTCCATACTTGGCGAAGTGAAGTCTGGTTTCGTGAAAGCTGAGCGACAGATCAACGTTCTGGTAGGATAAAGATTCCTTTTCCTCTTCCCTTTTAATTTTCTTCATATGATCACTATTTCTACTCATGGCAGATGCTGCATCACACTTGGAGGATTGTATTTTCGTCAAGGTCATGTAATTTTACTAATCCCTTGACAGAGACGATCATTATTATTTATTCTTATGGATACTATTAGGTGATTTTACTCAGCCCGGTGGCATGTCCTGACAGCTTGATGCAGTTGTTCCTTGTCTCGTTAGTATCTAGTGTGAAGGTATTTTCAGTTTTAATATTATCGATACATACATACATATACCAAAGGCTTTTTTCCCCCTTACACGGGGGGTAGCCAAAAAGAAGAAGGCATAGAAACCACTCCCACCCATTCCATCCCCTACATATTCCACTACCCTCCGCCCTCCTCCCTCCCTCTCATCTTGGCACCTCCTGGATGACGGGTCATCCATGCATCCTGTCCACTTCCCTTGGTCAGAAGCAGTACCGCAAGACACAGCACATCCACAGCAAGGCCGCTTCATTAATTCGGCGACCCCCCTCTCCGTCCCCTCATGAAGAAAAGGAGAAGGGGAGAAATCCCCTTGGGCTGCGTCAAATTATTTCTCATACATACTTCCTCACCCCCTATCCCCCACCCACTCCCCGTCATGCATCACAGCATCATCCATACACAACCCTTCTCCATTCACCCCTATCTTCTGTCCTCTCCCGTCCTTACTCAACAGACATTCCTCTCTTTCGTAATGCCCCCTCATATTCACTCCTACCACCTCTGCCTTCCACACCTCTTTTACTAATCTTTCTTCATTCATTCTTTCCATGTGTCCAAATGATCCCAATACTCTTTCATCGACCCTATCTCCCAACTCCCTTTACACTCCTGTTCTCCTCCTCACCTCCTCATTTCCCATTCTATCTAGCCTAGTAACGCCTATCATACTTCTCAGGCATTTAATCTCAAACACATTCAAACTCCTCCTCTCTTCCTCTCTTATGTTCCATGTTTCTGCCCCGTACAGTGCTGTCGGCACAATCACTCCTTCATATAACCTCCTCTTAGCATCCATTCCCAGATGTCTATTTCTCATTACACTTTTTAATCCACCAAGGCATTTACTTGCTTCTCTCAATCTACATTCTACCTCTACCCCCACTCCTCCCTTTCCTGCAACATTCGCACCCAAGTATCTAAAACTATCCCCTTCCTCCAGTCTCTCACCCTTAATGCTCACTTCCAGCCTGCTGTCACTCTCTCGCCTTGCACATTTCATCACCTTACTTTTGCCCACATTTATCTTCAGCTTCCTTCTTTCACACACCCTCTCAAGCTCTGTCACTAACTTCCTCAATCCCTCCACTTTTCTCCATTTTCTTTAACCATTTCCAACCCCTGACCCACTACCCTTGCATTCACCTCTCTCACCACCCCATCCATGTATAGATTGAACAGCCAGGACGACATAACACATCCCTGACGAAGTCCCACCTTTACCTCAAACCATTCACTCTCTCCATTTCTAATCCTAACACAAGCTCTACTATTCTCATAAAAAACTCTTGACTACTCTTAACAATTTTCCTCCTATCCCATATATCTGTAGTACCTCCCACAGTGTCTTCCTGTCTACCCTGTCGTAAGCCTTTTCCAAATCCATAAAAGCCCAAAATATACCCTTACCTTTTCCCATAGCTTTCTCACATATCTGTCTTACCACAAAAATCTGATCTACACAACCCCTACCTGTCCTAAAACCACACTGTTCCTCACCAATTACTCCTTCTGTTTCGCTTCTTATCCTCTCAATCAAGACCCTCCCATAAGCCTTCCCAACTACACTCAACAAGCTGATCCCTCAAACTACTACACTCACACTTGTCCCCCTTTCCCTTGTAAAGCGGAAATATAAAGGTACTCCTCCAGTCCTCTGGCACTTTACCCTCTCTTAAACAAACATTAAATAACCTCACCAGCCAGTCCACCATAACTGTACCTCATTTTTTTTTTTAAAACATTCTACATGGCATCCATCCAATCCAGGTGCCTTACTTGCTCTCATCATCTTAACAGCTGCTTTCACTTCATCTTTCCCTATTTCTCCTCCATTTTCCTCACTCATCACTCGTTTTCTTAGTGCTTCCCACTGCAACTACCTTTCCCTCCTTATCCTGCTTCACATTTAACAACTCCCTAAAATACTCTGCCTTCTCTTCCATTATCATCTCTCCATCTGTACCTTATACTTTTTCTTCTCTACTTGATTCACCTCTTCCTCTTTTAATTTCTTTCCAAAACATCTTTTTATCACTTTCAAAATTTTCTGTCATACTCTTACCCCATTTCACATATGCTCTCCTCCTTTATATTATGCTTAACTTCCCTTCTCTTTACTTTGTACCTCTCATACGATTCGTTCGTCCTAATTTGTAGCCAATCTATGAAAGCCTGCTTGTTCTCTTCTACACCCTTCTTTGTTTTCTCATCCCACCACTCACTACCCTTCTTTCTATTTCCTCCCTCCCTCCTTGTTCCACACACCATCTTTGGACACCTTATGACTTCCTCCTTGAACCATCCCCATTCCTCCTCCACTCTTAGTTCTATTCTGTCCTTCACTACCTACCACTCCTCTCTCAGCTTCTTATACTCATTCTCCTTTTCTTTCTCATTTAAGCAGTTCACTATAAGTACGTAGAGTGAATATTATCAATATCTTTTAAAAACTTAAAGAACTCTATAGTCCCTTCTTTGTTTTCGCATTAAGGAAAAAAAGTTAAAATATTTCTAATATTTGGTATCAGTTCCATGGACCGTAGCTATACCTTTTCCATTTTGTTAATGTCTTCAATGAAATATGGGCACCATACAGTAACAGCATATTCCAAATGTAGCTGGGCTAAAGATCTATTTGACTGGTTGATGATAGCTGGATTTTTGAAGTAAAAAGTTTGTCTTTTTATTTTTCTAAGTAGAAATGTAATGTGAGTTATATAAAAAAAAACGAAAATTAAAAGTATATTCGTAGTTGTCAGGAAATACCTAAAATCATCTAAACATTGTATTTATAACACACAAAAGGCAAATAAGATTCCAGAATTGAATCCAGGAGGTGCCAAGATAAGAGGGAGGGAGGAGGGTGGAAGGGAGTGGAATATATAGGAAATGGAATGGGTGAAGTGTTTTCTATGCCTTTTTCTTTTTTGGCTATCCCCCGTGTAAGGGGGAAAAAGCCTTTGGTATATGTATGTATGTAATTACATTTAGTGTTATTTTTACCTGTGTACATAATCTACCTTTACTTAGTTGAATCTTATTAACCTTTTCCAGACCATTGTTCTAGTATGTCTAAATCTTCTTGAATATCCATTTGATTTGAGTGATAATTTGCTATTCTATAAAGGTTAGAATCGTCAGCTTATTTGAGCACATAATTCAGTCCACAGTCTCTGTTACTAATAAATATCATGAGCAGAATTCGTCCAAGGACGAATCCCTAGAGAATATCACTTTTAACATCTTTCCAGCTAAAGGCTTTACCATTCAGAATAACTCTAGTCTGTGCGCTACGAGGACTTCGTTCAGGGTGTGGCATACTAGTCCAGTCATATTAGTCATATCTTAGTCAAGTAAATGAAAAAAATGTTTAACAAACTGAAAAATTGCGCATGACTTCTTTAGACACTTAGAAATAATATATCAAAATTCCCCATCGGTCCACCATGAGCTTTGTTCGCCATCTTGGAAAATGGCCGCCAAATTTAAGTTTTTAACTTTTTTTTTTTATGAAAACGGTTAGTTTGAAGAAAATGAATATCAAGTACATTATTATAGATCATACATACATACATATACCAAGGCTTTTTCCCCCTTTCAAGGGAGGTAGCCAAAAAGGGAAAGGCATAAAATCACTCCCACCCATTTCATCCCTAAATACACTCCACACCCCTCCCACCCTCCCTCTCATCTGAGCACCTCCTGGATGAATTCTATAAAAAATGTTATATGTATTTTTACTCTACAAGTGATAGTTTGATAGATATATAATTTTTTTGCGAATGGAATATATAATATTGGTACTTTTTTCCACACCACCACGTGGGCGCGTTTATTATTTTTTTAAATGTGGTATCCCCTTGAGGCCTAATTCAAAAATATCTCATCTCTTTTCTGTGTTATATGTTTAATTTCTTACACTAAAAGTGTGATCTTCTTGACGATTTCCTTGGACGCTCCATTGCAGTAGAAGTAGATGGTAAAACACTTAATTCCTCTGTACCTGAATCACCAGGATCTCCACAGCTAATTTCTTTTTGTTTCTCATCTTCTGTTTCATGGTCCGTTATATGCTGGTTATCCTCAATAGATTCTTCAAAATCTTCAGTGTCACTGTCATCTGTATCACATGAGGGAATCTCTAATTCATCCATTATTTCTTCCTCGGATTGAATAGTAGAGTTTGAGCAGGAAACCCCTCACAACACACACATGCAATGGAACATTTTAATCCCCCTTTCACACAACTGCACGTCCGTACACGATTCTTTGTGCATGTGCACGATATTAAACGAAGTAATTTCTAAGGTGCAGGTGGTAAATCTGTACAAACTCTTGAACACATAGTAGATGCAATTCCCAATTTCCTAGTATTTCAGCCTCTATGTAGTGTAACATCAAAGTCACCATCTGAAAATACTGTATCCAAAGGTTTGTGTTTTGCATCTTGTGGCAACTTCTTACACATGCCTGTTAAATTCCTTTACAATGTTACTTAGGATAGGTGATTCCTTTTCTGATGTCGCAGTCAAATTTCTATTTTTGCACTGCTGCAGCATTGTTTGAACCTCAAGGATATCCTCATTGGAGATTGTTACACCATCTAAAAGAAGTTGGCCCAATGCAGCATGTGTTAACAGATGTGCTCGAAGAGCTCTAGCAAAGCTGTGTCCTGTCACAATTTTTTCAGTAGACTTAGGTGCATAAACTTTCTCCCACACTTCTTTTAATCCACTACCGGCCATGACTTACCCAATAGAACCCATAAATGACATTAAGAGATGGAAGCCACATTGTCGCAAGTAAACATGATGTAAAATCAAACTGTTTGCAGTAGAAGACAATATCTCTCTTGTCTTCCAATATAGTGGCTGGTCAAAAGTAACACATATCACACTCTTATTCGCCTTTCTACATGAGTCACCTGCAAAATGTAGCACACTGTTTATTGCATCAGAAGAGGTTGCCTTTAAATTCAGGAAGGGCAAGAAGCGAATGGACGTTGTATCAAAGTCCTTACTACTATTGCCAGCCTCCATAAAGCCATTTCAGTGTGGAATATCCTTAAAATTCATCCACTTTCCACTCATCCAAAGCTGATGATTGATAAGATGATGTTGCAAGTTTTTCACTAGGGAATTATGTAATTTCCCCCCCAGATACTCAATTTCAGTGTTTTTCAGACCACTTTTTCTATGACTCGTGAAGAGTTTCGCTGCTATAGACGAACACGAAGAAATTTCTGTAGCAGATGACATTGTTTTTAGTCTTTCAATCACATCAGGTTTGATTATTGAGCCTGGTGTTGCACATTTAATGCCTCCCATGCAGTGAAATGTGCGCATCGAAATCTGCATGATCAAAAACTGTGGTAATTATTGTTAGGGAATTGCATTGTTTACCTTAAGTTACGGCGATTTCCCTCAAGGCTTGTTTAATTTCGATTCAGGAACCTTTCCTGAAACTGCGAACCACACTATCGTAACTTTAATTAAGATACAATTAAACTCCCCTCCCTCTTTATTTTATTAAACCTATGATGTAATTTTGGTTTATAAATCGGGAACTTTGAGAATGGCTTAAAGTATAAGTTGTCCCGTGGCTTCGAAGCTTTTATGAACACGTAAGAGTCCCTACCGAACGACACTGCTTTTCGTCAACTGAACGAGAGATCACCTTCAGCACTGGTACCAGACGCTTCTCTCAAGAAACCTCGGCTTAGGACTTTTACGGTTCTTATCGGAAGCCATCAAGATTTCTCTTTAACTTCAGACCACCAATGTCTGAGAACAGAAACAAGTAAGTTCTCAGACTTTCCCGTGTGTAACTTTAAACCATAAAAACGATAAAACAAACTACATGAAACTATCATACAAAATAGTACGAGGGGTAGATTTCATGCAAAAAGCTTCAAACATTTGTGTTTCATTATGCCCTGTAAAGAAGTCCAGTTTATGTAAAATGTGCACCAGGAATCTGGATCCAAGTTTCCTATGTAAACATCTACTCCGAGTAGAATAGGAGAGACAAATGTCCTTTGGTGCACTGCTTGTAGGACTGAATGAGCTATGGCGATGCATACCCTGTGTTTGTTGTCATTATCTCCCTTTCCTCCTTTCAATTAATCAATGTAACAAAACATGAAGGGAATCAGGTACGTTGTTTTTAATATCATTAGTCCTTCAGAAGAAGAATAGTTGTAGGAGTCGTATACCTTTGATATGATGTCCTCCTTGATAATAGCTACTGCAGTTCTAACAATCCTCAAACGCTCTTCTTCCTCACTATAGCAATTTACCTCCTGATTTGCGAAAATATACTATGGGTGTCTTTTTTTTATGAAGGACGGTTATGATTACATCACTTCCGTACTTTTCCTGTAATTTGGTTTTCAGATTGCTTGCAGGATTGGTTTTGATGCATCACATCTAGCAATTACTGCAAAATGAATTGACAGTCGTCACTCTCTTCTATGTATGAACAAACTTTCTCCAAGCCAGTTACGGTATCATCATCAGGTCGTCCACGTTTGCCTGATGGATTTAAATGCTGCTTTTTCACAGAAAAAAGCTTGGCGCTACATGATCTATGGTATCTAACTTCTTCGGCAACCAAACACTGGACACCAACTACAATCGCTTTTACTTTTTTACCCCAGTCATGACTGCGACCGTTAACTTTATCAATTTTTTTTCCAAAGTCTAAGGTCATCACACTACTAACTACCTGCCGTCTATGGAGAGTTTTTTTTCTTTTCCGCTTTTTTATAGCAGTTTTCAAAACAAAATATACATTTTTTCTTGAAATAGAAATCAGTTTCTATTTACCTTAATTTCTGTTTAATAGGTGACCCTTTTTTCCTCTTGGTCAGTTGTGCCTTTTCTATTAGCAGCTGTTATACTCTTTTCTCCAGTAGTCTTTTCTGCACTTTACATGAAAAAAAAAAAAAAAAAAAAATTACGCAGACCGAAGGGATTTCTCCCCGTCTTCTCCTTTTCTGCTTGGGGGGACGGAGAGGGGGGTCGCCGAATTTATGAAGCGGCCTTGCTGTGGATGTGCTGTGTCTTGCGACACTGCTTCTGACCCGGGGCAGTAGACAGGATGCAGGGATGACCCGTCGTCCAGGAAGTGCCAAGATAGGAGGGAGGGAGGAGGGTGGAGGGGAGTGAAGTATATGGGAGGTGAAATGGGTGGGAGTGATTTCTGTGCCTTTTTCTTTTTGGCTACCCCCCGTGTAAGGGGGAAAGAGCCTTTGGTATATGTCTGTATATACATGCACTTGAGCAGTTGATAGATTAATCCACTTTTGCCATTTATCATCTCTTTCCTTACTTGCTTCAACAAGTGTCGACATACTCTTAACACAGACATTTTCGCCTTCTTTTAAGCGTTCAACACGAAATAGGCATAATTCATTTTGATCTGTGGTTCCCCCCTTTTTTAAACCATATTCTGAAATAAAAAACAATATATAAATTAACCTCCTAGAAAAATTCTATAAAGCTAAAAATATATATATAAGCAAATGTTAGTGATACCGAACCTATAGTAAGTGAACAAAATCACGTCAGCATCAGCACAGAATTTAATATTGTTAAAAAATTGTCAATATCTTTAAAATGATCACTCATAGCAAACATATGCATAGAGCAAGTATTGTAGAAATTTTAATTTTGAATAATGATAATAATTCATAAATGAGTTTTTTCGTCAGATCAACCGTTTTCACGGGAATAGCGAGAAACTGAAATTTGGCGGCCATTTTCCAAGATGTCGGACAAAGCTTAGGATGGACCGATGGGGACTTTTGATATGTTATTTCTAAGTGTCTAAAAAAGTCACTTTCCAATTTTCAGCTTGTTATAATTTTTTAATTAATTTTTCCTAATTTGACTGGACTATACGTAGCCATTCTGATAAATCAAAGGATTGCAAAGAATTACAAAAGCGGAGCATGCCGACAGGAGACCTTTTGGTCCATAACTAGGTCGGATGCGGAAAAAATTATAATAATGGTCAATAGATAAATAAAAAAATACAATAATATAAATAGTAATAAAATATATAAATGTATATAGTTAAATAATAAACAAACAGGTAAATAGTAAGTAATGATAAATTGTATATAGTAAAGGAAGCTGTATAGTACAATAAGCATCACTTTTTAAGGATTATAACAACAATTTGAATAAACTTTATGACACGTGGCATCACCGCTTTTTCCCTATGATGTCACGTATGAGATAGGTGAAAAGAGTGGGTAATCGTTGTTATAATCTTAAAAGAGGATACCCATTGTACTATACAGCTTCCTTTACTATATACAGAACAAAGAAATGATTTCAAATAGCACTTAAATGGGAAATAAGAGAGAGAGAGAGAGAGGCATGTACTAAGGCTGATTTGGCACGACATACGAATATGCCACACCCTGAACGGATTCCTTTGAGACCAAAGATTATAGCTGTTTAAGATTTCTCAGTTGATTGCTAATCCAGTTTAGCAAATTACCTCTTCTTCCATGCAAATCAAATTAGTTAGTAGTCTCTTGATTGGAACATTATCAAAAGTTTTTTTTTTTTTTTCAAAACCCAAATATATCAAATCTACACCGCTTCTCTTATCGAAGTTTTAGATAGCATTGTTGTAAAATCCTAGAAAGTTAGCCACACAAAATTGTTTTCAATTCAAGCATTGAGTGGGATAGTATCAAAAGCATTTCCTAAGTCCAGACATATCAAATCTATTCTTTTGTCGTAGTTTCAGATAACTGTTTTATGAAACTTTAGAAAGTAACCGCGCAAGTGAGTTTCCGATTGAAACCTTGGCTATCATTAATAAGATAATTAGTTTGGCTATTTATCTCCCCATTTCAATATAGGAGTAACGTTTAATAATTTAAATTCTCTTGATTTATCCCCATTCGTGATTTATTTCAAAACAGTTTCTAATGAAATTATAATTCTATCTATTTACTTAAAAAATCCTGGATGTAAACTATGAAGCCGTAGTGTTTCATTAAATTTGAAAAACTTCTGCATACGTACCAGTGTTGTCTGGTTGTGTCTGCAGAAGTAATTTTCCGGTCAAATTATAACTTTAAGGTGTTTCGTTACTATACCTATCTCCATTACCGTGGATGGTGACGGCTGCTCCCTCCTACACCCTATTCAAGGTTTAAACCATCCAAGAATGAACAGGAGGGATGTTGATAAATTCAGATCCTGTTCAAGTTAGGCACCAGTTTCTCAGCACTGTTCTATCATCCTTACAAGTGAGCCAACCATCGGATGAATACAATTGCACGTATAGGCAGTTAAATATATCTCTGTGGTGCCCTCCTCTCTACTGAGGAAGGGTGCTACGGAGATGAAACAAGTATCAAAGCGGAGCCACAATAAGAGTAAAATTGCCACCCGGGAGTTGTTAATACCACATCAATTAATGTACCTGGAAACACAATATTTGGCAATGGGTTACAATAATTGACTAAATTTTCTTTCCAGACATGTGCAAATTATTTCTTACGTCACTGTCATGGGCGTTGCTGAGCTTGGCACTGTGGGGCACTTGGGCCTTGCAGCAAATTTCGAGGACTGGTTTCCGAATGAAGGCCAGTGAAGTCTTCTGCGAGGGGTCGAACCTCGTCATCAGTGTCACCTCTCTCGCCCAGTGCTCCGCAGCCTGTGCTTCTCGTAAGTGTTGACTCAGAAGTATCTAATCCCCATTAGGTCTGTCATGCTGTACAGGCTTTCTTACTTTTCCCTAACATCTGCGGCTCTCCCTATATGTAAAGGTCTCAATCCAACAGTGTAATGGCGAGCCATAGTGATACTGAAGAAAAGGGTAGAAGAATAGATAAATTTTCCTCGCCTCTAACATAATGGGAAATTTGAAGTTGTCATTTAATTATTTTCAACAAACTGATCCCTCAAAAAATACTACATTCACATTTATCCCCTTTTCTTTTGTAAAGTGTGACTATACAGACACTCCTCTAGTCCTCCGGCATTCTCTCCTTCCTTAGACACATTAAAAAAACTCACTAGCCAACCCATAATAACCGTACCTCTTTTTTAGACACTCAGTATAACACCCATCCAACCCAAGTACCTTATAAGTTCTCATAATTTCCAAAGCTCCCTGTACTTCATCTTTTCCTATATCTCTTTCACTTTTCTCTCCTATCACAGTCATTTTAATAGAAGACATTTGTGCGTGGAGCCGTGTTTCATGATTGCGATGTGCTTGGTATACCAACAACATAACAGCAAGAAACTTAATAGAGTGTAGTTTGATTCATACCATCAGTGATCAAAATACCAACCTACACAAGGGGTTATATAAACTTGATCATTTTATTTGTCAATAAATTAGTAAGATAATATCAGGTAAAATGTAACCCAGCGACTATGACCTAATGTCGCCCGACAATCATTAGTGGAAGCATTGACCCTGGTGACTGTGACCTGATGTCGCCCCACCATCATTGACATTGACCTTCCGCCCTCCAGGGGGTAATTGTCCGCTACCCTTATTCAAACTGTCCTTGTTCCTTTTTTCATGTATATATTATCTTTGCATTTCTATTACTATGTACTTGTTGCACTGAAGATGTAATATACGAAAGCGCTCTGCTTCGTTAGTTTCTTTTTTCCAAGTGGTCTACTTTGCATATATATATATATATATATATATATATATACACAGTATATATACACATATATATATATATATGTATCCTATCCGAGAGTTGACACCTTTACGTGGT
>NC_134790.1:57181731-57204231 GCF_046742065.1 Oratosquilla oratoria
CATTTGTCTTATCTGCTTAAGTTCATTGTGTAGAGCTTTCCATGATGAGCACACTAGTAAAGCTCTTTATATATAAGCTCTGATGACACCTTTTTTTGTAATTATCTGTGCATTCCCCGTTTCCATTCATGCATTTGTTTAAGTTAGTAGGCTTCCGGTATACATTCATGGTAGATTTATTGGATTTGGAGTCTAGTAATATGTCTAGGAAGGGGAGAGTTCCATTGTTGTTCAATTCTACAGTAAAAGAGAGACCAGAAATCTCTTGGAGGCGGTATCTTAATAGTTCTAGGTCTTTAGTTGATTTAGTGCTAACAAATATACCATCAATGTATCTACAATATATATGCGGTGTTATATACATACATACATACATATATATATATATATATATACATACATATATATATATATATATATATATATATACATGTATATATATATACATATATATATATATATATATATATATATATATATATATATATATATATATATATATATTATGGGAAAGGTTGAGGGGAAAACACGGGTCTTTATCTGATTATCGAATTTATTCCTGACCGGTTTCGCTTACAATTGGTTCTTCAGAAGCGATTGTAAGCGAAACCGGTCAGGAATAAACTCGATAATCAGATAAAGACCCGTGTTTCCCCCTCCACCTTTCCCATAATTTGTCTCAATGTCTCTACATATATATATATATATATATATATATATATATATATATGATAATTTTTGTGACAGTTGCATGCAGGATTCAAATCCACTGCTCTCAGCCACTCGTAGATCACCTTCCCAGAGCCTTAGACCACTACACCACAGAAGCTATAAAATCCTTGAAACCTGGAATCGAACTGATTCCCGAGGATAGGAAGATCACCAATCTGCGACCCTAATTCTTGTTTTACTCAAAGACCAAGCTCACCAGTGGTAAGAGGTAAGGACCGGAACGAATCCCTTTCACGCTTATCGCCATTGTAACTATGAGAGAAATTCGCTAATAGCAGCGACATCAATCCGATAATTTTTATGACCGTTGCATGCAGGATTCGAACCCACTACTCTCAGCCACCCGTAGAGGTTTCAAGGATTTTATAGCTTCTGTGGTGTACTGGTCTAAGGCTCTGCGAAGGTGATCTACGGGAGGGTGAGAGCAGTGGGTTCGAATCCTGCATGCAACTGTCATAAAAATTATCGGATTGATGTTGCTGCCATTACCGAATTTCTCTCATAGTTACAATGGCGATATGCGTGAAAGGGATTCGTTCCGGTCCTTACCTCTTACCACTGGTGAGCTTGGTCCTTGAGTAAAACAGGAATTAGGGTCGTAGATTAGTGATCTTCCTATCCTCGGGAATCAGTTCGATTCCAGGTTTCAAGGATTTTATAGCTTCTGTGGTGTAATGGTCTAAGACTCTGCGAAGGAGATCTACGGGTGGCTGAGAGCAGTGGGTTCGAATCCTGCATGCAACTGTCATAGAAATTATCGGATTGATGTCGCTGCTATTAGCGAATTTCTCTCATATATATATATATATATATATATACAAGCACCCGGACCTGGCTTCGCCAGGTGTGCTTGGCCTACGGCGTAGCTCACTTCGCTTCGCTTGGCAATATTTCGTAAAGATTCTCTTAGCAATATTTCGTAAAGATTCTCTTGGTAATATTTTGTAAAGATTCTCTTGTTAACATTTGGTAAAGATTCTCTTTGCAATATTTCGTAAATATTTTCTCATTAATATTTCGTAAAGATTCTTTTGTCAGAATTCCGTAAAGGTTATCTTTTTCTTGTTAGCACCACTTTCATTTTCCATGGTAAAATTATTAACGTGTTAGAGAAATATTTTTTTTATGTTAGTGGAGTGGAGATTCTCTTGGCAATATATCGTAAAGATTCTCCTAGCAATATTTCGTAAAGATTCTCTTGGTAATATTTCGTAAAAATTCTCTTGTTAACATTTGGTAAAGATTCTCTTGGCAATATTTCGTAAATATTTTCTCATTAATATTTCGTAAATATTTTCTCATTAATATTTCGTAGATTCTTTTGTCAGAATTCCGTAATTCTGTTTTTATGTATATAGATTCTCTTGGCAATATTTCGTAAAGATTATCTTAGCGTTATTTCGTAAAGATTCTCTTGGTAATATTTCGTAAAGATTCTCTGAGTCTGAGTGAGACGTGTCTCCGGGAGTTAGTGTTTCCGGTGATGACTCATTTCCGGAGTAGGAGGTTGGAAGGTTTAGAGAGAAATATTTTTTTATGTATACACCCTTGGCCTGCGCGCCTTGGGCTACGCCCCTTTTTTGGAAAATAAAGTTCTTCTTCGAGTTCTTCTTCGAGTTCTTCTTCGAGTTCTTCGAGATCTTCTTCGAGTTCTTCGAGTTCTTTTTCGAGTTCTTCGAGTTCTTCGAGTTCTTCGAATTCTTCTTCGAGTTCTTCGAGTTCTTCTTCGAGTTCTTCGAGTTCTTCTTCGAGTTCTTCGAGTTCTTCTTCTTCGAGTTCTCCTTCTTCTTCGAGTTCTTCTTCTTCGAGTTCTTCTTCGAGTTCTTCTCTTTCGAGTTCTTCGAGTTCTTCTTTTTCGAGTTCTTCGAGTTCTTCTTTTTCGAGTTCTTCGAGTTCTTCTTTTTCGAGTTCTTCGAGTTCTTCTTTTTCGAGTTCTTCGAGTTCTTCTTTTTCGAGTTCTTCGAGTTCTTCGAGTTCTTCTTCTTCGAGTTTTTCGATTTCTTCTTCGAGTTCTACTTCTTCTTCTTCGAGTTCTTCGAGTTCTTCTTCCTCTTCTTCGAGTTCTTCGAGTTCTTCTTCTTCGAGTTCTTCTTCTTCTTCTTCTTCTTCTTCTTCTTCTTCTTCTTCTTCTTCTTCTTCTTCTTCTTCTTCTTCTTCTTCTTCTTCATCGAGTTCTTCTTCTTCTTCGAGTTCTTCTTCTTCTTCGAGTTCTTCTTCTTCACCGTAGTTGGCGGTGTAACCGATTTACCACCAAACGCGAAGGTGTGACCGAATTACCACCGGACGGCGTAAGCAACCATTAAATTTTTTTATATTAGATACACCCATGTTGTTGTGTATAGTAACCGTATAAATCGTTTTCTTCCAGACCGTCCCCGCGCCAGATCACTGTTAAAACACTCACCCCGGTCCATGACCCCCTGTTACCTTTTGTTCGGGTCACGCACTTTCGTTCAAAAATTTCAGTTTTGACCATTTTCATTTTTATATATATAATATACATATGTATATAACACCGGATATATATATATGTATATAACACCGCATATATATATATATATATATATATATATGTGTGTGTGTGTGTGTGTGTGTATAACACCGTATATATATATATATATATATATATATATATATATATATATATACACATATGTATACATACACACATAGGGTTTTGGAAAACACTATGTTCTACTTCAGCCATATATGCTTGGGCAAATAGGACTCCTAGTGGTGACCCCATGGATACACCGTCAGTTTGCATATATAGTTTTCCCTCTGGGCATCTGAAAGGGACCTCTATGGTGCAACTTTTTAATAATTCTTTCATGGAGTTATGTGGAATTTTGGTGGGAGATCACTGTGATGATATACATAATCTAAGATGATATTAATAGTTCTTGTTACAGGAATTATATTAAAGATATTTTGGGCGTCTAAAGATGCTATGGAACCTTTGGCTTGGTTGGTGTTTAAAAGGTCAATGAATTCCTCGGTTGATCGAAGGGAGTAGGTGGTGGGGATATAAGGAGAAATGATGTTATGGAGGATTTTAGCAACTTGGTAAGATGGGGTGGAAATTTGTGATATAATAGGCCTAAGAGGGTTATTCTCCTTGTGTGTTTTTACATTGCCATAAAAATACCCTGGTTGGAAATCTCCAACTAGTTTGTTAAATTTGGTATCCCCTATCTCTGCATTAACCACTGTGATAAGATTATTTAATTTCTTTTTCAGATTTTCTATTGGGTTTCTAGCATCCCAATAAAAAAAATATATATACATTAAATATATATATATATATATATATATATATATATATATATATATACATACTGTGATGGCCCACCATCCTCCATGTATATAAAATGTCTGTATCTGTATGTCAATCTTTAATTGTAAGATAATTATGTATGTACTGTAAATTGCTTGTATACGTTGTGATGGCCCACCATCCTCCATGTATCTAAAAATATCTGTATCTGTGTTATCCTGTACTTGTTAGGTAATTACGTATGTACGGTAAAAACTGCTTCTATACTTTATGGGATCTACTCTCTCTAGGCCGACGGACGTGAACTAGTTCTGTCCGGCTCATCCTTCGCCTTCCTCCCGTCCTCGCCAACTGTATATATAATGCATCTGCCGGCTCCTAGCGGGCGCACTTTTCGTTGGCTGAGCGACGCGTAACTTTATCTCTCCCATATTGCTTTTGCTCTAGTACCGTGGCGTCACCACGTAATCTATATTCTCATGACTTGGTTTTCGGTGGAGGAATTAATTGTCAATTGATTAATTTTGTTGTTGTAAAGTTCTTATATTTGTTTTGTTGGCTTTTTGTTATACATTGAATTAGTTATTTATGTTAACTTCCGTTTGGATTTGCCTTAACCACATCAAGGCCACAAAGTACGAACCCCTCCTAGACATATTTCCTTATATCCTTGCGGAAGGCATAACAATACATACATACACATATATACATATACATACATACACATGTATGTATATACATATATATATATATGTATATATATATATGTATATATATATGTATATATATATATGTATATATATACATATATATACATACATACATATATACATACATATATATATACATACATATATAAACATGCATATATATGCATACATATATATGTTAGTAAGAAGACGGGTACGTGTGTTCACTTATGCAAAGTAGACCACTTGGAAAAAGAAACTAACGAAGCAAACTAGTTGGAGACTTTTTGCACTGAAGATGTAATATACGAAAGCGCTCTGCTTCGTTAGTTTCTTTTTCCAAGTGGTCTACTTTGCATATATATATATATATATATATATATATATATATATATATATATACATATATATATATATATGTATGTATATATGTATATATACATATATATACATATGCATATATATACATTGTTCCAATTAGGAACAGCACCAAAATCTTACACACCGGTATGAAAAAGACGACAAGAAAAACCATCGAAGCTGCATATATCAGCACTTTTAGTTCAACCAATCATAGAGAAGGATTTGTAAATCTAGCACACGTAACAACAAGATTGATCATCAAGGGGGCACATACAGCGAACTCTATCCCAAGACGACCTGTGAAATGACCCGCTTAGTATATAACAAATGTATTTCTATTTGCCTGTACCATTATCTCTCTGAAGAAGACTCTGTCGAAACGTTAGAGAATAAAGTACTTCTGCTCCTTCCTGGACTTTACCTACAGCACTCTTTCCATACATTTGTCTTTTCTTTTGTCGATATATTTGTATATATATATATATATATATATATATATACATATATATATATATACATATATACACACACACACATATATATATATATATATATATATATATATATATATATATATATGTATACATACACATTTCGTTTTCATCAACAGGTCCACTCTCGTGTGTTGGGTTCAGCATAAGTAAATCAAGGAACGACACACAGGAACGCCAGTGCCACCTACTGGCAAATAAGAGTGCTTGCATCCAGGACTCCCTCTTTGACTACTACGACCTCATGGTATCTCAGGATTCCACGACCGTAATGACGTCTTACGAAACTACGTCATCATCCTTTCGTGCGGCGACGATCTCCCCTTTGTCCACCACGACGATCTCCCCTTTGTCCACCACTTCTGCCGTGGCTTCGGTTACAACGACATCGTGCTCTTCCCCTACTAAAACGACTACTACTCCAGAGATAGAAATTAGCCTGTCTAACCAAATGAGTAATTATTGCCTTCATCTTTTTTGGTTAACTATTTATCTATCTATATACCAATGGCTTCTTCCCCCTTATAAGAGAGGTAACCAGTTAAGGCACACACCTATTCCACTCTCATCCACCACCTTTGTTTCAATCTTATCTTAGTTCCTCGTAGATGAAGGCTCATCCCTGACTCTTGCCCACTGCCCGGGATAGAAACAATGCAGCAAGACATAGCACATCCACAGCAGGGCCGCTTCATTTACACGGTGACCCTTCCTCATCGTCCCTTCATGCAGAAAATGGAAAAGAACAAGGAGAAATTCCTTCGGGCTACGTCAAAATATCATTTATATATAACCATTCTCAACTCATCTCGACCCTTGACTCTTTCCTTCCTTGCTCAAGAAACATTCCCCTCTTGTTCAAAGCCCCTTTCACCCCACTCATTAATCTCATCCACGGTCATCCCCTCAAGTTCACTCCATCCATCTCTGCCCTCCATTTTTTTGCTACTCTTTCTTCACTCATTCTTTCCATATGCCCAAACTTTCCCAATAATCTTTCATCAACCCTATCTACCAGCTTCTTTTCTATCCCGACTCTCCTCCTCACCTCCTCACTTCTCACTCTATCCAACCTGGTAATCCCTATCATACTTCTCAGACACTTAATCTCAAATACATTTACACTTCTTTCTGGCTGTCTTAAATGCTTAGTCTCATACAGTGTCATAGACACGGTCACCCTTTTATATAAGCTTCTCTTTGGATCCTTTCCCAGATGCCTATTTCTCATAACACTTTTCAATCCCCTAAGACGTTTATTTACATTTTTACATTTACTCAATCTACCGTTTATTTCACTCACTCCCCCATTTCCTGAGAGAGGAGTGGGAGGGAGTGAAGGATAGAGTAGAACTAGGATTGGAGGAGGAATGGGGATAGTTCAAGGAGGGAGTCACAAAGTATGCAAAGATGGTGTGTGAAACAAGAAGGACAGGAGGAAATAGAAGGAAGGGTTGTGAATGGTGAGATGAGGAAACAAAGAAGGTTGTAGAAGAGAAGAAGCGAGCTTTCACAGATTGGTTACAAAATAGGACGAGGGAGTCATATGAGAGGTACAAAGAAAAGAAAAGAGAAGTAAAGCAAAAGGTAAAGAAGCAAAGAGGAGAGCAGATGTGAAATGGGGTAAGAGTATCACAGAAAATTTTGAAAGTAATAAAAAGATGTTTTGGAAAGAAATTAAGAGAGGAAAAGGAGGCGAATCAAGTAGAGAAGAAAAGGTAAAAGGTGCAGATGGAGAGATGATAATGGAGGAGAAGGCAGTAAGGGGAAGATGGGCAGAATATTTTAGGGAGTTGCTAAATGTGAAGGAGGATAGGGAGGGAAAGATAGTTGCAGTGGGAAGTGCTAAGAAAATGACCGTGATGAGTGAGGAAAATGGAGAAGAAATAAGGAAGGATGAAGTGAAGGCAGTGGTTAAGATGATGAAACCAGGTAAGGCACCTGGGTTGGATGGATGCCATGCAGAATGTCTAAAAAAGGAGATACAGTGATGGTGGATTAGCTGGTGAGGTTATTTAATGTTTGCTGGAGAGAGGGTAGAGTGCCGGAGGACTGGAGGAGTACCTATATAGTTCCACTTTACAAGGAAAAAAGAGGACAAGTGTGAGTGTAGTAGTTTAAGAGGGATTAGCTTGTTAAATGTAGTTGGGAAGGCTTATGGGAGGATCTTGATTGAGAGGATTAGGAGAGGAACAGAGGGAGTAATTGGTGAGGAACAGTGTGGATTTAGGACGGGTAGAGGTTGTGTAGATCAGATTTTTGTGGTAAGACAGATATGTGAAAAAGCTATAGGAAAGGGGAAGGATGTTTTTTGGGCTTTTATGGATCTGGAAAAGGCTTAGGACAGGGTAGACAGGAAGGCACTGTGGGAGGTTTTGGGGATATACGGGATAGGAGGAAAGCTTCTGGGAGCTGTCAAGAGTTTTTACGAGAGTAGTAGAGCATGTGTCAGGATTAGAAATGGAGAGAGTGAATGGTTCGAGGTAAAGGTAGGACTTCGTCAGGGATGCGTTATGTCGCCCTGGCTGTTCAACTTGTACATGGATGGGGTGGTGCGAGAGGCGGTGAGTGGTGGTGAGTCAGGGATTGGAGATGGTTAAGGAAAATGGAGAAAAGTGGGAGGTGAGCCAGCTGTTGTTTGCGGACGACACTGCGCTTGTGGCAGGATCGGAGGAGGGATTGAGGAAGTTGGTGACAGAGTTTGGGAGAGTGTGTGAAACAAGAAAGCGGAAGATAAATGTGGGTAAAATTAAGGTGATGAGATGTACAAGGGGTGAAAGTGGCAGCAGACTGGAAGTGAGCATTAAGGGAGAGAGACTGGAGGAAGTGGATAGTTTTAGATACTTGGGTGCAAATGTGGCAGGAAAAGGTGGAATGGAGTTGGAGGTAGAATGTAGATTGAGAGAAGCGAGTAAATGCCTTGGTGGATTAAAAAGTGTAATGAAGAATAGACATTTGGGAATGGATACTAAGAGGAGACCGTATGAAGGAGTGATTGTGCCAACAGCACTGTATGGGGCAGAAACATGGAACATAAGAGAAGAAGAGAGAAGGAACTTGAATGTGTTTGAGATGAGGTGTCTGAGAAGTATGATGGGGGTTACAAGGCTAAATAGAGTGAGAAATGAGGAGGTGAGGAGGAGAACAGGGGTGGAAAGGGAGTTGGGAGATAGGGTTGATTAAAGAGTATTAGGATAGTTTGGACACAGAAAGAATGAGTGAAGAAAGACTAGTAAAAGAGGTATGGAAAGCAGATGTGGAGGGAGTGAACATGAGGGCACATCCTAGGATGAGATGGATGGATGGGGTGAAGGGGGCTTTGGGGAAGAGGGGAATGTCTGTTGAGGAAGGACGGGAGAGGACAGAAGACAGGTTTGAATGGAGAATGGTAGTATATGGATGATGTTGTGATGCATGAGGTGGAATGGGTGGAGGGATGGGGGTTGAGGTAGTATGCGTGAGCAAAATTTGACGCAGCCCGAAGGGATTTCTCCCCGTCTTCTTCTTTTATGCATGGGGGGACGGAGAGGGGGGGGTCGTCGATTTAATGAAGCGGCCTTGCTGTGGATGTGCTGTGCCTTGCGGCACTGCCTCTGACCCAGGGCAGTAGACAAGGTGCAGGGATGACCCGTCATCCAGGAGGTGCTAAGATGAGAGGGAGGATGGAGGGAAGTGGAGTGTATTTAGGGGTGGAATGGGTGGGAATGGTATATGTATATGTATATGTATGTATATGTACTGTCATTTCAGCAGAGTTGATTACACAACCAGGTACGGCTGATCTTCGGCAATTTCATTATAATAGTTACAATGTTAAGGTAGAAGTCAAATGAGTCCAGACACTTGAGACTGACATGCAAGCTTAATATAAGCTTATTTCCCGAGAATCGAGTATAAAACAAGAGTGCCATACTCGTAACGTTCGTCGTGACAAGCGGAATATAAAGTGTATCCACTAATCAAAATAAAAATTTTGTGTCCAAGTAAACAGACTTTCTCCTTTTCAACAGCACTTTTTATATAGCGTCCTTGAATGAAAAGTTGGAGGCGTATGGGACCGTGGAATTTCTGTCGAACGCACAAATTGCTATATGGCGGAAATGAATTATGCCTATTCTTAAGCAGTAGTGCCAGTGAAAAACATTTCTTAAGTTATACATTTTACACAAACTTGATTATTGCATCCACTATAACAAATTTCAGCTTCGTTCTCAGAAGTGTAAATGGAACCCTTTTTGGCCCCCCACAAAAACCCTTCCACTGAAAAACCCTGGAATAATTCATTCATAAGTTGGATAATTTCATTAAGTGAATAAAGAAGAAAGGAGGATACTAAACTTAGCATTGTTCCCCAAAGAGTAAGTATGAAGGGTTTTGGATCCTTGCAAACCCTTCCAGACCTTTATTAAGCAGCATTGCCAGGGAAAATCTTTTCTTAAATTATGTAATTTAGAAATCATGGTTATGGCATTCAGCACAATAAATTTCAGCTTCGTTCTCAAAAGAGTAAATGGAGCCCTTTACAGACCCCCAAAAGAGCCCTTCTTAGCTGAAAAACTGAAAACCCCAGGATCAATGTGTTTTTATGTTGTAAAATTTCACTCAGTAGTACTTATGCGATGATCAATGCAAATTTCAGCCTTGTTCTCTAAAGTGTAAGTTAATGCCCTTTGTGGGGGTGCCTTTTGGCCCTGTCTCTTCTCAACGCCAAGAACGTAGCGTTTAAGAAATGCCTTTTTTCATTCTCTCATACATGGCTACAAACTTAAGCATCAGACCTTTCCTTTCCAAAATTGTAATTAAACTCCACTGGGCTCCCCGACTCTCTCTCTCTCTCTCTTTCTTGCTCGCTTGCTCGCTCTCTCCCTCTCTTTTTCCCTTTCTTTTCCCCATCACCATCTCTCTGTGTGTGTGTGTGTGTGTGTGTGTATTCACTTGGTCTATGGATCACGTGTTGGACTCGTGATCGACAGCTATTTCCCTCCCGAAAAAGAGCTCAGAGCTCGTATGTCCGATCTATGGGTAATGCTATGACCTTACACACACACACACACACACCCAACTCCCCGCCCACGAGAGTCAGAGTAACGACCCGAAGCGCAGCGGTACCGAAATAATTTCGGCCCTAGGCAGGATTCGAACCAAGTACTACGGGCACCACCATGCTAGCAGTTCAGCACTCTACCAACTGCGCCATCGAGAGAGAGAGAGAGAGAGAGAGAGAGAGAGAGAGAGAGAGAGAGAGAGAGAGAGAGAGAGAGAGAGAGAGAGAGAGAGAGAGTGTGTGTGTGTGTGTGTGTGTGTGTGTGTGTGTGTGTGTGTGTGTGTGCGTGCGTGCGTGCGTGCGTGCGTGCGTGCGTGCGTGCGTGCGTGCGCCTCTCTCTCTCCTCCGCCTCCATATTTTTCCTCTCTCCCTCTCCCGCCCGTCATATCTCTCTTTTTCTCTCCCACCCGCCATCTCTCTCTATCTCTCTGTACACCTTATTTCCATCTTTCTCATTCACTGTGTGTGGACATTTAATGTATCATTTCAAATAGTGCCCCATGAGCTGCCAAACGTTAAGATTGATAAATGATAATTCATCTAACGTCATCTTCATATGTGCTCACCGTGTAGACGTCCACATCCAGTCTCGTAGACCCCTGCTTGGGCTTGACGAGGTTACTTTTCTGATATAAGACTTATACTTATTTCATTGCTTAATTCTCTTACTCACCAATTTTCATTTTGAACACAGAGAACAATTGAATTAGATCTGGGGTGTTAAACTCAAATTCTTTCGAGGACCAATTACGCACATATAAATGTTAAACATAAACAAATGAAAACAAGTAAAATAAATCAAATTAAAGAAATAAACAAGAATAAATAAATAAAAATGAATAAATACATAAGTAAAATTGATTATTTCTCGTCTTAACAGGTTAGTTACATTTTCCTCAGTTATAACAGTTAAAGTAACTCGAGTTGAAAAATGTTTTATCACCTCGTGGGCCACTAATTCCACCCCTCTGGCCATGATTTTGACACCCCTAAATTAGATATATCTAATGTTTTATACATGTAACAACACATTTTAATTTTACATAATAGTTACTGTAGGTATAATACTTAATAAGCATCTTTACACAGTAAAGAGGTTGGATTGTAATTTTTCATTACAAACGAGTGACCTCAATAGCGATTCCAACCAACGCGTGCGACAATTACCTCGTTTAGGCCACCTTTCAAATCAAGAAGGACAATACTCACTCGAGCCGGGTCTGGGGACGCGATACAACTAAAACAGTTATAAGTTCTGGTGACAGTACCTCCTATATGGTTCTCGAGTCCTACTTTGTAATCAAATCCTCAATGCTCGTTTCTCTTTTATTACTATCTTCACTTCATCATTCCGCCACTCACTATCCTTCCTTCTGCTCCCTCCCACCCCCCTCTTGCTACATACAATCTTTGCACACTTTGTCATTTCCTCCTTGAAACAAATACCTCCTCTACTCCCACCTTTGCGCTATCCTACACTACCTTCCACACTTTTCTCAGTATCTCCTAATGTTCCTTCTTTTACTTCTCATTTAATTTTTTTTACTCTAAGCCTCTGTCAACCTTTCGTCTTTTTTTTCTTTCTCCACCTTTCCTCCACTCTCAACTTCTCTTTGAACAGAAACTGATCCGACATTCTCCCACTTTCTGCTATGAAAATGGTCATCCAGAACTCTTTCTATCCTTCCTTTAGATACCACTATATAGTCTATTAATGCCTTATCAACCACCTTTCCACACCATCATCTTTCCTATGTGCACTTATGCTTAACTATATTCTTCAACGCTGTGTTACCGATCATCAACTCTTAACGAGTTGTTGAAAACGCAAGACAAAATGAAACACGCACATATGCGCACATAACTCACAAAACTCAACACACAAGCACACACACACACTCACACATACACAAACACACACACACACGCAGTGGTAGAGTTCCCGCCTGCCACTACGGCGGTCTGGGTTCGAATCCAGCCCAGGGCTGAAATAATTTCAGTATCGCTGCGCAGCGGGTTGTTACTCCAACTCTCGTGGGCGGGGAGTTGTGTGTGTGTGGGTGTGCATGTAAGGTCACAGCATTATCCATAGATCGGACATATACGAGCTCTGAGCTCTCTTCCGGGAGGGAAATAGCTGTCGATCACAATTCCAACACGTGATCCAAGACCATGGTGACTTACGCACACACATGGAATGAGAAGCTGAGGCTACTTGCTTCGCCCGATTAAGTTTTTCTCCTCCTTATCATCACAATATCTTTCACCCGAGTCTGCTCTCTTGTCTCTCTGTTCCACAATATTAATCTTTGTCAATTTCCAATGTTTACATCCATTGGTCATAGCTGGTATTGTATACTGATTTTGAACTTAGCATTTCAGACATATAGGTAGAGAACCTCTCATGATTTTTCTATATCAACCATTTTTTTTAACCAATTGTGATACTTATCTAATATTCATGATCATTAATAAGTTTTAGCAGCTGGCCCAAATATATCATCACTGTTCCACTTATCGAAGCTTCTCGCCATAAACAACAGTTTCTTTAATTTCAAGTTTAGGGTTAAAAGTTATTGTGGTTTTAACTCTACTCACCTTCAAACCTACTTTGAGACTCTCCTTGTTAAGATCAATGAGCATATCTTGCAAGTCTTCTGCTCTTTCTGATGATTACAACATTCCAGGTTAATGTTCAAACGTTTCCTTTCCTACTTCAACTCTAAAGATCACTTAGAGGCAAGTTTTAAATTACTTGGATGAAATTATTTCGCTTTGCCGTATATTGATCTTGATCTTAATATTTTATGTATCTTTATGAAGTAAAGGTACAGTAGTACGAGTACCTTTAGCGTAATTGTCCTCTATAATGTTAACAATGTGTTTCTTTGCGCCCTGTATGAGTATTGTAGTCTATTTGTTCTACTGAATCAAAGACCCTTCATATACACTATATAAAAACTAAATACAAAGATATTCTGTAGTTTTCTCGTTCCAAAGTGGAGTAGCCGCTACGAAATTGTACCTGTTCTCTTGGCTGATTTTCACTTCCTTTACCTAGTCTATTATAAAGAATCTTGAAAACACTTTGAATACTTTTCATAATAGTCTAATTGGTTGATAATTACTATTATTTCTGGTCTCCTTACTTAAGAAATAGAATCACTATAGCATTACACCAAAATCCAAGAACGTTTAACCCACACACTGAGGCTATAGTTGAATTAATCTACAATGCTCGTCGATCATTGCGCATTGCCTATCACCTATCGATAAGTTATCATCCCCAGGTACTTTTTCCCTGCTTCATAGATACGTGACCCATGTTGCCTGTTGCCTATTTTTTTTATTTTAATTCTATTTCCTTCCTTCATCACACAGGGTTAATTTTTCTGAACACGTCCCTCGTTTCTATTCGTTGAACTTCCATTATATTCTATATCAATACCGGCTCTTATAGCATATTAGATTAGCTTACACAACCATACTTCGGAATAATGATCATTAAAGAAATCATATCACCCTACCTTGGTCATCCTACTTTCTTTACACAGTATTCCTTTTATTCATACATATACCATGACTTGAAATATACAAATGCATCCTAGCTTCCTAGTATATAATTGTATAGCGCATTGTAACTACGTGATACATACCCATTTTTGTATTCATATTTACAGTGCGCGCAAGAGAAAATATATGAAGAATAAAGGGTTTCAACGTTTAAGGAGTTACCAAACCGAATGGTATTAGAATTAAAAAAAAAAAAAAAAAAAAAAAAAAAAAGAAAAAAAAAAAAAAAATCCATCCCCACCCCATATATATATATATATATATATATATATATATATATATATGTATATGTATATGTATATGTATATGTATATGTATATGTATATGTATATATATATATATATATGTATATGTATATATATGTATATATATATATTTATATGTATATATATATATATATATATATATATCTATATATACAGTATATACATACATATACCAACGGCTTTTTCACCCTGCACGGGAGGTAGCCAAAAAGAAAAAGGCATAGAAACCGCTCCCACCCATTCCATTTCCTATATATTCCACTCCCCTCCATCCTCCTCCCTCCCTCTTATCTTGGCACCTCCTGGATGACGGGTCATCCCTGCATCCTGTCTACTGCCCTGGGTCAGAAGCAGTGTCGCAAGATAAACACAGCACATTCACAGCAAGGCCGCTTCATAAATTCGGCGACCCCCCTCTCCATCCCCCCATGCAGAAAAGGAGACGGGGAGAAATCCCTTCCGGCTGCGTCAAATTTTTTTTTCATACATACTTCCTCACCCCCCTATCCCCCACCCACTCCCCCTTATGCATCACAGCATCATCTATACACAACCCTTCTCCATTCACCCCAATCTTTTGTCCTCTCCCGTCCTTCCTCAACAGACATTCCTCTCTTTTGTAAAGCCCCTTTCACCCCATCCATCCATCTCATCCTAAGACGCCCCCTCATATTCACTCCTTCCACCTCCGCCTTCCACACTTCTTTTACTAATCTTTCTTCACTCATTCTTTCCATGTGTCCAAACCATCTTAATACTCTTTCATCAACCCTATCTCCCAGTTCCCTTTCCTCCCCTGTTCTCCTCCTCACCTCCTCATTTCTCACTCTATCCAGCCTAGTAACCCCTACCATACTTCTCAGACATTTCATCTCAAACATACTCAAACTCCTCTCTTATTCTCTCATGTTCCATGTTTCTGCCCCGTACAATGCTGTTGGCACAAACACTCATTCATATAACCTCCCCTTAGCATCCATTCCCAGATGTCTATTTCTCATTACACTTTTCAATCCACCAAGGCATTTACTCGCTTCTCTCAATCTACATTCTAACTCCACTCCCACTCCTCCTTTTCCTGCCACATTCGCACCCAAGTATCTAAAACTATTCACTTCCTCCAGTCTCTCTCCCTTCATGCTCACTTCCAGTCTGCTGTCATGCTCTCCCCTTGTACATCTCATCACCTTACTTTTACCCACATTTATCTTCAGCTTCCTTCTTTCACACACCTTCTCAAACTCTGTCACTAACTTCCTCAATCCCTCCTCTGATCCTACTACAAGCGCAGTGTCGTCAGCAAACAACAGCTGGCTCACCTCCCACTTTTCTATATTTTCTTTAATCATCTGCAACCCCTGACCCACTACCCTTGCATTCACCTCTCGCACCACCCCATCCATGCATAGATTGAATAGCCAGGGCGACATAACACATCCATGACGAAGTCCCACCTTTACCTCAAACCATTCACTCTCTCCATTTCTAATCCTAACACAAGTTCTACTACTCTCGTAAAAACTTCTTGACTGCTCTTAACAACTTTCCTCCTATCCCATATATCTGCAGTACCTCCCACAGTGTCTTCCTGTCTACCGTGTCGTAAGCCTTTTCCAGATCCATAAAAGCCCAAAAAAACATACTTACCTTTTCCTATAGCTTTCTCACATATCTGTCTTACCACAAAAATCTGATCTACACAACCCCTACCTGTCCTAAAACCACACTGTTCCTCACCAATTACTCCCTCTGTTCCTCTCCTAATCCTCTCATTCAAGACCCTCCCATAAGCCTTCCCAACTACACTCGACAAGCTGATCCCTCTGAAACTACTACACTCACACTTGTCCCCCTTTCCCTTGTAAAGCGGAACTATACAGGCACTCCTCCAGTCCTCCGGCACTCTACCTTCTCTTAAACAAACATTAAATAACCTCACCAGCCAGTCCACCATAACTGTACCTCCTGTATGTGTGTGCATATGTATGTGTATATGCATGTATGTGTGTGTATATATGTATGTGTATATATGTATATGTATGTGTATATATGTATATGTATGTGTATGTATGTGTATGTATGTATATGTATGTGTAGGTATATGTATGTATATGTATGTGTATATGTATGTGTATGTATATGTATGTATGTACATGTATGTATATGTATGTATGTATATTTATGTACATGTATGTTTGTATATGTATGTATACTTATGTATGTATGCATATACATGTATGTATGTATGTATATGTATGTATATGTATGTATATGTATATATATATATATATATACAGTATATATATATATATATATATATATATGTATGTATATGTATATATGTGTATATGTATATGTGTATGTGTATGTATTGTGTATGTATATGTTTATGTGTATGTATATATGTGTGTGTATGTGTATGTATATATGTGTATGTATGTATATGTATGTATGTGTATGTATGTATGTGTATGTGTAGGTATGTATGTGTATATGTATGTGTATGTGTGTATGAATGTATGTGTGTATATATGTGTGTATGTATGTGTATGCATGTATGTATGTGTACATATGTGTATGTATGCATGTGTATATATGTATGTGTATATGTATGTATGTGTATGTATGTGTATCTATATGTTTATGTATGTATATGTGTATGTATAAGTATGTATGTTTATGTGTGTATATATGTATGTCTGTATGTATGTGTATGTGTGCATATGTATGCATATGTATGTATATGTATGTATGTATGTATGTATGTATATGTCTGTATATATATGTATGTATATGTATGTATATATATATGTATGTATATGTTAGTGTATATATGTATGTATGTGTGTGTATGTATGTATATGTATATTTATGCATGTATATATATATATATATATATATATATGTATATATGTATGTATATATGTATGTATATGTATACGTGTATGTGTATGTATATGTATATGTGTATGTGTATGTATATGTGTCTGTGTATGTATAGATGTGTGTGTATGTGTATGTGTTTTTAACGTATATGTATGTGTGTGTATGTGTGCGTATGTGTATGTATGAGTGTGTATGTGTATGTATGTATATGTATGTATGTATATGTGTATGTGTATGTATGTATGTGTATGTATGTATGTGTATATGTATGTGTGTATGTATGTATGTGTGTATGTATGTATGTGTGTATGTATGTGTATTTATGTACGTGTATGTATGTATATGTATGTATGTGTGTGTATGTATGTGTATGTAAGTATGTGTATGTATGTATGTGTGTATGTATGTATATGTGTATGTATATGTATGTATGTGTATGTGTATGTGTGTATGTATGTATGTATGTGTATGTGTGTGTATGTATATGTGTGTGTATGTATGTTCTACTTGCAGCTTTGGTCAGACATAAAGACCTGGACCCTTGCCAATACATAAGGACAATTCTAATAAGTATTGAACAATCTTAATTTGTGAAGCATTGAAAATTTTTATGCAGTGTGTGTCCTACACAAAAAGTGAAATAAGTGCGTGTGAAACAAATATGAAATTATGAATAGACCCTTTACTATGCAGTGTATATAACTTTCATAACATATTGCCTATCTCAATATCTTTGAAAAATGAAAACATTCTCCATTGAAATCTAATGTTTCTGTTCTTAATCAAAGTAGTTAGTTTTGCAAATCTATTTTAAAAATTATTTTGTTTTAAGCATTTTGTTGTGTCTGACAATTATGCTATTCAACATTTTTCTGCTTGAATTGTTTTCTTTTTATGCTACTGACATTTACGCATTTTTGGGGGGGGGGGGTTACTTATCTCTTTGTTGTGTTTGGGATGTTTTGATGATACCACCTATTTTGCCAGTTTATGCAGAAATAGTTTAAATATTTAGCTTTTTGTATATGATAAATTCCAAGTATATTTTAGCGAGCCCTGTAAGAGGGTAGTAGGAAATAATTGGTCGGGACGACCAAGAGAAGCTGCCGAGCCCTGTAAGAGGCTGGTAGACAAATGTAGACAAGTAGGTACTGTAGATTGAGGGTTGGGTGACTAGAATTTAATTTTACGAGTTAGATATTTGGTAAACACAAGCAGCGAAGGAGTTGCATAATCTCGCTCACCGTATATATATATATATATATATATATATATATATATATATATATATATATATATATATATATATATATATATACTACATTATTTACATAATTTTGAGTAGAAACTTGCTATGAATTGTTTCCTTTCCAAATGTCACAGTACTGTAATTTGATTTCCCACCTCCCTTTTTAACTATTCATTGTATCATTTTATCACAAGTTATGAGTCCCAAGCGCTACATCGTCATCGATCACAGAATCATTACTTTCTTTTGTTGTAGGTGTTTGTGCTAATGTGGAAAATTATAACCAAGCTTCCGGATTGGACCAGGAACCTCCTACCTCAAGTTCAACCAAAGATACGAATATTTTAGGCGGCTCAGACTGCGTGGAAGAAATCGATCTTTCGTCTACTTATTGCAGTTCCTCCAAGGTCAACTGTAAGTACTAACTAAACCATTAAGTAAACCTCAAAGCATTCTTGTATAATTCATAATTTTTTATTTTGCTGATTAACTTTTTGCTTGTCAACCCATTGATGTGTTTACTTACTGTATTCATTATTTCATTCTAAGGCTATGTGGTCGACTCCAGCTGGACTATTACATTGAACTGTTCGACAATCATTGTCAACAACAAGAATCTTAGAAAGACTCTTAGTTGTCCACCGGGTAATGTTCTGATTTCTGTCGAGAACAGTGGAGTCAACGAGAGATTCGTCTGGTTTAAGTCCTGCTGCTATCTCAAAGAATAACTACATGTAACAACTTGGAAATATCAGAACTGCTCTTCAACATACCATTGTGGAAAAATACACAAAACCTATCCCTGTAGAAAAAGCAGGACCAAACACATGAGTCCAAGATTACTTTCACTGTCATCAGATTTAAGACTTCAGCCGACACTACGCTAACCATCATCATAGAGCAACTCCGGTCGAAGAGGCGGCGGCGATGATGATGATGAGGACGACGACGATGATGACGATGATGATGGCGGCGGCGGCGGTCTCTTTGGGATTTAAGTCGTCCGTGATACAGTTTTGTGTATTTACCTAGTTGTATTATAAAGGAAGGGAGCTATGCTCGTGGTGACCCGTCTTTGTTTCTCTCAGCATCAAGTTTTTTCTTAAAATCTTGAATAGTGTTTGCACACACTGTTTCTTTGTCTAATTTGTTCCAAGTATCTATCACTCTGTATGGGAAGCTATTTTTTTTTCTTTTTTAGATCTCTTCTGTAATTATCTTTTTTTAGTTTCTTTTCGTGTTCTCTTGTTTTTCCATTGTCCTATTTCAATAAGTCATTCTTATCTAAGATTTCCATTCCCTTCATAATTCTATAGTTAGTAAGTCTTCACTTTCCCTTCTTTGTTCCAGAGTTGGTAATTCTAATTTGGGCAGTCTTTGTTCATATGTCATTTTGGAAAGAGTTGGTGCCAGTTTTGCTGTTGCTCTTTGTATTCTTTCTAACTTCTTTATATTCTTTTTGGTACTGGATGTCCATAGTGTTGCTCCGTACTCGATTTTTGGTCTTATTAGTGTAGTTATTATTTTTTCTTATCATTTCCTTGTCCAAATAGGCAAATGCCACTTTTATTGACCTCAATAAATTATAGGTTTCTCCGACTATTTTATTGATATGCTTATCCGGCGTCATGTCTTTGCTGATCATCACTCCAAGAACTTTTTTAGAGTTTACTTTTTTGACCTCTTCAACAATTTTATAATCTCTCGATATTCTGTTTTTACTTTTTCCAAATTCCATTATACTACATTTCTTGATATTGATTTTTACTTCCCACTTTTGAGTCCATTTCCAGATCTTGTCCAAGTCTTGTTGTAATGAGTTGCAATCCTCCCCCGTTTTTACTTTCTTTGGTATTTTTGCGTCGTCTGCAAAGAAATTCATATGACACTCTACCCCTTCGTCAGGTCATTTATGTATATAACAAATATGATCGGGGCCAGTACTGATCCCTGCGGGACACCACTTATCATTTCTTCCCAATCTGAGAATTTGTCTCTAATTAATACTCTCATTTTCCTCCCAGTCAGGAAGTTTTTCATCCATTCCAATAATTTTCCTCTGATGCCACCTATTGATTCTATCTTATAAGTTTGCTGTGTGGTACCTTATCAAATGCTTTTTGTAGGTCCAGAAAGGCACAGTCTGCCGAACCATCTCTCTCTTGTATTATGTCTATTAATTTTGAGTAGAAGCAGATCAAATTTGTTGTACATGATCTTCCTTGTCTGAATCCAAATTGATTTGGATTCAGTATAGTTTTTTCTTCCAAATGTTTAATCCATCTATTTTTGACTCATTTCTTAGTTTGATGTACATTTGCCATTTGCTTGTTTTCTTGTCTCTTTTCAATTTCTTCCAAGCTTTGTCTCTTTTATCCTTAGCCTCACTACACCTTTTGTTGTACTAGCTTTTTATGTTTGTTCTTTCCATTTTTTGTTGTGGTACGTATTTATCTACTCCCTCAGTATATTCCCTTTCTCTTTCATCACTGTTTCTTCATTTAGGGATTTTTCCCAGTTCGCGTTACGAAAGATTTTTTTGAGTTTCTCAAAATTTGTTTTGTTGTACATTAGTCTTCCTATTCTATGTAGTCAAATGCCACTTTCATTGACCTTAATAGGTTGTAGGTTTCACCAACTGTTTTGCTTATATGTTTATCCAGTCTTTGCTGATTAATACTCCAAGGTCCCTTTCCGAGTGCACGTTTTTGATTTCTTCCTCGCCGATTTTGTAATTATTTTAAATTCTGTTTTTACCTTTTCCAACCTCCATTATGCTACATTTCTTATGCATGTGTGTGTGTGATAGAGAAGAGGTATATATATATATATATATATATATATATAATAATATATATATATATATATATATATATATGCATACATATATACACATATGCTAATAAGAACACGGGTACGTGTGTTCACTTATGCAAAGTAGACCACTTGGAAAAAGAAACTAACGAAGCAGAGCGCTTTCGTATATTACATCTTCAGTGCAAAAAGTACATAGTTAATAGAAATACATAGATTATATATACATGAAAAAGGAACAAGGACAGTTTACAAAAGGGTAGAGGACAATTTACCCCCTGGAAGGCGGGCTGTCAGGTCGCAAAGGTCAATGCGTCCGCTAGTGAGGGTAGGGCAACATTAGGTCACAGTCGCAGGGTTACATTTTACCTGTTATTATTTTGCTTATTTCTTGACAGATAAAATTGTCAAGTTTATATAAGCCCTTGTGTAGGTTGGTATTTTGATCACTGGTGGTATGGATCAAACTACACTCTATTAAGTTTCTTACTATTATGTTGTTAGTATAATAGATTGCATGGGCATTACCCCAATCAACTGGATGATTATTCAATTCAATATGCTTAAAGATTCCACTGGAATTATTGCCATCCCTAACATTTTTCTTGTGTTGTTCAATTCTAATGTTTAAGGGTTTGGCAGTTTGACCTATGTAAAATTGATTACACATTTTGCAAGGAATTTTATAAATGCATCCTTTTTTACCAAAGCAGATAAATCTAATGCAGTTGTTATTTTAAACAAGGATGATTATCTTAGAAAAATGAATGATTTATTAGATGATGATAATACTTACACACTTCTTAATAAAAATCCCACAGAAGCAGTCAATAGTAATTATAACAAGAATTTAAAACAGCTACTTCATGAGAATAGAGACCTTTTGCAGAAGTTCATTTCAATTAGTCCGCCTTTGCCACATATGTATGGTCTCATTAAGAGTCATAAATGTAACAACCCCGCTAGACCTATTCTTTCGTCAATTGGTTCTGCTTCTTACAAGCTATCCAAATGGCTAGTTACTATCCTTAGCCCTTTAGTAGGTACAATCTCTTCTTCTCATGTTACAAACACTTCTGATTTAATAGACAAACTTCATAATATCAAACCATATTA
>NC_134790.1:57214231-57219231 GCF_046742065.1 Oratosquilla oratoria
GGAGTGAACATGAGGGGACGTCCTAGGATGAGGTGGATGGATGGGGTGAAGGGGGCTTTGGGGAAGAGGAGAATGTCTGTTGAGGAAGGAAGGGAGAGGACAGAAGACAGGGGTGAATGGAGAATGGTTTTATATGGATGATGTTGTGATTGCATGAGGTGGAATGGGCGGGGGGATGGGGGTGAGGTAGTATGTGTGAGCAAAATTTGACGCAGCCCGAAGGGATTTCTTCCCGTCTTCTCCTTTTATGCAATGGAGGGACGGAGAGGGGGGTCGCCGATTTAATGAAGCGGCCTTGCTGTGGATGTGCTGTGTCTTGCGACACTGCTTCTGACCCAGGGCAGTAGACAAGGTGCAGGGATGACCCGTCATCCAGGAGGTGCTAAGATAAGAGGGAGGGTGGAGGGGTGTGGAGTGTATTCAGGGATGGAAAGGGTGGAAATTATTTTATGCCTTTTCCTTTTTGGCTACCTCCCTTGTAAGGGGGAAAAAGCCTTAGTATATGTATGTACGTATGTAATAAACACAGAAAACGTGATGAAACTAGTTCAGAGAATCCGGGAATAACTCATGTGCAGCTACAATATATATATATATATATATATATATATATATATATATATATATATATATATACATATGTATGTATATATATATATATATATATATATATGTATATATATATATATATATATATATATATATATATATATATATGTACAACACTGAATGGGGCCCAGTGATTAGAGAGACATTTTAACACTAACAATGCGTTTTAATTCTAAGCCATCAAAGGCCAGCATGCTGAAATTGAAATGTGGTACTGCCCAGAACTCGAACCCGGCATCCTCATGACAAGTGCGACAGTGATTTTCCAACTAGGCTTTGATGGCTTAGAATTAAAGTGCATTGTGGTTGTTAAAATGTATATATATATATATAATCAAGACGCCGACACCGGCATCCTTGTGTACACACTCGCCCCTGAAGACGCCTACATAGGCGGCATCGTACCGAAGTAGTTAAAATCAGAAGCACTGGCAATTTAATTACTGTCAATGGATATTAACCAACTGTATGAGATCTCTTTAAGCTAATATAGCAATAAAAACAGTGATCCTTATAATTTGTCTTTTCATTTTACACCAAAATGCTTTGAAATATATTTACACTAGTAAATGTAGATAGGAATGTAAAAACGAAATAGAATACAGCTTTATTACTGAAATGTGAATTATGAAATTCTTACAATTTAAGGGTATTTATGAATCTGAGTTCTAGACAAAGAATTACAAAGGATTACAAAGAAGGAGCATGCCGACAGGAGACCTTTTGGTCCATATCTAGGTCGGATGCGAAAAAATCATAATAATGATAATAAAACAATAAATATAAACTATAATAATGTAATTAACAAATAAAATACATAAATAAATGCATAGGTATAGTTAAATAATAAACAAACAGGTAAATAGTAAATAATGATAAATTGACATATAACTAATGATAAATGAAAATCAAACAGACAAATGATAAAAAAAAATGATATAAAATAAATTATAATCATTACAGCATCTTGCTTAGGTGTTTATTTAAATGATTCTTAAAGCTTCGAACTGAACTACATTGCACTACCTGTGCAGGAAGTTTATTCCATTTATTAACTACACGGTTGGCAAAGTTGTTTCTACCTACTTCCAAATTGAATCTATTTCCGGACAGTTTGAGACCATTGTTTCTTGTCTGATTCTCATTCAATGTGAAAATTTTGTCACTTTTGGTGTTGTCAATTCCCTTTAGAATCTTAAAGAC
Source organism: Oratosquilla oratoria (assembly GCF_046742065.1). Classification (NCBI taxonomy): domain Eukaryota; kingdom Metazoa; phylum Arthropoda; class Malacostraca; order Stomatopoda; family Squillidae; genus Oratosquilla; species Oratosquilla oratoria. Next base: position 57,216,044 of record NC_134790.1, read on the forward strand.
CTGTATCAAGTCACCTCTGAGTCTACGCTTTTTTAGGGAAAACAGATTCATATGTTTTAGTCGATTTTCGTATGATTTATTCTTTATATTTGGAATCAGTTTTGTGGCTCACCGTTGTACTTTTTCCAGTCTGTCAATGTCTTTAATGAGATTCGGTGACCATACGGAAACAGCATATTCCAAATGTGGACGAACTAATGATTTATATAGCTTGTTAATGAGTGATGGACTTTTGAAATCAAAAGATCGCGCAATCAGTCACAGAATCTTATTTGCTTTCTCAGAGGCTGAAATACACTGTTTGGATGATTTGAGGTTGTTACTGATAATTACGCCGAGATCTTTTTCACTATACACTTTTGTTAACGAATTTTTAAATAACTTGTAATCGTACTTACTGTTATTTTTACCTATGTGCATTACCTTGCATTTACTTGTGTTAAATTTCATTAGCCACTTTTCAGACCATTGCTGTAGCTTATCTAAATCTTCTTGAATATCTAATTGGTTTAAGTGATCATTTGCCATTCCGCACAGTTTTGTATCATCAGCAAATTTGGAAACAGTAGATTTTAGTCCATAGTCTATATCATTTATATATACTATGAATAGAAGTGGCCCAAGAACGGAACCCTGAGGAACTCCACTTGTAACATTTTTCCATCCAGAAGTTTTTCCATTTAAAACAACTCTCTGTTTTCGACCATTCAACCAATTACTAGTCCAACCTAATAGGCTACCACTTATTCCGTGTAAAGCTAATTTAGTAAGTAGTCTTTCGTGTGGGACGGTATCAAAAGCTTTTGCAAAGTCTAGATATATTAAATCTATATTGTTTCTTTTGTCATAATTCGAGATAACTGTGTTGTAGAATTCGAGTTAGTCACGCAAGAACGTTTCCGTCTGAAACCATGCTGGCTATCATTTATCAAACGGTTACTTTCTAAATGATGTTCGATATCATCTCTGATGACAGTTTCCATTATTTTTCCTACGATTGAAGTCAAACTTAAAGGCCTATAGTTATTTGGCTTCTTTTTGTCACCTTTTTTTTTTTTAATATGGGAGTAATGTTAGCTAGCTTTCATTCTCTTGGGACATCTCCGGATATGATGAATTTCTTGAAAATAGTTTCTAATGGAACAACAATCTCATTTTTCATTTCCTTTAAGATTCTTGGATGCCAACGGTCAGACCCTGGTGTTTTGTTAACTTTGAGTTTATCTATACACCTTTTAATTTTTCTTTTGTTATATTTACCGTAGTGAGTAAGTTTACCCTAGACTTTTCACAGGTTTCAGTTTGGAGTTCACTTTGAGGTGTTTCGTTTACGAATACTGAGTTAAAATAATTGTTTAAGATATTACACATTCCTTCATTTGAATATTCAAGTTGACCGTCAGCAGATAATAGTGGGCCAATGTGATTCCTAACAACCTTTTTATCTCTAATGTAACTATAGAATTCTTTGGGATTCTCTTTGGATATATCAGCGATGTTCATTTCGTATTGTCGTTTTCTTTTTCTTATTGTCTTTTTTAAATCTCTCTGTATTGATACATAACTTTCATAGTAATAAGATGCACCCGAGCACTTATATTTCTTATAAGCCTGTCTCTTTTTAGCAATACTTTTTTCAGTTTCTTTGTCGAGCCACTTTGGGCGAGCCTGATTTGGGGGACGTCTGTGACCTCCACAACTTAAAGGAGTACAAACAGAAAAAAGTAGGTAGAAACAACTTCTAGCCTTTAGTGACCTCAACAGCTTAGATCAGCGTATTTTAAACCGAAAAATAAGAAAAATCTAAAAGGAGATGGAAACACTGATCCTCTAAGAAATGGTCGGGATGGTGGGTATGTATCCATCAGTTGGGTGTATAGATTGTGTGGCAGTAGTTTAATGATCGTGTCTGTGCCAACCAAGAAGGGTTTGTATGTTCCCGATCATGCCTTTGTCTCTGTGTTCTAGGGGAATTGGGGGATCTTGTGATGTGAGGCTCTTTTATATTCTCCCAAAGGTTGTTTATGTCTGTGGGTTCTACCTATTTGAGGTGTTTCTGCCATATGAGGAATGTGAAGGTCTCCCTTGTGCTTGGGAGTTGTCTTTGGTGTTGGCCAAAGGGCCGGGCATGGTACCTGTAGATTTGAATAAGGCATTTACTATCTGAATACTTATATGGGTCGCGATATATGTAGTATTTGAACTGCTAGGAGGCCGTTGGGATGCACGAAAATTTTGTTAGGGGCATTGGCTGTGTGAGTGGTTATATGAATAATGGTATGTGCAGTAATTTAACTACTGGGGGCCGTTGGGGATGCATGAAGGTTTTGTTGAAGGCATTCACTGTCTGAGTGGTTACATGAATTGTGGTATGTGCAGTACTTGTCATGTTGGGATTTCCTGTATGAATTTTGACTTATGCAGTCCTTGTCAGAGTGGGAAGTCGTATTGTGGAAAGAACAGAATGTTGTAGTATGAGGCGACATTTCTGGGTGTTGTGAGAGTCTGTCTGACGTATGGTACACCAGCATTTTTTCACAACTCTACTTTATCGGGGTTTGGAAGAAGTTGGGTGGTGGGGCGCCTGTTTGGTTGTTGAGACAGGTGTCGTGTTTATCTTGGGTGTGTTTGGCTGAATTTACTGATACATCTTTGAACAATGTCTAAAACATAGGGGTAGAGAGTGGTGTCGCTTGCGTCAAAGTCATGTTCGAGTTCTTCCTGTTCGCATTTTTTTTTTGGGGGGGGGGCATGACGTACCCCATCTGGGGTATTGGCTGCATGTTATTAAGGCAAAGTAGCATGTAGTTGATACTTTAGGGTCTATATGGGGCGCCCCTACGGACCAGAGTCACACATTATTTTGTCTGTGATAGAGGAAAACTCTGTTCATAAAGAAATTATGACACTTTTATAGTACGACTATCCCTCCGTTATGTTGTCACCCAACCCCTTGTTACTGTCCTGTATCATTTCTCTAAATATTCATTTCCTTTTTTCGCCGACCCTGTGGTGGGGGAAGAGAATGCTACTATCAAGTCTTTCTACTTGAGTCGTAAAAGGCGACAAAAAACGGGACGGGGAATAGGATTAGGAGTCCTGCTACCTGTAGCCCCAAAAGGGGACATTCATAAAAAAAGAAGAAAAAAAAAAGGCATAAGAGGGTCTGGGAGTTTTCCAACCAGAAC
>NC_134790.1:57221731-57224231 GCF_046742065.1 Oratosquilla oratoria
CAAGCCTAGAAGAAAAATTTGAGAAAATTGTCAAACATTGGGAGGATAGGTTCGGTCAACTTATGCAGATCACGCAGAGAGTTGAAAAATTGGAAAAATTAGAGAAGGTGAACCAAAAACTAACTAAAGAAATAGAAGTATTAAAAAGACTGTTAAAAGAAGCAAAAGATGAGAATGAGGAATTAAGGAGGAATAATAAAGAGAATAAAGAGTTCATAGCAAAAGAATCACAGTGTTGGAAAAAAAAAATCCAAGAGAACAACAAAATTGCATTTAATGATATAGTGAAACAGCAGATGAAAGAACAAACTGAAGACTCAGTTATTAAAGTGATGAGGCAGAAGGAGAATATAGTAAGAGACTTAGCAGATAAAAAGAAATGTATAATTATATTAGGGATGGAAGAGAAGTATAATCTAAATAGGACTACAAGAATTAAGGAGGAAAAAGAAAAAGTAAATAATATATTAGAATTAGTTCAGGAAGATGAACCTGAAATAGGGAAACAAATTGAAGATATGTATAGGCTCATTAAATATAGTACAGTTAAGACCAGACCAATTAAGGTTAAATTCAGGTCACAAACGACAGCAGAGAATATCTTAGCAAAAACAGGGAAACTAGCAGACAGTGAACAATATAAAAAGGTATGGATAAAAAGAGAAATGAATAAAGAGGAAAGAGAGGATGAGAAAACAAAAAGACAAGAAGCTAAGGAAAAAAACGAGAAAGGAACAGAGTCAGAAAAAGAGGAATTCTATTGGAGAGTAGTGAATATAAAAGTGAGGAAATTAGACATACAAGAGAAAAACAAAAGGGAAACAGAAAATACAATGAAAGTAGCAGAAAATTAAGTGTCTCACACAAATATAGATGGCTTAATAACAGGATAGAATGAACTGAATGGTTATCTGAAGGAAAAAGATCCGGACATAATGGAAATTGTAGAGACAAAATTGAAAGGTCTACTACCACCCAACAGTGTAGGACATGGTGCATATAATTATTGGATTAGAAACAGAGAGGCAAAACAAGGGGGTGGAGTTATGTTCCTGACTAAGAAGGATATAAACGTGAGGAATGTCATATATGGAAAGAATAGAGTAGAGATGATTATGATGGAAGTGGAAGACAAAGATAGGAAGAGCAGAAAGTTTGTAATAAATTATGTGCCTCGTGGGAAGAGAGAGAACATAAAAGTATAATAGAAGACACAAGGATAACATTAAATAAGATAATGGAAGATGGAGGAAGAATATTTATAATGGGTGACTTTAATTGTAAAGAAGTCTGCTGGGAAGAGATGACAGTAAAGGGTGGAGACGACTCATGGGGAAATGTACTACTTGATATGATTATTAACCATACAATGACACAATGGATTTAAGAGAACACTAGGTATAGAAATGAAGAAGAACCATCGAGACTGGACCTAATAATCACATCAGAACCTGAAATAGTGGAATAAATTGAGTATAAGACACCAATAAGTAAAAGTGACCACATATTGGTTGAAATGGAACTAAATGAGGAAAAATACATAAAAAGAAATGAGCAATATAGAAAAGGAAGATAAATATATGAAATTTTTTTTTTTTTATAAAATAAGAGAATTCTTTCAAAAAGAAGACTGGGAAAGAATATACAAAGAGGAAACAACAGTGGAAGAGAAATGGATATTTTGACAAGATTTTATAAAGGAGTGGAAAAGTATGTTCCAAGACAAAAGCAAGAAAAAGAATATGTAAAGTGCTGGTACAACACAAGTTGTAGGGAGTTAAAAGACAAAAGAGATAAAGCTTGGAAAAAAATGGAAAAAAGACAAAAGACCTGAAAAATGGAAAATATATACTAGTTATAGAAATGAATATGTACAAGTGTGCAGAAAAGAAAAAAGAAAATACGAAAAAGATGTCATAGAAAAATGTAAAGACCTACCAAAACTATTTTACAGATTTGTAAATAACTAAGTGAAAAACAAACAAGATTTAGAGAAACTACGACAAGGAGAAGTTGAATACACAGAGGAAATAGAAATGGCAGAAATTATGAACAAGCATTTTAAATCAGTGTTTACAAGGGAGAACATACGACCTAGTGATATCGAATGGGAGGAGAAAGTCCCCCCTATGAAAGAAATAGAAGTAACAAGGAATGAAATAATGAAACACTTGAGTAATTTTGATGTCAGAAAATCGCATGGACCAGATGAGATAGCAAGCTGGATTTTGAGAGAATGCAGGAATGAACTGGCAGACAAAATACATAGCATAATAAGCAGTTCATTGAAAGAAGGAAAAGTTCCAAATATAGTACCTATATATATAAAGGGTGAAACAAAGAATACCCTACAAACTATAGACCAGTCTCTCTAACAAGCACGATAGCAAAATTTGTGAAAGAATTATCAAAAGTAGATGGGTAAGGTATTTAGAAAAAACAACGTACTAAATCCAAGGCAGTTTGGGTTTAGACAAGGACGATCATGCGTCACAAACTT
>NC_134790.1:57234231-57239231 GCF_046742065.1 Oratosquilla oratoria
GACATAAAAATGGAGGAGACTGCAAAAGACCATAAGGCCTACACCAGGCAGTACCATGTCTCTTACCACCAATCATCCGTAAAGTTATCTAACATTCTCTCGAAACAAGCACAGTTGCTAAAATCTGCGAAAAAGTTATAAAAAGTAGATGGAGGAGAATAATATACTAAATCAGAGACAATTCGGATTTAGACAGGGAAGATCATACACCCTCAGCACACCAACACAGAAGCACGCAGAAGATCCTTTGCATGCAGAGTTATACAGAAATGGAACTCTCTCCCATCCGATATGGTTGAAGCACAGTCCATCTCCATGTTCAAACACAGACTCTGACAATTCCTAGGTGATGAGCTGTACAGTTACAGCCACCCCTGATTGTTTCAACAAACCCTCACACCCTATGACCTCCACACCCTCCCCTCCCTTCCCCATCTCACCCCCACCCCACCCCCACCCCACCTTACCCAAAAACTTTGCCAATCTAGAGAAACTCACAGTCAATCCAAACAAGACTACAAACCAACATACAACCTGACATACACCAGGGAACACAAAACCAATCCCACATTACATAAAAGTATTGCCTGTATACCTGTCCATGTGATTGAAGTACCCTGTAAGGACTTGGGCCATTTCCCCCCCTCCATGGGAGTTATTTGGTCTAATGAGGGGGGATGTGGCCCCACCAGGTGAGTTACCAGGTGAGTTACCACAAATTTGATCTGCTTTTACTCAAGGCTACTAGATATGATATAGAAAAGGGACGGATGGGCTGATTGGGCTCTCCTAGATACACAAAAAACTTTTGATAAAATCACTTACAAAAAACTACTAAGCTGGAAACCATAGGAGGTATAAAAGGTAAACTACTGAAGTATATGGTTGACTTTTTGCATGGAAAAAAATGAGGGCAGTGCTCAGAAATAAGACTTCTACTTGGGAAGAGGTAATTAGTAGAGTCCCACAAGGATCAGTGCTGGTTCCAATAATGTTTGCCATTTATGTGAATGACATGGACGATGGAGTGGAATGTTATAGGAGCTTTGCAGATGATGCAAAAATGCTAAAGAAAGAGAGTACTGAGACGGACTGCGAATCATTACAGAGAGATCTAAACAGGTTTTGATAATAGAGTCAGAGGTGTGAAGTGGAATTCAACATTAAAAGTGTAGCGTAATGGAGTTTTCAAAAAGTAAAAAAAAATATATATATATCTGAAAGATATAAGATTGGTGAAAAAGAAGTTAAGAGGATCTGAAAAAGACCTGGAAGTGACAAACATATAAACAAAATTGTCGGAGAAACCTACAACTTACTAAGAACAATAAAAGTGACTTTTATCTACTTGGATGAAGAAATAGTAAAGAAAATATTAGTCACAATGATAAAGCCTAAATTGGAATACGCAGCGACACACACACACACACACACACACACACACACACACACACACACACACACACACACACACACACACACACACACACACAAATATATATATATATATATATATATATATATATATATATATATATATATATATATAAAGAAGATTGAGAGAATCCAGAGAGCATCTACATGAATGGCCCCAGAACTATCAAAACTCTCATATGAAGAAAGATTGTTAAGATTAGAGTTGCCGACTCTGGAACAGAGGAGAGAAAGAGGTGACTTGTTGACCATCTACAGAATAATGAAGGGCATGGAAGTCCTTGACAGAGAAGACTTACTAGATTGGGATAAGAGAAACACAAGAGAACATGCAAAGAAACTTAAAAAGGACAATTATAGAAGGGACTTGAAAAAGAACAGCTTCTCCCACAGAGTGGTCGATATATGGAATACATTGAATGAAAAAAACTGTGTAAAAACAATACAAGTTTTTAAGAGCAAACTGGATATGCAGCGATACAAAGACGGGACATTACGAGCTTAGCTCACCTTTCCCGTAAGGTACTAGGTAAATACAAACACACACATACACATACACATATACACGCAAATGCACACAAACACTCACACACATACACACACATACACACGTACTTACATACACATTCACACATACACACACAAACACACACACACACACACACACACACACACACACACACACACACACACACACACACACACACACACACACACACACACACACACACACACACACACACAATGGTAGAGTTTCCGGCTGCCACTACGGAGATCTGGGTTCGAATCCCGCCCAGGGCTGAAATAATTTTAGTATCGCTGCACTGCGAGTTGTTACTCCAGTTCTCGTGGGTGGGGAGTTGGGTGTGTGTGTGTGCGTGTAAGGTCACAGCTTTACCCGTAGATCGGTAACACATGAGCTCTGAGCTCTCTTCCGAGAGGGAAATAGCTGTCAATCACGAGTCCAACACGTGATCCAAGACCGTGGTGAATCACACACACACACACACACACACACACACACACACACACACACACACACACACACACACACACACACACACGCAGATACATATATACATACATACACACATACACACACAAAAATGTTTTCATTTTGATCGCCCCTGTGAACATTTAAGACAAATAAATAAATTATCAGATAAAAGAATCCGAGTCAAAAGAATAATAAAAAATTCAACCCATACTACACTTCGTTGGTCTACACACTATTTAGCAATAAAATTATATTTCTCCTGGATGAATAAGATCACCTGACGGCAGCCAGAAGCCGAAAGAAGTCATAAGTGACAGAGAAAGAGTGATTCAAGAGAGTATTTAGTGGATAGTTTAAAGCTACACCGTTTTCTTGCTCTTCCTGAAGATGGATGAAAGACGATACTCTTATCCGAGTTGGACCCTGAGACTCAAAAACTTAATAGACCTTTTTCGCGGAACCCTCCGGTCTTCGTACCTTCAGTACTCGAGTTCAAAGATACAATGGAGCACTCAGAGGATTTCGAAGAGCTCGAGGCTTTCGGAGAAGAAGAAGAAGCTATGGACGTCGCCTGGGTCATCGGACCCTTCTCCCACGAGCTTTGCGCCTTGTTTGAGATCGGACCTCGTTTGGGATCTGGCGCCTTTGGATGGGTCCACAGCGCGGTCTTCAAATCGACCGGAGAGGAAGTGGACATCAAGACCCAGATCGAGGAGATCTCTGAGGAAGGGATTGAAAAAGAGATTGAAGCTCTTACCACATTGGGAAACCACACAAATGTCATCAGCCTGCACGGCGTCATGAAAGACCTGGAGAACAAGCAGGTTCACTTTGTGATTGACCTTATGGATCTGTCTCTCGAAGAGACATTGAACAGAATGACCTCCCTTGGAGTCCGTTTCAGGGAGGATGAAGTCAAGTCTGTTTGGCTCCAGTGCCTTAGAGGACTGAGGCGCATTCACATGGCTGGACTTGTTCACGGAGACTTGGCTGCCAGGAACATCCTCCTCAGCAGGACTGGTATCGTCAAGATCTCCGACTTCGGAATGGCTGTTCGAGGAGACCAAGTCGTCGACAGCACCCAAAGAGACGACCTTGTCGATCTCAGCGTCGTCTTTGTCTACAGTGGGACTCAAGAGCTCGTCGAGGACCTTCAAGGCCTCGAGAACAGAGTGAGCTTTGCAGGAGTCGAGCTCGTGGAAGACATGTTCTTCGGTGAAGTTTCGACTCGCGAAGCTCTTTTGTCCCGTTATTTTGGTGAAAACCCTTCGCTAAGAAGGCCTTACATCGGCCACATTCTCTCTGGAAACATGTCTGATCCAGAAGAAGAAATGGAGATTTGTTGATTTAAAAGAAAAAAAGAAGAAAAAAAAAACTTGCGTAATGATATCCATTAATTCGACTATTCATAAATCACTAAAGATTCAAAATTTTGCAAATAGTAATAATAATAATAATAAAAATAACTATAGTAATAAAGAATAAATAAAAGATACAATTTTTTTCAATTGTTGCTTATGACAGGTTGGTGGAGCTGAAAGAAAAATCGTTCATTTGTAAAAAAAAATTGCAAACAAAATATATTAATATTTCTATCAAAGCCAAATTCGAAAAAAACTTGATCAACATTATTTAAAACTGATCTAAATCACGAAATTCAAAATTCTTATTTCAGCCAATTTCTTTTCCTTATGAGTATATAAAAAAATCTCATTTTAGAAAATAAGAGAATTTTTAAAATTCTATTTTCTAAACATATATACTTCATTTATTAATACAATATGCAAATTGTGACATTTTTTTTCTATAGAGCAATGGCATCCTGTGGATCCTGTGATGTCTTGCAGATCCGGTGGAATCTTGTAGATCTGGTGGAGTTTTGTAGATCCAGAGTTCTGTAGATCCGTGAGGTTTTGTAGATCCGGTGGAGTTCTGTAGATCTGGTGGAGTTCTGTAGATCCAGGGGAGTTCTGTAGACCCGTGGGCTTTTGTAGATTCGGTGGAGTCCTGCAGATCCAGTGGAGCCCTGAGTATCCGGTAGAGTCCTGTAGATCCGGTGGAGTCCTGTAGATCCGGTGGAGTCCTGTAGATCTGTTGGAGTCCTTTAGATGCAGTGGAGTCCTGCCAAAGGTTCCTGCGACAAGAGGGCTCTAAAGGTCAAAGTCCGAGCTCCCTGCCAAGCGGGGACTGGCACAGCCGGTGGCTCGTATTAAATAAACATATACAAAAATGAGTTACGTCACAAAAGAAATGAATATATATTTCAGGATACTCCTTACGAATCATCAAACAATTAGCGTTTCCCTCAGCTGAACAAAATCGTCAGACGACAGCTAGAGACGGTTCTCGAGTTTTTTCTTATATAAAACTGCTTGGCGTATGCCAGAAGGAGCAGAGGGACATAAAAATGGAGGAGACTGCAAAAGACCATAAGGCCTACACTAGGCAGTACCACGTCTCTTACCACATATCATCCATAAAGTTATCTAACATTCTCTCGAAACAAGCACAGTAGCTAAAATCTGCGAAAAAGTTATAAAAGATAGAGGGATAAAACATCTGGAGGAGA
>NC_134790.1:57244231-57346731 GCF_046742065.1 Oratosquilla oratoria
GGTGCCTAATGTTTTTGTTTTAGACCAGGGGTCCCCAAACTTTTCAGCTAATCAATCCCCTAGTAAAGTTTAAGATTTTCTATAGACCTCCAAACTATTGATTCACGAATTATGTCAGTTTATTATTATTATTGTTGTTATTGTTATTAATGCTAATCATATTATAATTATAGTTATCCTTATTTTTGTTGTTATTATTCCTATTATCATTCTTATCATTATTATTATTATAGTTCTATTTATCAATAGTGTTAATATCATCATTTTGATCCGTTATAGACACACACACACACACACACACACACACAATGGTAGAGTTTCCGGCTGCCACTACGGAGATCCGGGTTCGTATCCCGCCCAGGGCTAAAATAATTTCAGTATCACTGCGCTGCGAGTTACTCTAATTCTCGTGGGTGGGGAGTTGGGTGTGTGTGTGTGCGTGTGAGGTCACAGCATTACCCGTAGATCGGTAATACATGAGCTCTGAGCTCTCTTTCGGGAGGGAAATAACTGTCAATCATAAGTCCAAATCGTGATCCAAGACCATGGTTAATCACACACACACACACACACATATATATATATATATATATATATATACATATATATAGATATATATACATATAAATATACATATATATATATATATATATATATATGAATATATATATATATATATATATATATACATATATATACACGCATATATATATATATAATATTATATATATTCATATATATATATATATATATATATATATACATATACATGTGCTCCTTGTTTTCAAATAAATGTAAATAAGTATAAGTAGTAAGTGGTAGCTGTGGCCAAGATGGTTAGATCAACAAGGAACACGAACAAACGTATGTACATGTAAATATCACTTTACATTTGGTGGTGAATGAGACTAATGATTATTATTATGTGATATTCAATTAAAATTGATAGTGAATGACTGTAATGTGTACGGGTGTGCGAGGCTGGACTATGTTTTAATTGATACAGACCTTTCTCTGGTTTGCGAGGATAGGTTCACGATGCACTACTTGCGTCACGAATAGACTCTTTAATGTTAATCTGAATAAATGGAAATTTCAGATAAGACTGAACTTGACACTGTGTTAACTTCTTAGAGAGAGGACTGAAGACTGACTTTTACTCTGTTGATGGCCATAAGGAAACCTCTGAATGATATAGCCTCCTCCTAAAACTAATTATGATTGGCTATAATTCTCTCTGTATACCACAAGTGACCAATGGGAACACATGCCTTTTTCGTAAACATCTTATCACGTGTCCATTGTAGATTTGCAACATCTGCAAGCCTAGAGAGTGTTTTTACTCGTGCAGGGCCCAGTGTGCGATACGTCATGCCCAGCGTACGATGCGATGACGGACTAGTATCACTGTCTAGTATCAACTAGTGGTGATGGTGTCGTCAAACCAATCTCCACACACACACACACACACACACACACACACATATATATATATATACACACACATATATATATATATACACACACATATATATATATATACATATACATACTGTATATATATATATATATATACACATATATACATATATATATATACATACATATATATATATATACATACATATATATACATATATATACTATATATATACATATCTATACATATACACATATATATACACATATACACATACACATATATATACACATATATATACACATATATATACATATATATATATACATATATGTACACATATATACATATATATACATATACATATATATATATACACATATACATATATATATACACATATACATATATATACACATATACATATATATATACATATATATATATACATACATATATATACACATATATATATATACACATACATACATATACACATATACATATATATACACATATACATATATAAATACATACATACACACACACACACATATATATATATATATATATATATATTATATTATGGTAAGGTGTCCGAATGGTTAGGCTAAATGACTAAAACACGTAGAATGTGTTGGCTCTTTTATTATGTAGCACAGAATATGAAATGTGTATCGGAGGCTTAATGGGGGAGAGAACTAATCGGCACTGTGAATAGAATACCACACTTACTCTTTGTGTCCTGTAACCAGCACCCCGCTAGGCTCACGTCTGTCTAGTAGCGTAGTCAGAGAGAGTCTGACTATGTCCGGCCGCGGGCTAGTCGCCCTGCGGGTCAGCCTAGCGCGTCATCCAATCAGTTGCTAGCATCTGGGTCACGTGATGACGCGCCGCAGAACAATAGTCACTCTAGGTCGCGTCCCACGCCAACCTAACACGGGAGCGCTACGAGCACACGTGACCTAGCGTGACGCTTGACTAAATAGTAACGCCACTCTCGGCGTTGCCTTACTCATTCGGCGTTGCCTTACTCATGCCACATCCCTCCCCTTGCCAACAAAAGGCAGCGACAGCCGCCGAACACAAATACAATTCAGCGTGAGGGGAAAACCGATGTGTACGACGTAAGGAGGTGGCCCACCAAAAATGGGTCGCCTAGTTACGTCAATCACTACGATGAAAAAACCCTCCGCGGCAAAATGCCAACGAAAAAAAAAAAAAAAAAAAAAAAAAAAAAAAAAAAAAAAAAAAGGGAAATAAAGATACAAGGGCTTCTGCCCCTCTGCAGGCGATGGTGTTGTCATGAGAAGGGGCTGGTGCCCTTCACGTGGCGGTGCTTAGCCCTCTCGTCATCTGAGAGGTGTTCTACGTCCCACGACCAGCAGAAACGGGTAACCTGTAAAAAACAACAACAGCAGGTTGGGTGCGAAGGAAGTATATCGATATTTTCACAAATGGGGAATGTGTGCACAACTGAAAAGGGAAATAAATAAAAAAAAATATGGACATGACAGGTTCCAACTTACGTGGATGTGGTACACGGAGAGGTCACAGGGCTGTGTCTAATCCAAATGTCTTCCATCAACCTGGTGCGTTTGCGGGCAAGTGCTGGTTTATCCTGTCGACGCTCTGCGGACCTCCAACCGCTTCATGCCACAAGGCATTGAGCTGCCTGCTACAGACTTATGCTTTGCAGAGCTGTGAAAATGAGCAGCGGCAGAAACTTTGCACAGAAGAGGGGGGCGGGGTTACGAGTGGATCACACTCCTAAGGAATATGTATATACAACAAACTGGAGTAGGTCTGTAACCTCTTGCTCATGTGTGGGGAATGCGCGTCGTACGTTTTTATTCTCACACACAGAGATTGCCCTCGGGTTTGATCCGGTCCGTGTGGACACAGAACTCACGTCCCGACTTGATATGCTTGATGGCATAAATGACATCGCTCACCCTTCTGATTACTCTATAGGGGCCTTGGTATAATGGCTGCAGTTTCTTTGACACCCCCTGTCTAGGTTTTGTGGTTACGTACACTCTATCACCAAGGGCGAGCTGCTTTACTCTAGCCCTGGGCCGTTTCGTGTGCCTGTCAATAGTGGCAGCCTCTATGAACTTTTGGCACCTATCGAAACATGCATTTGCTAACGCCATTGTTTCGGCTGCAAGGTTTTCGGCGTTGTACCAAGGGGCACTTGGCCTGGTGAACTCAGTTATAGGTAGGACAGGGTCTCTGTGAAAAAGGAGGAAATGAGGGGAATCTCTGAGGACTCTATGGTACGCGGAATTGTACGCCAACACCGCCAGAGGAAGCATCTGGTCCCAGCCGGTTTGATTATCCTGTACTAGGGACCGTAAGATCTTTATAATTGTACCATTTACCCTTTCAACTATGCCATTACTCGAGGGATGCATAGGGGTGATTTTGTGGTGGCTGATGTTTGCCATCGCCATCACCTCTTTGAACGTCTCGTTCATGAATTCACCACCGCCATCTGAGATTACCTGCCTTGGAGCGCCATGTATGGCCAGAACGTGTTGTAAAAAGGCACGGGCTACTGTCCTCGCTTCCTTTGAATTAATAGGTACAGCGACCAGGAAGCGGGTTAGTACATCGACTACGGTCAGGATGTACTTCGCACCATTTAGCGTGGTGGTTAGTGGACCAACGAGATCAACGTGTACTCTCTCAAATGGAGCTTTCACGTCAGGAAACTGTCTAAGTGGAGCTGGGAGGTCATAGGAAGGTTTGCAAGTAATGCAGATTTTGCATTTTTTTTTATAAAATCCTTCACATCCTCCGACATCTTAGGCCAAAAGGCAAACTTCTGTAGGCGTTCCAGAGTAACTTGGATTCCGCCATGGCCCGCCATCGGAAGGCAATGGGCGATACGTAACGCTGCCGCCTTTGCTCCATCAGGGCATACCAGGCGAAGCTCTTCCAACTGGTATGCATTCCTACGCGCATGATATAGGAGTCCGTCGGGGAGGAGTCGGAACTCCCCGATTGGCACTCTTAGGCGCGGGATCTTTGGCACTTCTGACGTCACTCCTTTGAGGTACTGTTTCACTCGACCCCAATCAGGGTGTGCATCCTGATCCTTTCGGATCTCAACCTGGTTCCAAGTGATGGTATCCTCATCAGTATTTGTGCATGAGTTCCCTCGGCCACCCGTGGTTACGGCCGAAACTATGAAGTCATCTATAGGGTGGTCAGCCCCCCGTATCCGAGAGAGTGCGTCCGCAACAATGTTCAGCCTCCCGGGTATGTACTCGACCTGGATGTCGAAGTCGGCGATGGCCATTTGCCACCGGAGGATCCTAGTGTTCGTGCCCTTAACAGTGAAGAGCCAGACCAATGGCCTGTGATCACTCACCAACCGGACAGGGTAGCCCATGATTAGTGGGCGGTTAACCGTGAGACCGTACACTGCCGCTAACGCTTCTCTCTCCACGGTGCTGTACCGTCTCTCATGCGTGTTCAGCGTGCGACTGAAGTACGAGAGTGGACGTCTCACACCTCTTTCGCCCTCTTGCTGAACTCGTAATGCCCTTCGGGAGTCGAGAATGCCGTTTTCTCGCAGCTGCTTTCCATCAGTGGGATCTGGAGATAGCCCTGCTTTAAGTCAAGCAGAGAGAAGATGACGCTGGAGCCGAGACCGCGCAGCAGGGAATTTATGTGGGGGAGAGGGAACCTATCATCAACCACGTGTCTATTTAGAGCACGAAAATCAAGACAAAGACGAAGGGTTTTGTCCTTCTTCACAACCGGAACAATAGGAGCATTGTAAGGAGAACGAGATGGGCGAATGATCCCCTTACTGAGCATATCCCCAATGAGGTCTCTAATCTCACCTCTATACTTCTCAGGGAAGGGATAAGATTTGCGGTAGACTGGCGGTCCAAATGTCCGAATCTCGTGTAGGAAGTGAGGCGTCACGGTAAGTGGATCCCCCGGTAAGGCAAAAACATCGGCATATTTGACCACTAAAGAGGTCAGAGCCATACTTTCCCTGCCATGCCTATTAGGGAAAATTTTCCCTACTTCCAATCGTAACTTGTGTTCGCGAGAGCCATCCACTACGTTAGACGCCTGGACCATTCCCACCGAGACGTTAGTTCCACCGTCTATCAGCGCAATCTCCCCTAAGAGGGAAATGTCTCCGACCACCTGGTCTTTACGAACCTCATGGGTGTCCGGGCCCAAGTTCAGGAATGGAACTTTACACCATGCCTTGCCATCTTCCATCCTGATCAGCTCTACTACTCCCTGGCCTAGCAGGCTGGCGCCTTCGGCATATGGGCGTGCTGTAAACAGCGCCGAGAAAGCCTGACCTGCGGGAGCGAGCTCGTTTGCCCTCTCGAGCATCAATCCTACGGTTCCCCCTGAGAACCCAGGCACCCACTGATGTTCGATTGACTTAACCGGGAAAGTGGGAGTTTCACTTTCCCGCTGGAAACTATGACGCTCCTCGCACACGGCGATGAATGGCGGTGAGTGCTGAGCCGTCCCCGCAAGGATTACGGGAATATCCTTGCCCTTAACTTGGAATGTTAAAGGACTGAACGTCAACGTCACTTTGTGCGCCGTGAGGAAATCAAACCCTAAGATAATGTTGGCCGGCAAACCTTCAGCAGGGAACGAAAAACCAGCTAGATCAAAAGGAACATCTACCTTGCCAAGATTTGGCATCTCCGAGCCGTCGGCCACTATGATTCTAGTGGTACCGACCTGGGAGCCTTCCATGGCGGTAGGCAAAATGCTCTTATGGATAAGAGACCAAGACTTGCAACACGTGGTAGGTCGACCGCGTGTACCTATAATAACACACATCAGTCGCGTGTCCTGCTTTCTTGCAATGGGTGCAGTATGGACGCCACCTATTGCGATTACCACGGCCCCGGGGACGCTTCCACGTGTTCCTTTGTCCCCCATGTCTGTGAGTCGAGTGCATGGCTTCCTCGTGAGGGCGCGTTGCGATCTCTCGCTCATGGCGAGGGCGCACCTCCACCTCTTGCGAATAGCGAGAGGGTGTCTCTGACTCTCGCAGATTGCGAGGAGAGGAAGAGCCTGGGACTCTGTGTACAGTGGAAATGTTATGTGATTTGAAGTTGAGTGGGAAAAGACGTCTGTGGCCGGGTATCGTATAGCAAAAAGTATCGGAACGCGAGGTTGAAAACATGCGTCCGCGGCCGTGTATCGTATAGCAGAAAGTATCGTATAGAAAAAAAAATGCCGACCCTATACCAGGCGAGCAGCGATCGCAGCATCGCCGGCTGTTTTCTGCTGAGTTACAGCAATCTTGGCCGCCACAGGGATCTCTGGGGACCACCTTTCAACTAACAGACATGGCTATGAAATAACCGGCCTAGCTCTAGCTAGCACTCCTGTATGTGCACTGAGTATTTGGAGAGTGTGGACTTTGTAATTTGTATGTATGTTCACTGAGTAATAGGAATGGGTACGTGTACACGAGTTAGTCAAACTCTAACCACCGCTTGCCACCACTATGGTAAGGTGTCCGAATGGTTAGGCTAAATGACTAAAACACGTAGAATGTGTTGGCTCTTTTATTATGTAGCACAGAATATGAAATGTGTATCGGAGGCTTAATGGGGGAGAGAACTAATCGGCACTGTGAATAGAATACCACACTTACTCTTTGTGTCCTGTAACCAGCACCCCGCTAGGCTCACGTCTGTCTAGTAGCGTAGTCAGAGAGAGTCTGACTATGTCCGGCCGCGGGCTAGTCGCCCTGCGGGTCAGCCTAGCGCGTCATCCAATCAGTTGCTAGCATCTGGGTCACGTGATGACGCGCCGCAGAACAATAGTCACTCTAGGTCGCGTCCCACGCCAACCTAACGCGGGAGCGCTACGAGCACACGTGACCTAGCGTGACGCTTGACAAAATAGTAACGCCACTCTCGGCGTTGCCTTACTCATGCCACAATATAAACATATATATATATAAACATATATATATATATATATATATATATATATTAGCCAAATTACCCGCGCGTTCCTGCGGGCAAATGATGATCATTTTAATTTTGATAGGATTTGTGGAGAAAAGTTACATGAATCAATATAACTCATTGGAAAATGTAACACATAAAATGTTAAGTAAAAAAAAAAAAAAAAAAAATCCATTCGAGGAGGGAGACGCCCTTTGGAAATAAACTATATTCGGCCGTAAGAGAAGAATATAACTATTTTATTATCTTTTAACTCTTTTTTTTTTTTAGGCTATCGACATATAAGGTATGAAGTTGTTCAGTTTCTACATTTTTTCGTTTGATATCTATATGTGTAAACTCATGTGTAATATCGCCCACAAAAAAGTAAAATAAAAATTACCAATATTTGAACATTTGGTAAAATTATACAATCATTTTACATTTATATGCTTTCTCCATACAAAGGCTATCACAGTTTGTGGCAACATTAATTTCACAAATATATATATTTATGAACACATACAATGGTTTGTTTAATAATAGTAATTTCTGTCACAAAATGTCTATCGTGTAAGGTGAAACTACAGTAGTGGCATGTTACCCCACCATACCCCTTTAACCCTTAACCCTAGCCAAAATATTTTTTCTTTAAATGAAATATAGTTATCAAAGTACCTGGAGTGATAGGGTATCAGAATATATATGGTTATGGGGGTCTATCTCCCAAACCCTAGGAGGAATTCGTGAACAAACAAACGAACAGAAAGACAGAAGCTACTACTTTATGTATATAAATATATATATATATATATACATCAATATACATATATATATATAAATATATATATATATATATACAGTATATATATATATACATATATATATATACATCAATATACATATATATATATAAATATATATATATATATATACAGTATATATATATATACATATATATATATACACATCAATATACATATATATATACATATATACACATACATATACATATATATATACATTTATATACATACATGCATATACCAGTATATACATATATACATATATATATAAATATACATATATATATATATAAATACATATATATATATATACATATATATATATATACATATATATATATATATATACATATATATATATATACATATATATATACATATTCTGTTAAAAACAACAGCAAAAGAATGATAAACCTTTTCCGTGAGCTCTCAAGCTTGCGAAAAGTAGATTTTTGGTAGGGGGAAAGGGAGTATGATAGGGGTTACTAGGCTAGAGTGACAAATGAAGAGGTGAGGAGGAGAACAGGGGTGGAAAGGGGGTTGGGAGATAGGGTTGATGAAAGGGTATTGGGATGGTTTGGACACATGGAAAGAATGAGTAAAGAAAGATTAGTAAAAGAGGTGTGGAAGGCAGAGGTGGAAGGAGTGAACATGAAGGGTGACCTAGGATGAGATGGATGGATTGGCTAAAAGGGTCATTGGGAAAGAGGGGAGTCTCTGTTGAGGAAGGATGGGAGAGGACAGAAGATAGGGGTGAATGGAAAAAGGTTGTGTATGGATGATGCTGTAATGCATGATGGGAGTGTGGGGGGGATGGGGGGTGAGGGAGTATGTATGAGAAATAAATTGATGCAGCCTGAAGGGATTTCTCCCCATCTTCTCCTTTTCTACATGATGGGATGGAGAGGGGAGGTCGCCGAATTAATGAAGCGGCCTTGCTGTGGATGTGCTGTCTTGTGACACTACTTCTGATCCAGATGAGTGGACAAGATGCAGGGATGACCCATCATCCAGGAGGTGCCAAGATAAGAGGGAGGCAAGAAGATAGAGGGGAGTGGAGTATGTAGGGGATGGAATGGGTGGGAATGGTTTCTATGCTTTTGGCTTTTGGCTACCTCCCGCATAAGGCTCTACATTTGTAAAAACTCAGCTACTCTTAACAGCCTTCCTCCAATCCTATATATCTGTAATACCTCCCACAGTGTCTTCCTTGCTACCCTGTCATAAGCCTTCTCCAAATCTATAAAGGCCCCTAAAAACATTCTTACCTTTTTCCAAAGCCTTCTCACAAATCCACCTTACCTAAACCCATACTGTTCCTCATCAATTACCCCATGAATCTACAACTATCATTATTCTTGTCCTGTGTGGCAGCTAGTATCAACGATGAACACAATCCCTGCCAAACAAGTGATAAGTATATGTGGAAGAAGACTGATTAGATGAATGAATAATGCAGCTCAAAAAGATATATTCTATGTCAGCTCTGTAGATGAAAGGATGAGGGGGAGGGGGATTGCCATGGAAGTAAACCAGTTTTGGCTGTCATGAGTTTTTCTGATGTGGATGTGAGGTTTGACTTGGCTATCCCACTTATGAGGGGGAGAAAGCCTTTGGTACATCCTTACATCATACATGATAATGATTGTTACTTCAAGTTTCACTAACTGGAAACCTGCAGCCTTGCAGTGGCTGGCAACATTCCTATAGTCCTAAAAAGATCTCCCTGGGAAGAAACAATGTAATATTATCTGTGTTGTATTTGTGTGGGAAGGATCACTGATGGCTATCTGCAAGTTGTGATACTGTGGGATCTACAATAGAGAGAATCCTCTCCCTACTGGAGGTCTTCAAAATCTATATACACCCTCAATTCCATCTAATGGTGCAGTACTAAGGAGTTGGCACTTGGTCTCAAAAAAGGGTGCAGGATTTCTCTCTAGTAAATTATTGTATTTCCTTTACCTTTTTACATTGGAGGAGCTGACACTCAACAACTACTCTCCTCCTCTACTACTATAAAAGGGTGACAGAAACAGTCCCACATTAATATATGATACCCAATGGTCCAACATTTCTGCCTCAGTCCCTCCTCCAACCCAGACAAAAGGTAAGGGGCCAAAAACTATTGCTAAGTGTTGTGGGGTTGATCTGTGAAATCTGTGTGGGACTCTGTTACCAGCTTATAGCAGAAGTCGGGGATAAGTTGCCAACTGCCAATTCCCCTTAGGTTAATATGGCTTTTTTCCCTTTACAAGGAAGGTAGCCAAAAAACAAAGGCATAAAATCCACTCCCACCCATCCCCACATACTCCACAACCATTCACCCCCTCCCTCCCTCTTATTTTGGCTCCTCCTGGATGATGGGTCATCCCTACATCTTGACCACTCCCCTGGGTCATAAGCAATGTAGCAAGACACAGCACATGCACAGCAAGACCACTTCATTTAATTGGCAACCCCCCTCTCCATCCCCTCATGCAGAAAAAGAAAGACATGGAGAAATCCCTTCAGACTGTGTCAAGAATCATTCAAACAGCCTCCCTTCCCTTCCATGCATCACAACATCATCCATACACAACTATTCTCCATTCACCCCTATCTTGTCTACTTCCTTCCATCCTCATCAGACATTCCCCTCTTTCCCAATGCCCCTTTTACCCTATCCATCCTTGGTCATCCCCTCATGTTCACTCCTTCCACACCTTTTACTAATCTTTCTTCACTCATTCTTTCCATGTGTCCAAACCATCCCAATACTCTTTCATCAACCCTATCTCCCAACTGCCTTTCCACCCCTGCTCTCCTCCTTGCCCCCACTCTCCTTCCCTACCATATTTCTCAGGCATTTCATCTCAAACACATTCATATTTCTCCTCTCTCATGTTCCATGTTTCTGCCCCATACAGTGCTGTCTTTTATAATCACTTCTTCATACAATCTCCTCTTAGCATCCATTCCTAAATGTCTATTTCTCATTACACTTTTTAATCCCCCAAGGTGGAGTAAATACAGATGGAGTTCATATAGAGATTTTAGAGAACTGTCAGCTCCAAGAGGAAAGTGAGGGTGTTGATACATTTTGAAGCTGGGCAACAAGGTGATTCTCTTCTATGCCAGCTTCACAGGACCACCACTTGGTCCCTATATCACTCATTTCTATATAACCTGGATTTGTAAATCAGCTTTGAGTTTCCCTGACTGGAAACCTGCTGCCTCACAGTGGATAGCAATAGTCCTCAGGCTGTTCCACTGGTCTTTGTTCTTTTTAACTCATCTCCAACTCACTGCCACCCTCTCCCCTTGTACATCTCATCACCTTTTGCCTAGATTTACTCTCAGCTTTCTCCTCTCACATAGCCTCCCAAACTCTGTCATCATCTGCCTCAGTCCCTCCTCCAACCTAGCCACAAGCACAGTATCATCCATTCACAATAATTTACAAAGGATTACAAAGGCAGAGCTTGCCGACAGGAGACCTTTTGGTCCATATCTAGGTCGGATGAAAAAAAAAAGAAAAAAAAAGAATAAATAAAAACTATAATAATGTATATAACAAATAAAATACATAAATAAATGCATAGGTATAGTTAAATAATAAACAAACAAGTAAATAGTAAATAATATATATATATATATAGATATGTATGTATGCATAGATGTACATACATACATATACAAAGGCTTTTTCCCCCTTCCAAGGGAGGTAGCCAAAAAGGGAAAGGCATAAAAACACTCCCACCCATTTCATCCCTAAATACACTCCACACCCCTCCCACTCATCTGAGCACCTCCTGGATGACGGGTCATCCCTGCACCCTGCCCACCGCCCTGGGTCAGAAGCAGTGTCGCAAGACACAGTACATCCACAGCAAGGCCGCTTCATTTAATCGGCGACCCCCCCTCTCCGTCCCCCTTTGCATATAAGGCGAGGACGGGGAGAAATCCCTTCGGGCTGCGTCAAAATTTACTCACACATACTACCCCACCCCCCCAATCAATGAGAATCAAACTGATAAATGATAACAAAACAAAAACAAATAATATAAAATAAATGATAATCATTACAGCATCTTCCTTAGGTGTTTATCTAAATGATTCTTAAAGCTTTGAACTGAATTACATTGCACTGCCTCTGCAGGAAGTTTATTCCATTCATTAACTACACGGTTGGCCAAGTTGTTTCTACCCACTTCCAAATTGAATCTATTTCAAGACAGTTTGAGACCTTTGTTTCTTGTCTGATTCTCATTCGGTGTGAAAATTTTGTCACTTTTGATGTTGTCAATTCCCTTTAGAATTTTAGAGACCTGTATCAAGTCACCTCTGAGTCCTTCCAATCTTACCAGCTCCAAACTTTATTTTTTTTTCTTTGCATACAATAGAGAAGATGAGAAGTCCCTTCAGGCTGCATCAATTTATCATCCATTATCCACTCACACTACTGTTTTGCTCTCTCCCTTCCTTGCTCAACAGGCATTCCCCTTTTACCCAAGGCCCCCTTCACCTCATCCATTCATCCTGTTCTTGGTCTTCTCAAGTTCACTCTATCCATCTCTCTTTTAACCCAAATAAGACAAACAAATCAGGTTTATAATGAATATGATTTAATTGTTGGCATAAATAATACACAAAATAAAATGTCATATTATATAATAAAACATATCTAACATCATTTACCCTTAGCCATGTCAATCATTCCTCTTTTCATCTGTCACATGGTTTTTGTCATTTTGTTCTTGTTATTTACTATCACTATGTGGTTTTCTTTTATTCTCTTTCTTCCTCTTTTCTTTCTTTTTCCTCCTTTCTTCTTCTTCGTCTTCTTCTTCTTCTTCAGACTCAGATGACGATTCACTACTGCCAGTGCTAATTTCTACTTCACTATCATCCTTGTCCAGGTCTTGATAATTGTCAGGAAGACTGTCCTGTACATTCTGTTTAATTGAAAAACAAAATTAGTCTTTAATCCTGAAATATTTGTATAAATGAAAATTAATCAAATTAATTAGAAGTTGTCTTGAGTTTCTGTCAGTGGAGAGTAGTGGAGATGTGTTTAGAAAGAGAGTTGATGATAGCTAACACAGTATTTTGGAAGAAAGTAAAACATAAGTACTTATGGGAGAGGGTGGAAGGAAGGGTAGTTGACAGGACTTTGATGGACTTTAAAGTGGTGTCCTGGAGAAGCAAATGTAGGTAAATGCAAGGGGATGAGATGTACAAGGAGACAGGGTGGCAGTGACTTGGAAGTAAATCTTAAAGGAAAGAGGTTGGAGGAAGTGGGTAGTTTTAGGTTTTTGGGGTTCCATGTAGCACGAGAGAAGGGAATACGGGTGATGAACTGTAGAACTAGGACATACATACATACATATACCAAAGGCTTTTTCCCCCTTACACGGTGGGTAGCCAAAAAGAAAAAGGCATAGAAATCACTCCCACCCATTTCATTTCCCATATATTCCACTCCCCTCCACCCTATCTTGGCACCTCCTGGATGACGGGTCATCCCTGCATCCTGTTCACTGCCCTGGGTCTGAAGCAGTGCCGCAAGACACAGCACATCCACAGCAAGGCCGCTTCATAAATTCAGCGAAACCCCCCATTGGCCCCCCCCTCCCCCCCCATAGAGAAAATGAGAAGACGGGGAGAAATCCCTTCGGGCTGCGTCAAAAATTTTTCATACATACTTCCTCACCCCCCATCCCCCATCCACTCCCCCTCATGCATCACAGCCTAATCTATACACAACCCTTCTCCATTCACCCCTATCTTCTGTCCTCTCCCATCTTTCCTCTACAGACATTCCTCTCTGGGGTATTGGCTGCATGTTATTGTGGCAGAGTAGCATGCAGTTGATACTTTAGGGTCTATATGAGGTGCCCCTACAGACCAGAGCCACACATCATTTTGTCTGTGATAGAGGAAAACTCTGTACATAGAGAAATGATGACACTTTTATACTATGACTGTCCCTCCATTATGCTGTGTCCCCCAACCCCTTGTTACTGTCCTGTACCATTTCTCTGAATATTCGCTTCCTTTTTTTGCCTACCTACCCTGTGGTGGGGACAAAAGAATACTGCCACCAAGTATTTCCACTTGAGTCATAAAAGGCGACAAAAAAGGGACAGGGGATGGGATTAGGAGTCCTACTATCTGTAGCCCCAAAAGGGGATATTCCTAAAAAAGAAAGAACTAGGAAAGCAAGTAAATATCTTGGGGATGGAAAAATGTTATGATAAATAGGTATTTGGGAATGAATGTAAAGAAAAGATTATATGAAAGGGTGATTGTGCCTACAACACTGTATGAGGTGGAGACTTGGAATTTAAGAGGACCAGAAAGGAAATGTGTCTGAGATAAAGTGTCTGAAATGTATGATGGGGGTTATAAGGTTGGATAAAGTAAGAAATGAGGAAGTGAGGAGAGCTGGGTTAGAGAGCTGGTAGATAGGGATGATGAAATATGACTGGGATGGTTTGGGCACATGGAAAAAATGAATGAAGAAAGATTAGCAAAAATAATGTGGAAAGCAGGAGTGGATGGAGCAAATTTTAGGGGATAACCAAAAAGGAGATGAATGGATGTGGGTATAAAGGGTTTTGAGAAAGATGGAAATGTCTGTTGACCAGGGGAAAAGAAAAGGGCTAGACGTGAGTGGAAAAAGGTTATGTATGGGTAATTTTTTTTTTTTTTTTTTTTTTTTTTTTACACAGTCTGAAGGGAGTTCTCCCTATCTTCTCTATTTTCCACATGAGAGGACAAGGAGGTAGGGTTGCTGTTTGAATGAAGATGCTCTACTGTCTTGATACACTGCTTCTGACACAGGCAATGGGCAAGAGACAGGGATTACCCTGCATCCATGAGCTATGATGAGAGGGAGGCAATTGGTGGTGGATGGGAGTAGAATGGATGAGAGTGGGTGCATTCCTTAGCTGACTACCTTCCTTATATGGGGGGAAGAGGCATTTGGCATACATATATGATATATATATGTATGTGTGTGTGTGTGTGTGTATAGATCTTTGCCACATTTACTTTTTTGTAGTTAATGAATGTTTGTAAGAAGAAAGATATGTTTGTGTTAAGTGAATTTAAGTTGAAAGGGAGAGGTGATTTTGAGTTTGAGGGTGTGGTGGGGAGAGTGATGAAGGGGTGAGGGAAAGCAGCAGATCTGCTGGTAAGTGATGAGATAGGAAAGCACATGGTAGAGTGAAGTATCTTCAAGGTTAATGTGGGTGAAGGTGAAACTGGGATGGGAGATGTGGGGTTTTGTAAGCACATATGGAACTGTTAGTGAGAAGACTTAAGAGGAAAGGGAGACTATTTGTATAGATTTAAATGGATGCTGGGGTGCTGACTACATGTTATCATGCAGTATTAATTGCAAAGTAGCATGCAATCAATATTTTAGGAACTACTTTGAGGCACCCCTATGGACTAGAGCCACACATCATTTGCGGTTAGAGTAAAATCTCTACTCCTAGATGAATGATGCCACTTTTATACTATGACTATTCCATTTTTGTTGTTTCCATGAAAATATCCTTTACCACTTCTTAAGTGTGACTTTTCTCTTCTCCTGTGTCCCCTATGGTATGGGAAAAAATTCTGCCACTGTAAGTCCAATGATAATCATAAAAGGTGACAAAGTGGGATGGAGTGATCTGACTTGGTATTTTGCTCTCTGTAAACTCATCCTATGACAAGCTAGGGCATAGAAGAGTCTGGGAGATTTCCAACCAGAATCCTAAGCTTTTGGTCATTTAATATGCATGGTTGTGGTATATGTGAGAGTAAATAGACAGAGGTACTATGTTTGTGAGTAGAGTAAGCAAAACTAAATTGAAAGGGAACTGTGATTTTGAGTTTGGGAGAGTGGTGAGAAGAGTCGTGGGAGTGAAGAGGGGGCAACAGGGGGAAGGAGTAGCTCTGCTGATAAGTGATAAAAAAGAAAACATGTGGTGGAATGGAAGTATCTTTAAGATTAATGTGGGCGAGGGTGAAACTGGGATGGAAGATGTGGGTTTTTATAAGCAGTAAGAAGACTGAAGAGGAAAGGGAGGATTTTGGATAGATTTGAATGAGTGCTTAAAGAATTTTATGAGGAATTTCAATGTAGTAGTGTTGGGATGTGTAAATGCTAGAGTAGGTGATGAACTAATAAAAGGAGTGCCAAGTAAAAATTATAGAGGAGACTTGATATTGGAAATGTGTCTAAAAAGGGAATTCATAATAACAATATACATACATACATACATGCACAAATGGCTTTTTCCCCCTTTTGTGACTCAATTGGGAACACCTGGTGGCATTATTCTTCTCCCCCACAACAGGGTTTGGCAAAAAAAGGAAATGAACATTCAGAGAAGTGGTACAGAACAGTATTATGAGTGGGGGGACACCATAATGGAGGGGCAGTTGCATTATAATAAAGTGTCATCATTTCTCTATAAATAGCGATTTTCTCTATCATGGACAAAATGATGTGTGGCTCTGGTCCACAGGGGCACCCCATATATACCCTAAAGTATCAGCTGCATGCTACTGAGCAGCTTTTAACCCTTAAACAACATGAAGCCAATACCCCAGACGGGGGTATATATATATATATATATATATATATATATATATATATATATATATATATATATATATATGTATATATGTATAAATATATATATATACATACACATTTATACATATGTGTATTAGTGCACTACTGTTTTTTTTTTATTATTAATATATTTCTTCTGTCTTTTCTCATCCACTAGCTTATCTCTGTAACTTCATACCTCTCATCTTTTCCTTTAGCCCTCTCATCACTACCACCCTTCTCATACTCCCTTTTACCTTTCTAACCTGTTTTGTTCATAAAAAAAAACCTTAGTTTATCTCTGCCACTAAAGTTCAATATCCCTTCCATAACCCCCCTAGTACATTTATGTCCAGCAGTTTTCCTTAAATTCTTCTGTCTAGTATATTGTATTCAAGCAACAATATAGAACTCAAGAAATTATTACTACAAACCTGAGCCTCTTCCCTAACTTCTGTTTCTTCATCATCCTGGTTCTGTTGTTGCTTCATCCATTCCTTTGCCCTCGCCATCAATTTCAGCGTTGGTTTTGCAGCCTCATCATCAGGGAAGATGTAGTCAATATATTCTTCCCAGCGAGCTTGTGTTCCATCATCTGAAGTCACTTGCTTCCTTCTTGTCACTGAGCGTGGTATAAGACCCTTTATCTGTACAAGTGATAGAGAAATAGAAATAAAAATATTAATGAAGATATTAACACTTTGAAAGAAGAAAAAGAATGCAAAGATAAATAGAAAAGACCTGTAGAACTCAAGGATGTTAAAAATTCATCACCTAGTATTCTAGTCAATAACAAACCCTAAACAAGAGAGAGAGCAAGCACAACCTACATAAAAACATGTCTATTATCACCTGTCATCCCCATCCATAAAGTTGGCTAACCATTTCTTAAAACAACTGATAGTCTCAGCACTCACTACATGGTTACTCTGTTCCATTCATTGACCACCCTATTATTAACCAATTCTTGCCTATTTCCTTCTTAAATCTGAATTTGTCCAATTTAAATCCTTTACTACGAGTCCTGCCCTGTTGTCTTAATATGATGACCTTGTTTGCATCAACCTTGTCAAAGCCTTTGTTCCTCTTAAACACCTCTATTAGATCACACCGCACTCTGCATCTATCCAAAGTGTGTAAGTTAAGGTGCCTAAGCCTCTCTTTGTAAGGTAAATTTCTGAGTCCATGTATCATTTTGGTAATTCTCCTCTAAACTGATTCTAGTGAATTGATGTCCATTCTATAAGACGGAGACCAAAACTGTACCACACAGTCAAGAATGGGTGTAACTAATGCTAGAGCTTGATAATTACTTCTGCACTTCTATTCATAACCATCCTAGCAATGAAACCTAATGCTCTGTTTGCTTTATTCCTGGCACTAATGCATTGTTTCCTGGATTTAACCTCTTCACTCCGGGGCACATCGCACGTCTGGCAGCATTAGCTGTCCGACGTGCGATGTTGCGTCATAATAATCACATTATAAAAAATAAAGTCAGTGCTCAATCGTTCGTTCTCTTTCACCCGTGTATTTTGATAGCCATAGAAAATATGATGAAGCCAGTTTGGAGAGAATGAAAGTTACGTAGGTATGACTACAATAAATATAATCAAGATGGCGACGTCAGCATCATCGAGTACCCACTTGCTCCTCATGCCGCCTACGTAGGCATCACCGTATGGAAGTGGTTGGTCAGGATTCACTATAACCCCCAAGTCTGTCACTCAGTTTTCTCTAAAAACTTGTTATCTAAGCTATATCTATTTTCGGGTTCTGTAGCCCAACGTTTAACATGCTACACTTGGAGATGTTGAAGTTCATTTGCCATTTCATCGACTATGGGAACAATTTGTTAAAATTGTCGACAGAACAAGAAAGCAAAAAATACAGTTAAACAAAAATAGCATAAAACTAACAACAGCCAGAAAGAAAATAGGGAAAACAAATACATATTATGGAGCAGTAAAAAAAAAAAAAAAATAAAAAAAAAATAAATAAAAAAAATAAACTGTTGGATATGGCAAAAATTTAAGAATAGGAGATGGGACCCAACAAGTGTCATTCCTGTATACTACAATTAGGTATACACATGAAGCAATTAGTGCAGTCCCAAGTAAAATATTAAAAACAAAACCAGTTTCAAACCTACTACTTTGAAAAATTATATACATACATACATACCAAGGGCTTTTCCCCCTTCCAAGGGAGGTAGCCTTAGTCAAAGGCATAAATCCATTCCCACCCATTTCATCACCACATACTCCAGTCCCATTTACTATCCCTCCTTCCCTGTTTTCTTGGCTCCTCCTGGATGACAGGTCATCCCTGCATCCTGCTCGCTGCCAGCAAGACACAGCACATTCACAGTAAGGCTGCTTCATTTAATTGGCGACTCCCTTCTCTGTCCCCTCATGCAGAAAAGAGAAGACAGGGAGAAATCCCTTTGGGCTGCACCAAAATATCATTCTCACATACTCCCTCAGTCCCCATCCTCCACTCACTCCCTTCCATGCATCACAGCATTGTATCATGCATACATAACCATTCTCCACTCACTCCTATCTTCTGTTTTCTCCCTTCCTTCCTCAACAGATATTCCCCTCTTTCCCAATGCCCCTTTTACTAATTTTTTTCACTCATTCTTTCCATGTGTCCAAACCATCCCAATACTCTTTCATCCACCCTATCTCCCAACTCCCTTTCCATCCCAACTCTCCTCACTCTATCCAGCCTAGTAACCCCTAGTAATATTTCTCAGGTATTTAATCTCAAACACATTCAAATTCCTTCTCTCTTCCTCTTATGTTCCATGTTTCTGCCCTGTACAGTGCTGTCAGCACAATCGCTCCTTCATATAATCTCCTCTTAGCATCCATTCCCAAATGTCTATTTCTCATTGCACTTCTTAATCCACCAAGGCATTTAATCGCTTCTCTCAATCTACATTCTACCTCCACCCCCCCTCCTCCCTTTCCTGCCACATTTGCACATAAGTATCTAAAACTATCCACTTCCTCCAGTCTCTCTCCCTATATGCTCACTTCCAGCCTGCTGTCACTCTCTCCACCTTGTACATCTCATCACCTTACTTTTGCCCACATTTATCTTCAGCTTCATTCTTTCACACACCTTCTCAGACTCCGTCAATAACTTCCTCAATCCCTCCTCTAATCCTGCTACAAGCACATTGTCATCAGCAAACAACAACTGGCTTATTTCACACTTTTCTCTCCATTTTCTTTAACCATCTCCAATACCTGACCCACTACCCTTCCATTCACCTCTCGTACCACCCCATCCATGTATAAATTGAACAGCCAGGGCGACATAACACATCCCTGACGAAGTCCCACCTTTACCTCAAACCATTCACTCTCTCCATTTCTAATTGTGACACAAGTTCTACTACTCTCGTAAAAACTCTTGACTGCTCTTAACAGCTTTCCTCCTATCCAATATATCTGCAATACCTCCAACAGTGCCTTCCTGTCTACCCTGTCGTAAGCCTTTTCTTGATCCATAAAAACCAAAAAAACATCCTTACCTTTCCCTATAGCTTTCTCACATACCTGTTTTACCACAAAAATCTGATCTACGCAACCTCTACCTGTCCTAAACCCACACTGTTCCTCACCAATTACTCCCTCTGTTCCTCTCCTAATTCTCTCAATCAAGACCCTCCCATAAGCCTTCCCAACTAAACTCAACAAGCTGATCCCTCTGAAACTACTACACTCACACTTGTCCCCCTTTCCCTTGTAAAGTGGAATGATACAGGCACTCCTCCAGCACTCTACCCTCTCTTAAACATTAAATAACCTCACCAGCCAGTCCACCATAACTGTACCTCCTTCAGACATTCTGCATGGCATCCATCCAACCCAGGTGCCTTATGTGCTCTCATCATCTTAACAGCTGCTTTCACTTCATCTTTCCCTATTTCTCCTCCATTTTTCTCACTCATCACTCTCATTTTCTTAGTGCTTCCCACTGCAACTACCTTTCCCTCCCTATCCTCCTTCACATTTAGCAACTCCCTAAAAGATCACACAGAAGACACTGAACACCTCATCCTACAATGGATCACAGTAACAATCCCTACATAGCAACAAAACATTTCTTCCTTGAGTGATTCATGTTTAGTAGCTGTATGTTTCTTCCAAATGAGACCTTGGCTAACAAAATGATTGACTGATGACTTCACCTCTTCAGTGTGATATTGTTCCCAAGGATAGAATCTGTAATTGATGGAATATTACAATTCTGCATTGCCTGCCCTCCTAAATTTTTTTTAAATATATCTTGCTATTGTGAGGTAAGTACTGTTATAAGACTTTCTGGTACAGTATATGTCTTGGGACTGTATCAAATGCTTTAATTATGTCTATTGCCACCATTACAGATCTGCTTTATGTCTAGGGCCACTATTACTATTTTGTTTGTTTAGTCAACAAGGGTGGGGCCCTACTCAACATTTGTTAATTTTTTTGAGTGAAATATGAATGGACTGCACTTTTCTTCAGCTGTAAAATAGTGGTATGTGTGTTTTGATTCTATTTAGAATTAATTTTGAGGCCACTGCCTTGGATAGAGGTGATGCGAGTGAAAATTTGGTAGCTGGAATGCTGCAATAATAAAAGGCCTGCACTGGAATGCATTCCAGGTCTCACCTCTACATTGTTCCCTGGGTGCTCTCTGCATAGATGTCTATACTTACATTTACTAAAGGCTTTTTCCCCCTTACACGAGGGGGGGTAGCCAAAAAGAAAAATGCATAGAAATCACTCCCACCCATTTCATTTCCCATATGTTCCACTCCCCTCCACCCTCCTCCCTCCCTCCTATCTTGGCACCTTCTGGATGTCCATCACTAAACATTTACCCAGACTAAAATTTAACAAGCCATGTCACAATTTATAAGAGGATGAGTTATAGACAAGTGTAGTGAAACTTTAGTCTTACCTTTTCCAAGGACTTCTCATCTCCAAATTCATTTTCAAAGTCCCTCCAAGCTTCCAGTAACATCAACCGCTGCTCCTTCTCTTCACACATGCGCAAGACCTTGTTTGCCTGATGGAAAATCCCACGAGCACAAACAATATTGTCTTCTGAGGGTACATCCTTCTCAAATTTGGCATAGCTTATCCAAACCTTAACATGCTGAGTTCTCTCCAGCAGACGTTGGTAGAGCAACCGCACATTGTCCCACTCCTCCTGCTCTACCTGTGAACCATGAGAACAGAGTAAATTCTTAGTAACATGCAAGATTTACAGTTATATAGTTTCAGATAGGGAAATTGTTGTTCAAGGACTAGCCAATTTCAGAGTTATGTATCTCATCACTACGAGTACTTTATGTGAAAGTTTATTTTTCTATCAGGTAACTGCTTGTGGTGGTTTTACAAAATAGCCAGTGGAAAGAACCATCCTCTTACTATCCATTTTCAAGAACTTATCAACTCCCACACCTTCAGCTGGAGGTACAGCTCTTAGGATATGACAGTCTCTAGACTAGGCCAAGATCTCTATTTCTTTTAATGTTTTTCTTCCCCTTTTTCACATATGAGCTGACAAGTAGCAACTGCTCACCTCCTAATACTATAAGCCAATGGCACAAAAACATTTTCACACTAATACTCTAATGTTACTTTTTGTACTGTGACTATCTCTCTGTTATGCTGTTCATTCTTAAGACTGTCCTGTACCACTTCTTTGAGTATAGTTTTCCTTTTTTGTTTCTATCCCCTGTGGTATGGGGAGGAAAGAATTATGCCATTGTGTAAAAGGCAGCAAATGGGATATCGTGACGGGACTAAACCCTGTAAAATTATCCTAAGAGAAGTCAAGGCATAGAAGGGTCTTAGAGATTTCCAACCAGGATCCTAAGATTTCAGTCATTAGATATGCGTGGCTGTGGTTCAGATGAGGGTAAAAGGGAAGAGATAAACAGTATATTCATAAGATGGAAGATGGATATGTTATCATTAAATTAAACTAACTTGAAAGGGTGGGGTGATCTTGAGTTTGGGAGTGTATTGGAGATGGTATCATGGGTGAGGAGGGGGTGAGGGAGGGAAGGGGTATCTATGTTGTTAAGTAATGTGATAGGAAAGCATGTGGGTGGAAGGAAGCATCTTCAAGGTTAATGTAGAAAAAGGTGAAAAGGGGATGGGAGATTTTGTAAGCCCCAGATGGAGTGGTTGGGAAGTTTGTAGTAGGTAAAAATCATATTGAACTGATGGTGGTGTGTTTAGAATGAGAACTGAAGATAACTAATACAGTGTTTAAGAAGAAAAGTCAAGCATAAATACACATGGTATAGGGTGTTGGATGAAAAGATGGTGTATAAGGTATTAATAGACTATGTAATGGTATCCAAAGGAAGGCTAGGAAGAATTCTGGATGTCTATGTTCTTTGGGGAGAGAGTGGGCTTTTTTCCCTCTTACAAGGAAGGTAGCCAAAAAAAACAAAGGCATAAAAACCACTCCCACGCATTCCAACCCTATCACACTCCACTCCCTTTCCTCCCTCTTATCTTGGCACCTCCTGGATGATGGGTCATCCCTGTATCTTGTCCACTGCCCTGGGTCAGAAGAAGTGTCGCAAGACACAGCACATCCACAGCAAGGCCACTTCATCAAATCGGTGACCCACCCTCTGTCACCTCATGCAGAAAAAGAGAAGATGGGAAGAAATCCCTTTAGGGTGCGTCACATTTTTCTCGCACATAATCCCTCTCCCCCCACACCCCACCCATTCCACCTCATGGACCACATCATCCATACACAACTGTTCTCCATTCACTCCTGTCTTCTTTCCTCTCCCTTCCTTCCTCACAGACATTCCCCTCTTCCCCAAAGCCCCTTTTACCCCATCCATCCATCTAATCCTAGGTCGCCCCCTCATGTTCACTCCCTCCACATCTACCTTCCACACCTCTTTTACTACCCGGTAGTCTTTCTTCACTCATTCTTTCCATGTGTCCAAACCATCCCAATACTCTTTCATCCACCCTATCTCCCAATTTCCTTTCCACCCCCATTCTCCTCACCTCCTCATTTCTCACTCTATTTAGCCGAGTAGCCCCTATCCTATTTCTCAGACACTTCATCTCAAACACATTCAAACTCCTTCTCTCTTCCTCTCTTATGTTCCATGTTTCTGCCCCATACAGTGCTGTCGGCACAATCACTCCTTCATATAATCTCCTCTTAGCATCCATTCCCAAATGTCTATTTCTCATTACACTTTTTAATCCACCAAGGCATTTACTTGCTTATCTCAATCTACATTCTACCTCCACCTCCACTCCTCCCTTTCCTGCCACATTTGCACACAAGTAGCTAAAACTATCCACTTCCTCCAGTCTCTCTCCCTTGATACTCACTTACAGTCTGCTGTCACTTTCACCCCTTGTACATCTCATCACCTTACTTTGGCCCACACTTATCTTCAACTTCCTTCTTTCACACACTTTCCCAAACTCTGTCACTAACTTCCTCAATCCCTCCTCTGATATTGTCACAAGCGCAGTGTTGTCTGCAAACAACAGCTGGTTTACCTCCCACTTTTCTCCATTTTCTTTAACAATCTCCAATCCCTGACCCACTACCCTTGCATTTACCTCTTGCACCACCCCATCCATGTATAAATTGAACAGCCAGGGTGACATAACACATCCCTAATGAAGTCCCACCTTTACCTCAAACCACTCACTCTCTCCATTTCTAAACCTGATACAAGCTCTACTACTCTCGTAAAAATATCTGCAATACCTCCAACAGTGCGTTCTTGTCTACACTATCATAAGCCTTTTCCAAATCCATAAAAGCCCAAAAAACATCCTTACCTTTTCCTATAGCTTTCTCACATCTGTCTTACCACAAAAATCTGATCTATGCCACCTCTACCTGTCCTAAACCCAATGTTCCTCACTGATTACTCCCTCTGTTCCTCTCCTAATCCTCTCAATCAAGACCCTCCCATAAGCCTTCCCAACTACATTTAACAAACTAATCCCTCTAAAACTACTACACTCACACTTGTTCCCTTTTCCCTTGTAAAGTGGAACTATACTGGCACTCCTCCAGTCCTCTGATACTCCACCCTCTCTAAACATAAAATAACCTCACCAACCAGTCCACCATCACTGTACCTCCTTTTTTCAGACATTCTGCATGACATCCATCGAGACCAGGTGCCTTACCTGCTTTCATCATCTTAACAACTGCCTTCACTTCATCCTTCCTTATTTCTCCTCCATTTTCCTCACTCATCACTCTCATTTTCTTAGCATTTCCCACTGCAACTACCTTTCCCTCCCTATCCTCTTTCACATTTAGCAACTCCCTAAAATACTCTGCCCATCTTCCTCTTACTGCCTTCTCTTCCATTATCATCTCTCCATCTTCACCTTTTACCTTTTTTCTCTACTTGATTCACCTCCTCTTCCTCTCTTAATTTCTTTTCAAAACATCTTTTTATTACTTTCAAAAATTTCTGTCATACTCTTACCCCATTTCACATCTGCTCTCCTGCAATCTGTGAAAGCTCGATTCTGCTCTGGTCCATAGGGGCACCCCATATAGACCCTAAAGCATCAACTGCATGCTACTTTACCACAATAACATGCAGCCAATACCCCAGGATTAGTATTGGCTCCAATAATGTTTGCTATCTGAATGACATGAAGGTAATGTTACATGAGTTTCTTTGCAGATGATGCAAAATTGTTAAAGAAAGTGCGTACTGAAACGGACTGTGACTCACTGTAGAGATCTGAACAAGGTCTGGGAATGGAGTCAAAAGTGGGAAGTGGACTTCAACATTAAGAAATGTAGTATAATGGAATTTGGAAAAAGTAAAAAAAGGATATCAGTACATTATAAATTTGGTGAAAAGGAAGTAACAAAAGTGGGATCTGAAAAAGATCTGGGGGTGATCATCACAAAAGATATGTCCCCTGGCAAACATATGAACAAAATTGTTAGCAAAACCTATAACTTGCTAGGATCAATAAGTGGCTTTTACTTGAATGAAGAAATGGTAAAGAAAATACTAGTCACACTGATTGGCCTAAACTGGAGTACGCAACAACACTATGGTCACCCAGTACTAAAAAGAAGATAAGGAATATTGAGTGAATCCAGAGAGCAACTTTGAAGATGGCCTCAACACTATCAAAAATGTCATATAAAGATTGTCAAAACTAGAATTACTGACTCTGGAACAAAGAAGAGAAAGAGGTGACTTGTTGACCATCTACAGAATTATGAGAGGTGTGAAAGTCCTTGATAAAGAAGACTTACTAAATTGGGATAAGACAAACACAAGAGGGCATGGAAACTCAAAAAAGGACAGTTATAGAAGAGACCTGAAAAAGAACAGCTTTCCCCAGAGAGTGGTGGATGTATGGAACATACTAGACGAAACAATAGTGTGTGCAAAAACAATACAAGAATTTAAGAGCAAATTAGATATGGCAAGATACAGAGATGGGACACCACAAGTGTAGCTCCCCTTCCCATAAGATACAACTAGCTAGGTGAATACTACAATACCCCATACTAACAATCCTTAGACAACAACACAATCTATCTTCCCTGAGTGATTCATGAACCCACCTAGATGCTGTTATCATTTACCTGAAGGCCACAGGTGTACTACATGAGAGACTAGGGGCAATAAATTGATTAAGTTGACATGTGCTTTGACTTGGCCACTACCCCTCATAAGGGGTTAAGGCCCCCCCCCTTTTTTTTTTTTTTCTGAACTGCAAAATGGTCAAGGGCTGCAAATTCTTGCAGTTATAAGGAGTACATAAACTTTTATTATTTTTAACTTATCAAACATTACCTCAAAATCAATGTATGACTTCCACATATATTCTGGCATGTCTAGTCTAGGTTGTGCAATGGCCAGTTCATATATTCCTCTTGCACGTTCAACATCATTCAACATTGCTTCTAATGTTGCAAACTGAATCCATGTCTTGCAGCTCTCAGGGTCAAATTCAATCCATTTCTCATACAGCTTTCGACAACGATCGAACTCCCTTAGTTTAATTTCCAGGTCGATGTAACCACGGAAAAGCTTGTGTTTTGGGCACATCCCAATGGCCATACCCTAGAAAAAATAACTCCATTTAATACACAACTGAGATAATAACAGTAATTTATTTGTGCCTTTATTCCCATGATACCTTTTACAGATTTTGTTCCGAGTAATGCCAATTAATTTTATTCAGCTGAAGGGTGGAGTTTGGACAAAATGAGGTCTCAATCTAGCAAAATTAATTTTTTTCTAAATCTAGTCCTTAGCTGAATAAAATCATTTAGCATTACTAAGAACAATATCTAGAAAGGGTCAAAAGGAGCCGACACTTTCACCATCAGAATTTGAGGTGCAAAACCACAGGAAATCTGGACTAAAGCTTTAAAAAGTTGTTGAGTGTATTACTGCAGTTCCCTTTATATATAAATATATACATGTATGTAACACACGCATACATATGGAAATATAGGATCAAGGAAACACCTATGTTTATATTTACAGAGAAGTTATGGCTTTCAAGTGACCGCTATGGTGATAAAGTGTATTAATGTACAGAATGGAGGAACTAAAAGGAGAAAGAAAGAATAATGAATCAACAAAAAGAGGACTAGACATGAGTAGAGTAGAATTGCCACCTGGAGTGATACCAAAGAGGAATTGTTTAAATGACACCCCAAAATCAACTCAAAGGTGGGAATATAATGTTTTTCAGGTTTCCAATGATATAGAGCAATATTAGGTAAAGAGTTTGATGCAGAGGGAATCTAGATATAGCAGTATACTAAGAAAATGAGACATTAACGTGATGAAGGAATTAATAGATTTAAGAATAGATTATAGAGCAATGCACAGAAAAATTACCAATCTACGAAAAGCTAACACAGAAATGAACAGAGAGCTTAATGAACTAAAAAGTGAACTAAGCATGTTCAGAAGTGATAAAGAAAGAAAAATGAAGACAAACAAAAATGAGGAACTGAAAAAAAAGTCAAAAAACAAATACAAGTGACCAAAAAAATGGGAAAATCAATTAAGGAGACTGATCTCCAAGAAATAAAAAATCAGTGGAAACAAGAACAAGAAAATCAGAAAATAACAGTAAGAAAATGAGACATTAATGTGATGAAGGAATTAATAGATTTAAGAATAGATTATAGAGCAATGCACATAAAAATTACCAATCTACGAAAAGCTAACACAGAAATGAACAGAGCTTAATGAACTAAAAAGTGAACTAAGCATGTTCAGAAGTGATAAAGAAAGAAAAATGAAGACAAACAAAAATGAGGAACTGAAAAAAAAGTAAAAAAACAAATACAAGTGACCAAAAAAATGGGAAAATCAATTAAGGGGGTACGCGACACCTGGAGGTCATTTTCTAAAATATTTAGAGTAAAGAGCTGAAACTTCTCAGGTAAATAGGTATCCATATTGCCTACATTTTAGGTGAAGCAGAATGATGTATGTACACATGTACACATGTACACATGTACGTATACCAGTAGCGACATTTAAAAGTGCACAGCACCATAATACGTGGACCAATTTGTTTTATATTTTGGCTATGATTAGTCAGTAGGCACACCTAGGGCTGGTCATTGAGTAATTGAACAATTTCCTTTATACTTTTGTATACAGGCATTTCAATTTTAATGTCTGGCAAAAATCGTGAAAAATACAATTTTTTTGCTCGTTTCCATTATTACTCCGAACTCTTTCATTCTATTCAAAATATTCGAACGATCGGCCCTAGCAGTTACTAAAAGTAATATTCCCTGTAAGTTTCATCTAAATCTAATGTATATTAGATTTTTTATGATTAAAAAAAAGTAGAAAAATATCGAACGGAGATATGGCAACTTGAAATATGAATATATCTGTAACTTGCTTATAGTTTCACCAATTTGACTGATTTTTTCATGGCTTAATTCTTATTATATAATAAGTAAGTACAGTAAAAATTATCAACATATTTTAATTATAAGTACTTTAAATACTGAAAAACTAAAGTATAAGTATGTCACAGTAGTGACGACGCACAGACGACAACATCATATAATTTGCTTTTTTGCACCTTTGGCAGTTTCTTCATATGAAACCTCTCTGCTGGGGGTCTTCAGGGTATCTAAATCATTGGAAAGAGGTTTATTTTCCAGTAGTGGGCGCCTTCTCTTTCCTCATCAGATTCCCCTCGCCAATCTATGTTGGTAGGGCACCCCCTCCAGCATCATATGATGTCCCTTCTTCTTTCTTCTTCCTGTATAGCCTTGATCTTTTTCCTCTTGCTTTCTTCTTTGGATTTAATCTTCCTCTTTGAATTGTTTAGTCTAATGTTGTCCTTTACCTCTGTCACCGTCACAGAGGTGCAGGTGAGGGCGGTGGTGGAGTGAGAGGTGGTGAGATCTTTAGTTGTCTTTAACTGCTTGCCATCTTTAACTGCTGTTTTTTGTCATTGTGATGTTCTTTTGTTCTTTTTGCTACCCATGATGACTGTACTAAAGAGTAATATGTACTAGCTAAAGTAATAGATTGCAACGAGAGCTCATGAGACATGCGTAGTTCCCTTTTCAGAGCTAGCCGGTAACTAACGCTTAGTTTCGCACAAAGTTGGCGAAATATTCTCCCTCCACCTTCCTCCCTTCCCCTCCACAATCGTATTGGCCGTTGATACACTGGGCGAGTGTAAATTCAATCAAATTTCAACGTTATTCGCTGCGCCTGAAGGTCCTAAGTGGCACGCCTCCTTCTAGTGTGGGTTGCGCCTTTAAATCTGTCCCTTTAATCCTCACCCAGGACCTTTAAATTGCGCGCGGCTGAAAAATTATTTGTCGGGATTTGTTTCTAAGTGGTATACGAACATTTTGAACACAGTTTTGAAAAATGCCATATCTTGACCAAATTCACCCCCCCAGGTGTCGCGTACCCCCTTAAGGAGACAGATCTCCTAGAAATAAAAAATCAGTGGAAACAAGAACAAGAAAATCAGAAAATAACATTTAAAGAAATAGTACAACAGCAGGTAGAGGAAAATGCTAAAGAAATGGTAATTAAAGTAATTAAAGAAAAGGAAAATTGGGTAAGAGACACAGTAGATAAAAAAAGTGCATTGTAGTTTATGGTATTAAAGAAAAACATAATGTATACAAATATCAAAGAGAAAAAGAGAAAGAAATTGCAAAGGAAATTCTGAAAGTGGTTCAGGAAGAAGGTCAAGAGTTCGACGAAGACATTGATGAGATGCATAGGATGGGACAATAATCTAGAGAAAAACACTATAGGCCACTAAAAATCAAACTAAGGACTCAAATGATAACTGAGGTACTATCAAAAGCAGCAAAGCTAGCAAATAGTGAAAATTATAAAAATGTATAAATAAAAAAGGAAATGAGTGATGAGGAAATAGAAAAAGAAAAGGCACTTAGAAAAAAAAAAAAAAAAAAAAAAAAAAAAAAAAAAAGAGAGAGTATTGAACCTGAGGCTGAGAAAATTGTATTAAAAATAAATAAATAAATAAAAATAACATATACAAACATAGAATGATTTCTGGATTAAATGTATTGAATGAGTATCTGTTAATAGAGAAACCTGACATAATGGGAATTGTGGAGACAAAATTAAAAGGTCCACTATCAAATACTGTGGGACAAGGTCTATATAACCAATGGACAAAAAATAGAATGGAGAAACAGGATGGAGGAATAATGTTTTTGACTAAAAAAAAGTTTAAATGTGACAAAGATAACTGAAGGAGAAATAATGTAGAATTGATTATAACTAATGTTGAAAACATAAATATGAAAAGTAGAAAATTTATAGTAGTATACATGCCCCCAAAAACACAGGCTTGTACTAATAGTGATCATTCCAAATTACTGGAAGACACAGCGAATACATTAATTGAATTAATGAAAGGAGGAAACATAGTACATTATGGGTGACTTTAACT
The DNA here is from genome assembly GCF_046742065.1 of Oratosquilla oratoria. Classification (NCBI taxonomy): domain Eukaryota; kingdom Metazoa; phylum Arthropoda; class Malacostraca; order Stomatopoda; family Squillidae; genus Oratosquilla; species Oratosquilla oratoria. The sequence goes on from NC_134790.1 coordinate 57,275,017, forward strand.
CAAAGGAAATATGTTGGTAAGAAATGACGGTAAAAGGTGTAGAGGAACTTTGGGGAAATATTCTACTGGATATGACCATTGAATACACATTTACTCAATGGGTGAAGGAAAACACCAGATATAGAAACAATGAAGAGCCATCAAGACTAAATATTCACATCAGAGCCTGAAATAGTGGACAAAATGGAATACAAGATACGTTGGGAAGAGTGACCACATACTATTAGAGTTCGAACTAAAAGAACAAGTTGATGTGAGAAGAAATGAGAAACAGAAAAGGAGGACTAATGTACAACAAAACAGACTTTGAAAAACTTAGAACATTTTTTCAAAATGCAAACTGGGAAAAAAAATTAAATGAAGAAACAAAGATGGAAGAGAAGTGGAACATATTAAAAGAAAAATACAAGGAGTGAACAGATATGTACCAAAGAAGAAACAAAAAAGGGTATACATAGAAAGTTGGTATAACATAAAGTGTAGTGAAGCTAAAGATAGAAGAAACAAAGCCTGGAAAAGATGGAAAAAAAAAAGCAAACATACATTAAACTAAGAAATGAATATGTAAAAATACAGGGAAGAAAAAAGAAACTATGAAAAAGACATAATAGAAAAATGCAAGGACCAACCTCCAACTATTCTACAGACAAACTAAAAGACAAACCTGAAATAGTGAAACTGCGCAAAGGAAATAAAGAATATTTAGATGTAGAAATGGCTGAAATTATGATCATTTTAAATCTGTATTCAGAATTGAAATATCACAAAATTGGGAGGAAGGACAGAGAGAAATATCCCCCTCAATGAAAGAAATAACGGTGACAAAGAAATAAGGGAACAAATAAAATACCTTAACGTCAGAAAGTCACACGGGCTAGATGGAATTGCAAATTGGATATTGAAAGAATGTATACATGAACTAATGCACAAAATACACAAGGTTTCTCACTCAAAGAAGGAAAAGTTCCACAAGATTGGAAAAATGCAAATATTGTACCAATATACAAAGCAGGGGACAAAGAAAATCCAACCAAATTTAGACCAGTCTCCCTTACAAGTACTAAAGCAGAAATATGCAAAAAAGTTATCAAAAGTAAATGGATTAAACACTTGGAGAACAAAATACTAAATCCAAAACAATTTGGATTTAGACGTGGAAGATCATGTGCCACAAACTTAATATGCTTTTACTTGAGGCTAATAGAAATAATTCAAGAAAGGGATGGATGGGCAGATTGTGCCTTCTTAGATTTACAAAAGGCATTTGACAAAGTACCACACAAAAAACTACTAAGAAAAATTGAAACAATAGTTGGAATACAAGGAAAGTTATTGAAAAGGATGAAAGATTTCTTGAACAGGAAAAAAATGAGGGTGGTACTTAGAGACAAGAACTCAAATTGGGAAGAAGTGATAAGTGGAGTCCCACAAGGCTCTGTATTGGCTCCGACAATGTTTGCCATATATATAAATGACATGGATAAATGTGTGGAATGTTACATGAACTTCTTTGCAGATGATATGAAACTACTAATGAGAGTAAGTACAGAGAAAGATTGCAAATCATTACAAGAAGATCTGGACAAAATTTGGAAATGGAGTCAGAAGAGTGAAGTGAATTTCAACATCAAGAAATGTAGTATAATGGAATTTGGAAAAAGCAAAAACAGAATATTGGGACAATACAAAATTGGTACAAAGGAAATTAAAAAAGTCAACTCGGAAAGGGACCTAGGAGTAACTATCACCAATGACATGGCACCAGACAAACATATCAACAAATTAGTCAGAGAAACTTTCAATTTATTAAGATCAATGAAAGTGGCCTTTGATTACATGGATGAAGAAATGGTAAAGAAAATATTAGTTACATTGATAAGACTAAATTGGAGTACGCTGCAACACTATGGACACCTAGTACTAAAAAGAACATAAAGAAATTAGAAAGAATTCAAAGTGCAATAACAAAGATGGCACCAACACTTTCCAAATTGACATACGAACAAAGGTTGGACAAACTCGAATTACCAACCCTGGAGCAAAGAAGAGAAAGAGGAGACCTGCTAACCATCTACAGAATTATGAAAGGGATGGAAGTCCTTGATAAAGATGACTTACCAAAATGGGATAGAAGAAAAACAAGAAAACACAAAAAGAAACTTAAAAATTATAGTTACAGAGGAGATCTGAAAAAGAATAGCTTCCAACACAAAATGACAGATACCTGGAACAAACTGAATGAGGAAACAGTGAGTGCAAAAACTACACAAGAATTTTAAATCAAACTGGATGCTGAAAGATACAAAAGTGGGTCACTATGAGCATATCTCTCTCCCCATAAAATACAACTAGGTAAATACACACACACACATACATATATGATAAATACAAAATGAAAAAAGGGCAGGATTAGGGAGTAACCAATGCATGCATTATTAGCATATCCAATTTAATTTCTTATATATAGCCAATCCATACTACTCATAAAGCAAATTTGTATATAATATTTTACATACCAACATTTTCCTTGCTGTGCTCAAATCCTTTTGTCGAACTTCAAACTTGGAGTAGAGAAGCCAGATTTCAGCAAATGTGAAGGCTTTGTGCGGAATCAGCTGAAGACACATTTTATACACCGCTCTTGCCCTCTCTATGTCCTTGGCTGTCAACTCCTCATAAACTGCATAATATATCCATAAATATATGTACCGTCTCCAGTGTCTCTTTTCCTGTTTATTCATTGAATACAGAAAGCAGTTGTAATATATCCATATAAAAGATAAGAATTTAGTACTGTTAAACATAATATGGGTCTACATAAATTAATCTTGAGTGTGCCTTTGCTTCAGAACATCATGAGTTAACTAATTCAAAACTGAATATTAAATTCTGAATATGTCTGAGCCTGTTTGTAACTTATATTTTACTTTGAGGTTGATGATGATTCCATTCATGCATCATACATCTGGCAAGACTGAATATGCTGCTTATGTATTCAGTATTTGGTTACTCTGGTAGAAAGCTATTACTACAATAATTTACTTTCTACACTTTTTGTTGTGTTTTTCTCATTTATTGACTTCTGAATTATACTACACAAGTTGTGAAGGAAACTGTAGTAATGTGAGTGATGTTGCCTATCAGGGAATGATCTTAATATCAATCAATTGGGGGCATACACCTGGGAGCACACTGCTTCATTCAAATGCTGACGCCAGTTCCCATGGTCTCTCAGAGCAAGCTCCCATAGAGACACCTTTCCCACTCCATGCAACACTTGACAGGTTTGATCAACTTGCCCAAGCATGAATTCTGTGAGTGTCCTTTTCACCTCCTTCATTGAGGGTTGTCTCTTGTGGAGGCAACCCTGTGAGTAGGATCAACATAAGGGAAATGTGCTGCTTGTTCATATAGCTGGAGTTGATATACACAAATTATGCTGGTAATTGGACTTGACTGAGTCTCACAGAACAGTCTCTGGTTTGACATGAAGTCATTCCAGCGATACACCATGATTCTACAAAGGCACTTACCCTCTTAAATAGGAGTTAAATTCTCACTCACAGCATTACATTACTCACATTATAAGATATAAAGTCACTGTTGTATTACTCATTCTCTTTCAGTCTGAGTAATAATAAACACAGAAAACATGATTGAACCAGTTCACAGAATTTGGGGGTCACTCAGCTACAACTTCAACATACATACATATACCAAAGGCCTTTTCCCCCTTACACAGAGGGTAGCCAAAAAAGAAAAAGGCATAGAAAACACTCCCACCCATTCCATTTCCTATATATTCCACTCCTCTCCACCCTCCTCCCTCCCTCTTATCTTGGCACCTCCTGGATGATGGGTCATCCCTGCATCCTGTCCACTCCCTGGGTCAGAAGCAGTGTCGCAAGACACAGCACATCCACAGTAAGGCCGCTACATAAATTCGGCGACCCCCCCTCTCTGTCCCCCCATGCAGAAAAGGAGAAGACGGGGAGAAATCCCTTCGGGCTGTGTCAACTTCAACATACCGTGTAAATATAATCAAGATGCCAATACCAGCATCCTCGTATACCCACTCACAGCTCATGATGCCTAAGTAGGCATCATCGTATCGAAGAAGTTAATACCAAAGATATCAAGATGCCTCTTCAAGTCAGCATTCAATGTCTATATCTCATAGCCATACAGCAAGACAGGGAGCACAAGCGACTTGAAGGTTTGAATCTTAATCCTCCTGCATAAATACAGTCGAACCTTGAAAGCCCGGACCCTCGTATGACCAGTCGAAATGAACAAAGGGCGGACTTTTCAAGCAAAGTTCCCTATTTGTCCGGTAGGTGGCAGCGACGGCCATACACATGTACTCAAACCCGACCCAGTCAAGCCGCCACCAGGGCTGCCATTTCGTAGAATTTTGTACCAAAACGTAGTAAAATAGTGGCATGTGGCAACTGCACAAGGACATGAGGAATTTTTTTCTACATATCAGCGGGCTGTTAAAAACATTCAAAAACTCAAACTTTTGTTTAAAAATCATAGAACTAATTATCAAATAATAAATGGTACATCAAAATATGACTTTTATTGGTAATTGTGTTACTTATAAAATATTATACCCCAAAAGATACATTTTTACAGTGTAGAAAAAATTCTACGCTAAAGTTTCAGCTTTCTTTTAGCACCAGGGCTGCCGTTTCATAGAATTTTGTACCAAAACATAGTAAAATAGCGGCATGTGGCAACTGTACAAAGACATGAGGAATTTTTTTCTACATATCAGCGGGCTGTGAAAAACATTCAAAAACTCAAACTTTTGTTTAAAAATCATAGAACAAGTTATCAAATAATAAATGGTACACCAAAATATGACTTTTATTGGTAATTGTGTTACTTATAAAATATTATACCACAAAAGATACGTTTTTACGGTGCAGAAAAAATTCTACGCTAAAGTTTCAGCTTTCTTTTAGCGATAATAATATAAAACAATTTTTTTTTATATCTTACTGAATATGTTAGGGCATGGGGGCCTTATATACATTCAAGAATAAAAAACTAGAACCAACATTTTGTCAAAGTTTGACAAGTATATTTTGCTATGAAAGTCTGCACACGCCCGAGAAAAATGTATACCCCGGTATGGCAACACTACCATTCTACACGGCTGTGGATGTGCTGTGTCTTGCGACACTGCTTCTCACCCAGGGCAGTGGACAAGGTGCAGGGATGACCCGTCATCCAGGAGGTGCTAAGATGAGAGGGAGGGTGATGGGGTGTGGAGTGTATTCAGGGATGGAATGGGTGGGAATGATTTTATGCCTTTTCCTTTTTGGCTACCTCCCTTGTAAGGGGAAAAAAGCCTTGGTATATGTATGTACATACATACATATATATATATATATATATATAAACACACACATACATATATATATATATATATATATATATATATATATATATATAAACACACACATACATATATATATATATATATATATATATACCGTATATTTCCGTGTATAAGACGAGGTACAAAATTAGAGCAAATTTTTATGAATATATCTCATATTGGTAGTATAAGATGACTGCTAAATTACAAAAGCATCAATGTATCAAACCTACAGTACAAAAAGAATTGTTTTGATTACGTTTATCAGCTGTTTTTTCCGCTTTATCTCTTTTCTTTCTCATTACTTAAATGTATCCTTATACCAGATAAATTACTTACTGTATCCTTATAAATTCAAAATAAATGAAATAAAGATACCGTTAGGTATCAATGGAACGAGTGGATGACGAATGGGGAGAAGTCATTTACAAAAGGTGGAGGTATGCGTAGTGCATCACTTGATGTTCTCTGCGAGTTTGTTATTAAAGCTTGGGAAAGTGTTAAGGTCGAAAGTATCGTAAAATCTTTGAAAAAATGTGGAATCTCTAATGCCATGGATGGCACTGAAGATGATTTATTGTATGAAAGTGATGACGAAGCCGAAGTCGACTCACCGAAACCGGACTGGGATCCCTACGATGGCATATTTGAGGAATCTTGTGATATGTTCGAACAACTTTTCGAAACAGAGTGATGATTGTGACGAGTTTGAAGGGTTTTATATAAATAAATAAATAAAGTTTTATAATGTCTTAAGTTTTAAATGTAATGTAATGTAGTTTTATTGAAAATAAAGGTTTTAGAAATATGTTTGATGTGTAATATTGATGATGATTAGAAAATAAGTTTTATAATTTTATAATCTTTAAATTTTGTGTTTTAAATGCAACTACTGTAATATATTTTTTTATTGATAAACGTTTTATGTACTGCAATCCAAAATTGTTATTTTCAGTCTTAAAAATTACTGAAAAGTTAGCGAAAGAAAAAGTTTGCTATGAACGCAACCAGTGCTCGATGTTTACATTTTTTTCAGCTGTGTTAAATGTGTTTACATAGGGTAGTTAAAAGTACCGTAATTTCATTAATATAGAATTATTCCTCGAATTTATTAACAATTGCCATTTCCTATAAAGATATGCCAATAATATATAAGGTAAATATGGTTTAATTACCTTTATTACCAGTTCTTATCATAATGTGAATCATTTCCTGTGTATCGGTGGTTTTCGGCAGGCTAGCCTACCAAGTCATCTCACGTAGAATTCAAGGTCTGATTTTTATAATGGTAGTATAAGACGACCCCCAATTTTAAGGGGTGAATTTTTGGATTTTGGGGTCGTCTTATGCATGGAAATATACGGTATATATATATATATATATATATACAGATACTTCTCTACTTACGTTCATTTGTTTTACGTTTTTTCGATTTTACGTTTGAACTAAAAGAAAATTGTAAAAAAAAAAAAAAAAAAAAAATTGAGTGAATTCTTTAGTTTAGCGCGCTCTCCGTAGTTCAAACGATACTTACTCATGACGCTGCGTCCATTGTTTACATGGCACAAACAACAGACTGAACGTACCTTGCCTCCTCCTCCTCCTCCACCATCTCAATTTATGTTGCTTGAATTTAATTTATTTGAAATTAATGTTATTATTTTACAATGTTATGTTTATAATTAATGATTTAGGGGTGTTTTATAAGATACGGTAATAGAATTTATGGATGTATAGTACAGTAACAACTTACGTTCATTTTCACGTTACGTTCGGCCGTTCAGAACCTAACTAAAACGTAAGTTGAGGAGCGTCTGCACATATATATATATATATATATATACATACATATATATACAGACGCTCCTCTACTTACGTTCATTTGTTTTACGTTTTTTCGATTTTACGTTTGAACTGACTGTAAAAAAAAAAAAAAAAAAAAAAAATGTGAATTTTTTAGTTTAGCGCGCTCTCTGTAGTTCAAATGATACTTAGACATGACGCTGCGTCCATTGTTTACATTGCACAAACGACAGACTGAAAGTGCCTTGCCTCCTCCTCCTCCTCCACCATCTCAATTTATGTTGCTTGAATTTAATTTATTTGAAATTAATGTTATTATTTTACAATGTTATGTGTATAATTAATGATTTAGGGGTGTTTTGTAAGATACGGTAATAGAATTTACGGATGTATAGTACAGTAACAACTTACGTTCATTTTCAACTTACGTTCAGCCGTTTGGAACGTAACTAAAACGTAAGTTGAGGAGCGTCTGTATATATACACTCATACCTCAATTTAACGGACCTCGCTTTAATGGATTTCGGATGCAACGGACAAAGTCTGTAGCTTCCGGATCGTCCGGAGCGACCGGACGCAGTCCGATGTTTCCGCAGTTGACCACCAGATGACCTATGGTCGCTTTGTTTACAACTGTGCCGGAACACGTGGAGCTGTTTGGTCCGTGTTTTTCGACCTTTTTGGCCCTGTTTTGTGTGTTGTTTGTGAAATAATTCAACAGTTTTTTTAACCATGGCACCTGCACATCCTGTAGAAAAGAGGAAAAGAGTCAATTTAATAGTATCACAGAAGCTTGTGTTGATTAAAAAGTTGGAAAGTGGAGTGTCGGTGAAGCAGGTGTGTGATGAATATCCACTTCACTCTGGGCCAAAATCTCGCGGGCAGCATTAGCTGCCAGACGTACGATGTTGCGTAATAATACTCGCATCATAAAAAATAGTCACCGCTTATATCGATCGTTCTCTCTTTCACCCGTGAATTTTGATAACCATAGAAAATGTGATGAAGACAGTTTAGAGAGTATGTCATTACACAGGGGCAACTACAATAAATATAATCAAGACATATGGCAGCCTTGCGTATCCACTTGCTCCTCATGCCGCCTACGTAGGCGGCACCGTCTGGAAGAGGATATGGAGTAAACAAACTGTCTGATATTCATAAACAAAAGGAACAACTTACCCAATATTCGCTGAAGTATTCGGTTGATGAAAATTTTGGACTTGGTACTCTTGGGGTGAAAATTTTGGGCGAGATCCCAGGTATTTACACTAACAGATTGGATAGTGGGCTTAAGTAAAAGTACCGTACTGTATTCATTCCTTATTTTTTCGTAACGTAATCGTTGAAATACAGTAGTATCGGAAACTTCGGACAATCGGGTATATCGGACCGGTGTTCCCCCCTTTTAGTTCATTAAATCGAGGCATGAGTGTATATATATATATATATATATATTGCAAAAATAATCACAATAACGCGTGACGAAAAGATATTGCAGAAACCACAGGGAAATTAAAGTCGGAATACTGAACGTTTTCGTCTATTACGACATCCTCAGAGTACAAGAAAGAAAAAATAGAACACAATATTTATACAGAAGTAAGAAAACTGGGAGAGGTTATAGCCACATAAAACTTCGGACATTATACTGTACATACATACACATTCAATTACGCATGGAAATGTTAATGGTAATAATAAGATAAAAATACACATTCATACATGAAAATAAGAATGGTAATAGAGAAAAAAAAAAAAAAAAAAAAAAAAAAAAAAAAAAAAAAAAAAAAAAAAAAAAAAAAAAAAAAAAAAAAAAAAAAAAAAAGAACAAAACCATGGACCTTTCGGCCACATGGTTTTGCTCTTTTGATTTTTGTTTTTTATTTTTGTTTTGTGTTACTATTACCATTCTTATTTCCATGTGTATATGAATGTGTATTCTTATTTTATTATTACCATTAACATTTCCATGTGTAATTGAATGTGTATGTATGTATAATGTCTGAAGTTTTATGTGGCTATAACCTCTCCCAGTTTTCTTACTTCTGTATAAATATTGTGTTCTATTTATTCTTTCTTGTACTCTGAGGATGTCGTAATAGACGAAAACGTTCAGTATTCCGACTTTAATTTCCCTGTGGTTTCTGCAATATTATATATATATATATATATATATATATATATATATATATATATACATACATATATATATATACAGACGCTCCTCAACTTACATTTTAGTTACGTTCCGAACGGCCGAACGTAAGTTGTCACTGTACTATACATCCATAAATTCTATTACCGTATCTTATAAAACGCCTCTAAATCATTAATTATACACATAACATTGTAAAATAATAACATTAATTTCAAATAAATTAAATTCAAGCAACATAAATTGAGATGGTGGAGGAGGAGGGGGAGGATGAGGATGAGGCAAGGCATGTTCAGTTTGTCGTTTGTGCAATGTAAACAATGGACGCAGCGTCGTGCGCAAGTATTGTTTGAACTACGGAGAGCGAGCTAAACTAAAAAATTCACTCAATTTTTTTTTTTACAGTCAGTTCAAACATAAAACGAATGAACGTAAGTAGAGGAGCGCCTGTATACATACATATATATATATATATATATATATATATATATATATATATATACCAATGGCTTTTTCCCCCTTACAAGGGAGGTAGTCAAAGTCAAAGGCATAAATCCACTCCCAACCATTTCATCCCCACACACTCCACTCTCTTTCACCACCCCTCCCTCCCTCTTTTCTTGAATCATCATGGATGACAGGTCATCCCTGCACCTTGCCTGCTGCCCTGGGTCAGAGGCAATGTAGCATGACACAGCACATTCACAGTAAGTCTGCTTCATTTAAATGGCAACCCCACTCTCTGTCCCCTCTAAAATTACATTCATAGTTGTTTTCCTTCCCCTTGTTTAGTGAAATGATACATGTATCTCTCTAACCTATCTCAAGACATTTCTGTCCCTTAGACAGTGTTAACAAAAAGTAATAAATACTGAATGTAAAGCAATATTAATTCTAAAAAAAATACTGAATTTACCTTAACTGGTGGCACATTGGCAATTGCTCTTTCATATGTTTCTCTGATGAGATCCAGATTTCCATCTGCCTCTAGCATGCGAACATAATCAAACCATATGTCATAATCCAATGGATTCTGTTTTAGTGCCTCTTCATACTGGAATTTTCTTTTGCTTGTTATGACATCATCAATGGAGGTCTTGTCACCATATTTTTTCTCATGGCGTGTATACTCATTGTAAAGCGTGAGACATTTTTCTTTTGGCATGTGATCAAGAGCATATTTGTAGATCACCCTTGCTCTTTCATGTTCCTTTTGTCTTTCCTCAAATTTTGAAAATCCAACAAAAAGACTCTCTTCCATGTGTTCATCCCCAAAAAATTCAATTGCTCGTTCGTACACACGTCTTCCACTGTTGATATAACCATGATTTTCCTCAAAACGAGCATATTTGATCCAGTTCTTACAATCTGGATGAATGTACACAAATCTCTCATAAATTTGGCGTGCACGATCAAGTTCCTTGTAACGTAACTCAAACTTGATATATGTCAACCATGCTTGCTCATCTGGTTCCCAGTCCATCCAGCGTTCAAATACCTGTGAAACAGTAACTTGTAAGTTCACTATTACCTCAGTTACAAAAGCTGTAGTGAAAACCTAGTTAAGATCTTATTTCATGGTGATAAACAAAATCTAGTTTATAATATACAGTAAACAATATGAAACAACTTACCTGACTTCTTTAAAATATGTTCTAACCTTAATTAGTATATGACAAAATTTATAAAAGCAATATAATCTACATGCAAGATGATTAAAACCTGAGCTAATTTTTGTCTAATAGTGCAAATATATTTCACCACCCTATACATTTTCAATGTGTGTGTGTATATATATATATATATATATATATATAAAGTATCCACAAAAAGTATAGAGCATTCCCCATTGAAATCAAGGCTACAAAGGGCTCTGGACTTTTTGCGTTTCCCGCTGCTGTCAGGCATCTTGTCATTATCATTTTACAGCTAGCAACTCAGCCAGCTCTCTGGCAGCTTAGCCAGCTTGTGTTTCCCCGCCTCAGTGCTCTTCGAGCTCTTGTAGAGAGGGGTTGTGTTATTTTTTGCTCCAGCCTCCTACCCCCTATTTTCATTGTTTCACTTTGTGGTGCTGCAATTTTAGGAGACATTCATCCTGAAGGCACCTACTAACCTTAGTGGTGAGGAAAAGGCTCGTATTTTGGCCTGGAAGACTACAAATGTGTCGACGAAAGAGATTTCGAGACGTACAGGGTGAGGTGAGAGCACCATTTGATGTCTGGTCGCTACAGCTTGTGGCCTCCCACCCAACGTCGTACCACCTCGAAAACCTGTCCCTGGAAGGCCTACCAAGACCTCTAAATCTACTGACAACCTTCTATGAGAATGATTCATGTCATAGGAGATTGTCAGTAGACTTAGAGGTCTTTCTAGGCCTTCCAGGGACAGGTTTTTGATGTGGTATGACGTTGGGTGGGAGGCCACGAGCTGTAGTAACCAGATGTCAAATGGTGCTCTCACCTCACCCTGTATGTCTCGAAACTTCTTTCGTCAACCCATTTTCAGTCTTCCAGGCCAAAATATGAGTCTTTTCCTCACCACTAAGGTTAGTAGGAGCCATCAGGATGAATGTCTCCTAAAACTGTATTGTCACAATGTGAAATAACAAAAATAAGGGGTAGGAGGCTGGAGCAAAAAATAACACAACCCCTCGCCACAAGAGTTCGAAGAGCACCGAGGCAGGAAAATGCAAGTTGGATGAGCTGCCAGAGAGCTGGCTGAGTTGCTTGATGTAAAATAATAATGACAAGATGCCTGACAGCGGAGGGAAAAGCAAAAAGTTCAGAGCACTTTTTAGCCTTGATTTCAATGAGGAGCGCTCTATACTTTTTGTGGATATTATATATATATATATAAACACATATATAAGTATATACATATATATACACACACACATACACACCAATGGTTTTTCCTCCCTTATAAGGGAGGTAGCCAAAGTCAAAGTCATAAATCCACTCCCACCCATCTCATCCACACATACTCCACTCCCTTTCACCACCCCTCTGTCCCTCTTTTCTTGGCTCCTCCAGGATGATAGGAGTTTCAATGTAAATGCCCTTTAATCTAACAAAATATCTAAGTGGTATAAGTTTATATATAAATCAAATTCTATCATCCATTCTTTCTATAGCTGTCAATCAATCTCTTGCCCCTGGTCTCTCTTGTAGATGACCTGCTGCTGCCAGAAGGCTGTCAACAGCCTCTGAGTGGGAAAATAAACCATTGTCTGGAGATAGGCAATATGGGACACTGCAGTACAAGCTGTTTTGTGTCTTTTGTGTAGTGGTTGCATCTGGGGTAGTTTGAATCTGTGGCCAGCTCTGTTCTGTGCTGGTATTGTCTCAGTGATAAATGTTAACCTGAGTGCAGGCATGCTAATGTGGTTCTTGTCTAGCGTGGAAGGGTTTTCTCTGTGGGACTTGTATCTGGGGTTGTTGTTGGAGTATTGAAGTAGGTGGTCTTTCTTGAAGGGCTTGTTTAGTTATCTGGGTGTGAATGTATTTCTGTGTGATTTGGGTGGTAGGTTATGGTAGATGTTTGAGCAGTATGCTGCTGGTGTAGTATTTTTTGTTGCATTCTGTTGGTGGTGCTTGTGTTCCTGTCATTTTCATGTGATTCTACTGGGAGGATTTTGGTTTTTGTAGGCAGTGTCCTATAGGCGTGGTCTTGGTGCATCCTGTAATTATTCTTAGTGCTCCAGATTCTGCAGCTGTGAAAACATCAAATACAACCTCTGAGAATGTACTACTTGTTAACCAATTCTGAGAAGTACCTGTCTTGATCCAGCAACATTTTTCAGCATCTCTTCCATGTAAGTGTATTTGTACCAGAACTGATTGGCTCTTGGTAGGATGGTAACAGCACGGTCCCAAACATTTCTTGCATGGTTCACTTGCCGAGCCCTCATTTCCATTTCTGCATACTTTAGCCATAATGTAATGTTTCGATGGTCTACATCTAGTGCACGTTCGTACACAGATCTGTAAATATGAGACATTTTGTTGTCAGTGTCAGAAAGCCCAAGAAAAAAAGGATGTTAAAAAGTACATTTTCCTAAATGCAACAAACATATACCTAACCATTTCATAAGCAGAAACAAGCACACACAGTCACAAACTGGTGTAAACCTGCACTGAGATAATAACACCTTGAGTGTTTGGAGGGTTCAAAGCAACCAATGGTGGTTGTTGTTGTTGTCATTCCCTTGACTGTTGATTGCTGTTGCTCTGCAACCAATGATTATGTTCTGAACTAATGAAATATGTGATACAACATGGGTGATTTTCCAGTAAAACTTATTTAAGTCTACATAATAACAGCTGTTGCCTTGAGTTTCACTGCCTGAAAACCCACAGCCCTACATTAAAATAATCAGCAATGGTCTTACTTTCATCACCTCTATGGAGGAGGAGGAGAAAAAGAAAAGAAAAAAGGACTGCACTGTCTTGGTGTGGGTCTGTTTCTGTCACCTGCTGACAAAAGGAAGAAGAGGAGAGGAACAGTTACTGGTTGTCACCTCTCCTTGCATGAAAATGTGGGGGGTGAAAATACCCTGCACCCTGTCCAGGGGGGAAGTGTCAGGCCCTGCAGATGTACGGGTGTTAGTGGATTTTGAAGATGAGCAGTGGAAAGATGATTCTTGCATGTGCATCTTGCAATACCATTTGCAAATAACCAATATTGCTCCCTAGGTCTAAGTAAATGTATGGTGATGAATCATTTCCTACCATAGTGGTAGGTTATTGTTGGTATTTCAAGACTTTAACCACATGATCACATTATTCCTTGATAATAAATGCTGCCTTGAGTTTCATTACCAGAAGTCCTGCCTCATCCACACAGTGGCTGGAAACAATTCTTGGGCTCTCCTACAGATCTTCCTAGGAAGAAAAACTGCACTATCATTTGTGTTGTATTAATGTAGGATTGTTCTTATATCATTAGTTTATTGTAGTAGGAAGAAAGCAGTCATCGGTTGATAGGTCTCATATGATAAAGTGGAGATAATAGTCAAACTAAATTGAAATACTGGCTCTGATCTGGAGATTGAATACCAGCCCTTTGGGACTGCACATCCTGATGTAGGAGAGGGTGTTGATGGGTTTTGTAAGCAGATGGCAGGAAATGATTCTCTCTGATGTCTGTCTATAGTCCTTGCACTCTAAGTTGACTACCAATTATTGGATCATCACTGCCACCTGTCACCCAATGAGACCTCAGTGTGACAACATGGGCAAAAAGTGCTGCCACATGTCATAGAATTTATTCAAATCATTGTTATAATCCTTAAAAAGTGATACTTATTGCACTACATAGCTTCCTTTACTTCATGCAGAAAAAAGCACATGATATGAAAGAGAGAGAGAGAGAGAGAGAGAGAGAGAGAGAGATAGAGAGAGAGGGGGCAGGTGCTGAGGTTGATTTGGCAAAATGGCTCACAATGTATGCAACACCCTGAACAGACTCCTTAGAGTGTAAGGATTACAGCAGGACCACCACATGGAGGTACTTATATCTGGTAACCCATTATTGCTTTGTATGATAAATATACAACTTCACTGCTCACCCAGCAATGCTCCTATTCAGTGCATCCTCAATCAATCATTTGTTTCCTTGAGTTTCACTATTACTAGGGACTTTTAACAGGAAATTCCATGAGATGGTCTTGGGAGTTGGATTTTGGAAAGAAACATATCACTCCTGCTCATCTTCAAATCCCCTCAATACATTCACCTCTACCACTGGGTTCTGCCACGAGAGGCTGGCACTCATTTCTAGGCCAGGTCCAAAGTATCTATTGACTTCAACTATATTTCTTCCACTTTTTCATATAAAGACAGTTGGCAACTGGTGAATTCTGCCATTCTTTTCCTCCTACCACCCAATAAGCCAATAGCATTGAAATAAATCCACACTAGTAAAGACAACATTCCAGTATTTCTTCCTGGAAAGCTCTATAAGAAAGTCTCAGGGCCACTGCTGAGTACTGTTGGGCTGAAGGTTTTCAGTCCAGGAAAGTCAGTCACAATTATAGGAAAAATATTCTAAAGTTGAGAGAGAGAGAGAGAGAGAGAGAGAGAGAGAGAGAGAGAGAGAGAGAGATGAGAGAGAGAGATGAGAGAGAGAGAGGGAAGAGAGAGAGAGGAGAGAGAGAGAGGAGAGAGAGGAGAGAAAGAGAAAGGAAGGAGAGAGAGAGAGAGAGAGAGAGAGAGAGAGAGAGAGAGAGAGAGAGAGAGAGAGAGAGAGAGAGAGGGAGAGAGAGGAGGAGAGACAGGAAAGAGAGGAGAGACAGGAGAGACAGGAAAGAGAGGAGAGAGAGGAGAGAGAAAAGAGGAGAGAGGAGAGAGAGGAGAGAGAAAAGAGGAGAGAGGGGAGAGAGGGGAGAGTGTGTGAGAGACAGAGAGAGGACAGAAAGAGGGTAGAGAAAGGTAAAAAAAGAGAGAGGTCAAAGAGAGAGAGAGGGACAACAGAAGAGAGAAGAGAGAGGAGAGAGAGAGAGAGAGATGGGGACTTAAGTCACAATTATAAGGAACACCTTTTACAGTACTATAAAAAAGAATGTAAGGTTCACCATAACTCCAGTCAACAGAGAGAGAAAAGTGATGAGAGAGGAGAGAGGAAAGAGAAAGGGAGGAGAGAGGAGAGAGAGAGAGGGAGAGTAGAGAAAGAGAGAGAAAGGTGGGAGAGGAGAGAAAGGGGGGAGAAAGGAGGGAGAGAGGGGAAGGTGGAGTGAGAGGGGAGAGAGAGAATGGAAGAGAGGGACGAGAGGAGAGGGAGGAGAGGGAGGAGAGAGAGAGAGAGAGAGAGAGAGAGAGAGAGAGAGAGAGAGAGAAAGAGAGGAGAGAGAGGGAGAGGAGAGAGAGAGAGACAGAAAGAGGACAAAGAGAGAGATGAGGGAGGAGAGGGAGAGAGAAGAGAAAGGGATAGAAAATAGAAAGAGAGGGAAGAGAAGAGAAGAGAGGTGTGAGAGAGAAGGTGAGTGGAGGAGGGGAGGACTTAAGTCACAATTATAAGGAGCACCTTTTACAGTACTATGAAAAAGAACATATGGTCCACCATAATTCCTGTCAACAGAGAGAGAAAAGTGAAGAACATGTAAACTACTAAACATGTAACAAATAAAAAACACTAGTTAAATGATAGACCTGTATAAGTGTTAGTCAAGACCTATACGATACATGGGGTAAATAAGTATACTTATATACAAAGAAAAACTGTCATCACTTTCTACTTGCCTGGCTCTCCGTATCTCTTTTTGCTCCTCTTCCCATTTTGCATACTTTAGCCAGTTTGAGATATTCCCCCTGTTTTTGCGGATGTTGTCTTCAAATGCTTTCCTTTTCTTTAAGCGATATTCCTGAAGCTCTTCTGGATCTGAGATTTTCTGCTTTGGTGGTGGGGGTACAATCTCAAGTTCTCTTTCTTTAGCCTCTCGTAGCAGCTGTTCAGCTGTAATCTGAACCTCAGCAGGCGATTTGTCTTTCACCTATTGATAGAAAGTAAAATTGCAAAGTCTATAAAAAGTTCTAATTAGTTTAACATGAAATTTTTAGGTTGCTATTGAAATACTTTGGCTACCTCCCTTATATGGGGAAAGAAGCCCTTGGTATAGAGATACTGAAATTCTGTGGATTAACATTTATGTCATAATTGAATTAATTAATAAATTCTCTATAAATATGATTTTAATGAAATTCAACATCTGGGAAAAATTCAACAATGTTAACTGCATGTTACTGAACAATACATAACAGTTAAAGATTACTAAGACCCCTGTCTAAACCCTGTACAAATAATTATAATCCATTAAAAGTGCACTGCTATAAAATGGTGCCTGCTCCTGTGATAACACAGCATGATTAAATAGTGCAGATCAACTGATAGTGCATAGGATAAATGTGCTATGATGATGGTGCAGGTCAACATTCAAAAATCTGGCACCCTTCGGAACTAAGGGGTGCTATATTTTTTATGTTATATATGCTGTATATATTAAACAGAAAATGACTATCTGTACAGTCCTTTTTAAAGAAAGAAAATTTAATACTTAAATGAAAATAAAATGAAATTCTAATGTTCACCAACTAAATAAAACTTCAACAGAATTTTAGTTCAACTGATTAAAATAGTTCTACAGAATTTTAATTCACCTAAATAAAGGAGTTCCTCAGAATTTTAATTAAATAAAAAGAGCCTCGGTATTCTATTTCAACTAAATAAAACAGTACCTCCGAATTTTAATTCAACTAAGTAAAATGGTTCCTCAGAATGTTAATTATTACCCTGTACTGTAACCTCAAAAAGAAGCTAAATTGTAGGTGGGCTGAATCCATAAGGGGGCTATACAAGAGCAAATAAATGGTAAAATGAGAGGGAATGAGCAGAAATGCCTGTTAACAGGTGCATCAAAGACACAACAGCTGGTTCTGGAGTACTGTGCCATCAAAACAAAACAGCACCTCCAAAAAACAGTGGTGCACTAACATGATGAACTTGAAAATGGGTTCCGAAATCCATGCTGGAAATATGAAGGAACTTGATTATCGATGGCTGCATTTCTAAAGGTCAACCTGTACTGCCACTATGTAAATAATAGCCATATTTGATCACTATTGATGCTAATACAGTATATAAATTTCTGAAGAGTATTTGCCATAGAAAAAAAAATATATATATATATATATATATATATATATAAATGGAACAAGAATGTATCATAACTAGAAAATAAACAACCACAGCAACTAAATAATGATATTACGGAGCACAGAAAAAAAAAAAAAAAGGAAACTATTTTTTTTTTCTACTAAGTCAACCAGTACCATTTCCTCTGATTGGAAAAAAGGGGCTGGTCATGGTCTAGGGGAAGTGACAGGGGACTTGATAGGACTGCAACAATTACCACAGTATTACTCTGCTAGTTTCAGAGGTCTGAGCAGTCTGGATTTATGCTAGGTAAGTCAACAACTGACTGGATCTTAGTTCTTTGTATTCTTGTGGAGCACTGACGGTTTTAACAAGGGTTTCTTGCAGGTTATGTTGATCTCAAGAGGGCATTTGACTTGGTGTATCATGGAGTGCTCTGGAAACTTCTACTGATCCGCAGGATTCTTGCAAGGATTGTTAAATTGATATCTGGCTTATACTCTTGGACAGAGAGTGCTGGTATGGAGATGGCATGCCTAGCTTCTTTCCTGTGGTAAGGGTGCATCCTTGCCCCAACACTTTTCAATACCTGCATGGACTGGGTTGTCAATCAATGTTGCAGCCCTAGAGTCACTACACAAAGAGGAGAGACTGCTTGGACTTCGGGCCTCCTGGACCAAGAACAAGTTCCGGGAGTTCAGGGGTATATTGAATAATACAGTTCAGTCTGTCCATGTACGTGGTGAGGACTCTGAGGTCTTGAAAATCTTCACATACCTTGGTAGTGTTGTGCATAACAGTGGTGGGTCATGCTTTGAAGGATTGGCATTGCCCATGGTGTTATGGACTCCCTCAACCAGAATATATGGCATTGTTGATATTTATGTAGGACTAAGATCATAATCTTCAAAAAACCACTTGTGCTCCCTGTCTTTCTGTACATTCTGTGAGACAATGACATTGAATGCTAACTTTTAGAGTTGACTTGATGTCTTGGGTACCAAGCACCTCCGGAGAATCATGGGGCATTGCTGGAATGACTTTTCATCAAACCAGTGGCTGTACTGTAAGACCCAGTCTAGGCCAGTTACTAGCATAATTTGTGAGTGCCAATTCTGGCTATATAGGCAAGTGGAACACTGCCAACATTGACCCCACTCACAAGGTTTTCTCCACAAGAGACAACCCTCAATGGAGGAGCTGAAGGGGACACCCACTGAATTCATGGTTGGGGCAAGTTGACTGAACTTATTGAGAGTTGTTTGGCGTAGGAAAGCCGGCTACATGGGACTTGCTCAGAGAGATAGTGGGTACTGTGAGTGAAGCAAGGTGTTCCCTGGTGTATGCCCCCAACTGATGATGATAAACC
Source organism: Oratosquilla oratoria (assembly GCF_046742065.1). Classification (NCBI taxonomy): domain Eukaryota; kingdom Metazoa; phylum Arthropoda; class Malacostraca; order Stomatopoda; family Squillidae; genus Oratosquilla; species Oratosquilla oratoria. The sequence continues at coordinate 57,294,385 of NC_134790.1, forward strand.
TTTCTATGGTAGGGCTAATACAGAGAAGTGATAAAAACAGGTTGCCAGCCTCATTTGCTGTTTTCCTGGTTGCTATAGATACAAATTTTGGGTTTAACATTTGATACTTGTATGGTCTTCAGCCCACATGCCATGGACAACAGCAGATTTCACAATCAAAATAAACCTATTGAAAACCATCAATAGCATTGATTTTGGAAAACTAAAAAAAGAAACCCTAATAACCATCTATAAACAGTTCATAAGAATCACCCTTATGAGGGAGGTTGCTAGCCAAGACATGCACCTTTACCCATCCCACACCCATTAGTTTTTCCTTGCCCATGTCAGAAGCAGTGCAGTAAGACACAACACCTCTACAGCAGGGCCTGACAGTTGAAGATGGCTTAACACCCCCTTCCCCCAACACACATTCACTATATGGCAACCCTCTCCCCTCATCTAATCATGAGAAAATACCTTTGGGGTGTGCTAAAACAGACATTCCTTTTTAACCTAAGGTCTTCCCCTCAAGTTCACTCCCTCCATCTCTGCCTTCCACTCTTTTTGCTAATCTTTCTTCACTCATTATTTCCATATGCCTTCATCATTCTAGTCTGACCATTCTGGTCTAAAATTTAGAGCATTCTGGTCTAAATTTATTTAGACCAGATCTATTTGACATTTCCTTTTCCACCCCCTTCTCTGCCTCACCTCTTCATTTCTCACTCTATACATCCTTGTAAACCCCCAACTATACTTCCTTAATTCATCTCACATTTAAATTCTGTGCCCTTTAAATTACAAGCCTCTGCTCCATACAGTATTGTAGGCGCAATTACCCTTTTGTACAGTTTCCTCTTTGTGTTCATCCCCAGATACCAATTTCTCATGACATGTTTCATCTCCCAAGACATTTACTTGCTTCCCTCACTCTACAGTTTGCTTCCAATCCCACTCCTCTATCACTTGCTACATGTGACCCTAAGTACTTAAAACTATCCACTTCCTCCATCATATGCAAAATATGGAAGTACAAATGTGATTGGCTGAAATGAAGGAGACAATGAATATCTAAAACATTGCTAGTTTAATCTAATGAGGCACCATTTGGCAAAATAACATCACCTCCTATCAGCCACTCAGCCTGCAGTAGGAATTATGGGTGGGATTAATGAATAAGTGTGCACATGGAATGTCTGATACATTTTGGTACTCAATTCAAATTAGTTACCTCCAAAATGGCTCATTAGCAATGTTGTGTATAGGGAAGAAATAATACTTGAGGATGAGATGGGTGAACACGTTCAGGATGGCACAGATCATTATTTCCCAAATTAATAGTGTTTTTCCAAACTTCTTTAGATTTGTTTTTTTGGGGGACTCAGCACTGCTAAAGACCCAATTGTAGGCTGTATTTATGTTTTGTGTTGTCTTTTCTATTAATAGAATAAGACCTGTTAGTTGTATCATAAATGTGAGTGTTTTGATTGTTTTGTCACAGATAAAACAAAATTAATTTTCTTAATGTCATCCAGGTTCATCACACATTAAGATTTACCCAAACAGCTGACCTACAGCTAATTTCATTACACTATCATGGCCGTAAACCAATCATATGCTATTAATTGGCCAATATCCAGTCAGTAGTCAATTGTAATTATTTTAGAATTCTGTTTCTAGTATTTCTGATGATAATTCTTGTGTTACAGAACTGTGATCAATACATAAAATTTGGCCGAATGATGCAAATTTATGACATGGTCAACCTTCAAGGATGGTGATTCCCACAATATACACGAGTGTTTAATATGTCAAAAACAATGGAAGTTTGTACTGCATACCTGCATGTAAACAACTGTCACTAGGTGCTGTCTCCTTGCATGACCCAACCTAACCAACTGCATTCCCCAGGCATGTCGATTTGTGATAAGACCAGATCAAAAAATCATGATGACGTCACCACCACATCATGGTGATGTCAATGCCCACGAGCAACACTTACACACACCATTGTATATTGGCTCACTAATACCAATACTCTCATTCTCTTCCCTTTTAATTCTTGTGGGCTAGATGACTGTCAAGCATGTATAAATATGTGGGGTTCATCTGGAAAAATACTTTTAGTTCCTGCTGACCACTGACTGCAGTTGCTTGGATGAAACATCTCTTTTCATCAAGCAGTCTGCCATCTGATGTGAGGCATCCATCCTGGAAACCTCATCAATTTCTCTCCTCTCTAACATAGCTTGCAACACTGCAATATAAATTTGTAATTGTCTGTCATCTACTTTTTTGCACAAGTGCAGAGTTTCTATGAGACTCTTGTTGTCCACATAACACCTGATTCTATAAATGCCACCTCTAGATATCTCACTTGAAGTACTGGCAAGGTAGTCAGCAACTTCAGCATATTCAATTAATGCCAGTATCTCAGCGGATGAAGTAGACTTGACTAGCTGCCTCATTTGTCTATTTTGCCAGAACAGAGGATATCTCCCTCCAATGGCATCTTTGAGAAATATCACAAATCCTCCCTGGGATCTGCCACCTGACAGGTTAAAAGAGGCCTCTGAAATACACTGTAGATGCCTGGTGTAAATTTTTCCCATTTTTGGAATATATAGTTTTATGGTATTAGTTTTCACTCTTTCCACAATTTTGTTAAGCCTCAGGACTTCTACCATGGTGACCTACTTTCTGGCCATACTTAATATACAAACCTCAAAAGCAATATTAGGTCTAGTGTGTGGCAATCCGGTTAAGTTCACCAACCAATGCTCAATATTTTGTATGCTGTGATTGTGAAAGATCTCCTGTCTTCAACATTGCCTGTTGTTTGCTGCCATGAGAAGTAACAAAGATGAGGCATACTGCAACTGATCAAGAGATATACTGCCATCATTGTTGGACACAGTATAAGACCAACATATTAAAAAAGGTTTGCAATCTGCACTGCCAAGGGAAACTAAATAACTGGTTCAATCACTTCTTGTTGAAACTCCTGAGTACCAGCCCATAAAAATTTGTTCCCATATACACACATGATATCTTCAACCTCCCCACAGTTATTCCAGTGAAATAATACTGGATCAAATGATGATATTTTCACTCCAAGGTGCAACAGCTGGTCCTTCACTCATAGATACCAGTGCTTAGCAGCATTGCATATTCCATAAACCATCTTCTTCAGCCTCCACAACTTACCCTTAGCATATTCTTGAGGAGGTCACAGGTATACCACTCTGTCGATATTGTTCCCTTGTAAGTAAGCTGCCTTCACATCCATCTGTGACAAATACTTGAGGAAGTATTTTACTAATAATGGTCACTCCTTTTGCAAAATCAGCCAACTTTATCACTTCTTTATTCTTGAGAATAGTGCAAATTGTAGACTTTGTCATACCATACTGAACAGCAAGATCAGATACACGAATGCCATTTTCTTGTTTTGCAATAATTTCTTTCTTCACTTCAATTGTTTTTCTCACAACTTTTCTTTTTCATCACTTTTTGCTTTCTTTGGAGTCATGACTGAGGACTAGTGTAGGAAAAATAAATGCTGAATGCAATAAAATTGATAACAAAAGCACAGCACAACTATTCAGCTCAGTGGTCAACAGAGAATTGTTTCTGTTTTGTCAGCAGCCATGTGTCAGCGTCGTTCAAGAACCGAAATTTTGTTCGAAAACAGAGGTATTTCCAGCTCGAATTTTTTGTTCAAAAACCAATTTGTTCAAGTTCAGAGATGTTTGAGAACCGAGGTTTGACTGTATTTATTTTTCTAATGCTATATCGCATAGGCATGCACTTCCAAATATTCACCCTGAATACTTTAAGGAATACTATACAACTTCTAGCAGAGGCCTGTAGACCAGCTTTAACCCCTTCCATACAATGATGCCTACACAGGCATAATGAGGCACAAGTGGGTTAATGAAGATGCCGGCGTCGGCACCTTGATTATATTCATTTTGTAGTTGGAGCTGAGTGACCTCCATATTCAGTGAACTGACCTGATCATATTTTGTTGTTATTAATATTCAGAGTGAAAGAGAATGAGTAATACAGCTGTAATTCAATATTTTATAATGCAAGTATTGTGATGCATCACTGTACATCAGGCAGCTGATGCTGCCCATGAGAATTTGACTCGTATTGAAGAGGTTAATTAACATCAGACTTGTCCCCACTATAATAGACTAGACTACCTCATAGGTGCTGAGGTCGAAGGAAAGAAAGGATGATAAATTAGTCTATTGTAACCTAACTATCCCACATAATCTAATCAATGTTTAGTATTTCAGTACCTCAAATTCTAAAGATCATCCGGGTTGTCATTGTCATTACGGATGCCGACATCCTGATTATTATTGTACCTTGGGTAATTAACAGTAATGGCAGAACCCCGTGTTCTCTCATAAAGTCCAAGGAAGCCCTTTTTTCTTTGTAACAGCGCTTATTAATGTAACCTGTAGTTGGAGAACATAATGTGAAAGCCATCATCTGATAGTGACTGGACTGGCATGGCATCTGGACCATATCATAGCAGCTTCATTTATTAGTAAATTTGCTTGTAGCATGTTTTTTTTGTTTGTTTTTATTTCCACCAAGAAAATTGGGTAAATTCTTAGTTGTGCACACCTACACAATGTAGCAATAGAAAAAAATTATTAATTTTGTAAATTATAATATAAATAATGCAATTTTCTTGGCAAAAATCAATAACAAAAAAGTTGCTACACCTATTTTCTAACAAACGAAGTTGCGGTAGATGAACGATACAGCATGTTTGTTTTGATAGATGCTGAGTTCGAATAAATGAAAGGATGATAAATTAGTCTATTCTAACCGAACCTAACCTATCTTCCTTATCTTACCTAACTTAACCTAACCTACATAACCTAACCAATGTTTAGTAATTCAGTATCTCAGATTCTAAAGATCATCCAGATCATCGTTGTTGTCATGGATGCAGACAGCCTAATTATTATTATACCTCGGGCAATTAACAGGCGACGGCAGAACCCCGCATTCTCTCATAAAGTCCAAGGAAGCACCCGGTCCACAATGTGAAAGCCATCGTCTGATAGTGACTGGACTGGCATGGTGTCCGTACCATATCTTAGCAGCTTTGTTCATTAGTAAATTTGCTTGTAGCAAAATCTTTTCTTTTTTATTAACGCAAAGAAAATCACATATTATCTTCATGTATTATAATTTACAAAATTAATATCTAATTTTCTGATGCTATATTCAATATATTATACTGCATAGCCTTAGGTGTGTACAACAAAAATAATACAGATTGCAGGAATTATTTTTTCACCATTCCTTAATAATAATTTCCGCAAGAAACGTTACTAAGAAAGGCTATTGGAGTTGCAACAAACAACAAAGATGCAAAAAATTAAAATATACAAATTGCAGTGCAAGCGGGTGGACCGTGGGATGATACTTCAAATTCCATTATCGCTAGGTACCAGTCTTTTCCCACATGCCCTATAGTGACCAAATCAATTAGTTGTTCCTACCATAATTAGAGACTATCCTAAGTCTAAGTCTAAGATTAAGGTTTTCACACCGCACTGCTATCATGATCATGAAGATTGAAGAATGTAGGTACCCCGGAATCCATGCGCGGCGCCACTGTCGACCATGTTATGTTTATGTCGCTATTTGTTGCAGACCACTAGCTTCTGTTTAGTTTAATTTGAATGCTTCCCGCGTTCAGCGGATGCGCAAGATATTAAAATTACCTTGTTGTTTTGCAAGTGTATGCCCAATTCTTTAAATAATTTTTTTTTAGCGATTTGAACGGAAATTTTGCTATCAAACTCGGCAACATAGTTTTCCGAGTAAAAATATTAAGGTAAGGTATCACTAAATATTATTTAAATATACATAAACATGTTTATCAACCTATTTTCTCCCGGATATGAGAAGCTTAAGAGCGTTGATCACTTGATGTTTGAGCTTAGGGTCATCACATATAGGCATATCACCCATGAATCTGATGTGTCCAGTTCGTGTTTGATTTTGTTTACACATCACCATTGACGACCAAAACCACACAATGATGGTTTTTGCTCAAATGCATAATTTATATATAAAAAAATAGCATATGGTTGCATTTTTTGACCTATTTTCTTCAAAATGTGTGATTTCCATGTAAAATGATCGAAGAGAAGTTACGTTTATATCCTCTGCAAAATTACCAGCCGGCAACCAACGCCGACCAAACCCAAACAATGATGGCTTTTGCTCAAATGTATAATTTTAAATAAAAATTAGCATATGGTTGTATTATCTGACCTATTTTCTTTAAAATGTGTGACTTCCATGTAAAATCATCAAAGAGAAGTTACGTTTTTATCCTCTGCAAAATTACCAACCGCCAACTGCCGACCAACGTCGACCAAAGCCGACCAAAACCACGCAATGACGGTTTTTGCCCAAATGCATAATTTATATATAAAAAATAGCATATGGTTGCATTATTTGACCTATTTTCTTTAAAATGTGTGATTTCCATGTAAAATCATCAAAGAGAAGTTACGTTTTTGTCATTTGAGCAAAAGCCGTCATTGTTTGGGTTTCATCGGTGTTAGTTGCCGGTTGGTCATTTTGCAGAGGATAAAAATGTAACTTTTCTTTGATCATTTTACATGGAAATCACCCATTTTAAAGAAAATAGGTCAAATAATGCAACCATATGCTATTTTTTATATATAAATTATGCATTTGAGCAAAAACCAACATTGTGTGGTTTTGGTCGACGTTGGTCGACTTTGGTCGGCGTTTAGTGAGACCCACCATTGACAGCTTCATGGTTGCCATGAAAAGGCAAATATGGTGTGATGGAGATGTCTCACATTGTTTTTGACATGCTCATGTGATTTGTTGATTCATAAAACCCAAGTATTCCGAATTTTAATTAAATTGGACCAGTGGTCTAGAGTTAATGTGTATTTCTTTACCGAAATCTTTTAAAATTATTTTTTTAGCCCGCATTTTTGGCTAGACTTTACCATAACAAAGTGTTAGAATTAAGGGTGGTAATTTGTAAAGACTTTACAAATTACCACCCTTAATTCTAACACTTTGTTATGGTAAACTCTAGCCAAAAATGCGGGCTAAAAAAATAATTTAAAAAAATCTTATCTCCCTTATTTTTTAAGCTATTTCAAAAAATTAAAAAGCATTTTGTTTCTAATAAAGTTGTCTTTCATATGCAACAATAATTCAAGGGTTATTTTTTCTTTTTTTTTAATTTTGTTGGGGTACCTAGAGAATGCACAAACAAAGCTAGGTTCTCATTATACTTCTGAAGCACTTTCTATAATTCAAACAGAACACATTGTCTAACTTACCTTTGCCACTTTGGGCATCTTCTGTGGTTTGCTAGTCATTGTAATTTGTTACCTGACGGGCGTTTAGCCCAGCCGTGTAAATATAAAACACCAACGTCTGTCACACATCAAACGATTTAACAATAACAAACACGAGGATCATAACTGTTGAGAACTGTCGTATATTTAATCAAAAGTATCGTATCACGTGCAAGGCTATATGACGAAATGGAAAAAAGGCACTTGAATGTAGGATCAATGACTGAGGAAGATAAATTGGTCTAGAATCACGTGCTGGACGTAATCTACAGCTATTATCTTCTGAGATTACATCCTAATACTGGCAATTTTTTTTAGAAGTACACAACTACGCGATAGGCAATAGCAATAGAAAATTAGATATTAATATTGTAAATTATAACACACCAATGTAATATATGTTTTCTTGGTGGAAATTAATTGCAGAAAAAGTTGCTAAAAGTGATACATAAACGTAGCCATTTAGACTGCTTGAGACGCCATGTAGGTTGTGGTACTCTACATTTGGAATTGGTGGTGAAAGAAACTCGGGTGGAGTTCTTAGCTTTAATTCTCCTAGTACAGATCTAACTACTACATACACGGCAAGCCCCTAGTGAGGCTTGGAGGGTTGCCAGAAACATATTGTACATATATTTACAAGGTTACCACATGAGGAATATTTGGAAGTTAGGTCGCCTCGGTTGAGGCGTCGCCGATGATGTGCAGGTGTTGACCCGAGACGCAGCTGCGGATATTGTTCAAGGTAAAGCTCTTGGCTTGAGACGCCGAGAATCTTTTGTTATCAAAGGGCGTCGTCATGAAAGGTCGGTGAGCTTGGTCACAGAACAATGGAAGTCCCTTGAGAGTCGCTAGTCTTGTCGTTGAAAGTACCACGCTACATCATATGTGTGCGTGCGCGGGTGTGCATCTAATTATTGCATATGCTAAATACATAGATGATGAGAGCCATCTTTGTTTTGATAGATGCGGAGGTCGAGGAAATTACATACATACATATACCAAAGGCTTTTTCCTCCTTACAAGGCAAGTACAATATATGTATATATATATATATATATATATATATATATATATATATATATATATGTATATATATAAACCCTCCCACACATTCCATCCCCACATGCTCCACTACCACCCACCCCCTTCCCTTTCTCTCATCTTCGCTTCTCCTGGATGACGGGTCATCCCAGCATATCAAGCACTGCCCTGAGTCAGAAGCAGTGTCGCAAGACGCAGTACATCCAAAGCAAGCCCACTTCATTAAATCGGCCATCCCCTCTCCGTCCCCTCATGCAGAAGAGGAGAAGACGGGGAGAAATCCCTTCGGGCTGCGTCAAATTATTTCTCATATATACTTTCTCACCCCCCCATCCCCCAGCCACCTCCCCCTCATGCATCACAGCATCATCCATACACAACCCTTCTCCATTCATCCATATCTTCTGTCCTCTCCCGTCCTTCCTCAACAGACATTCCTCTCTTTTGTAATGCCCCTTTTACCCCATCCATCCACCTCCTCCTAGGACGCCCCCTCATATTCACTCCTTCCACCTCTGCCTTCCATTCCCCTTTTACTAATATTTCTTCACTCATTCTTTCCATGTGTCCAAACCATCCTAATACTCTTTAATCAATCCTATCTCCCAACTCCCTTTCCACCCTTGTTCTCCTCCTCACCTCCTCATTTCTCACTCTATCTAGCCTAGTAACTCCTATCATACTTCTCAGACATTTCATCTCAAACACATTCAAACTCCTTCTCTCTTCCTCTCTTATGTTCCATGTTTCTGCCCCGTACAGTGCTGTTGGCACAATCACTCCTTCATATAACCTCCTCTTAGTATCCATTCCCAGATGTCTATTTCTCATTACACTTTTTAATCCACCAAGACATTTACTCGCTTCTCTCAATCTACATTCTTCCTCTACCCCCACTCCTCCCTTTCCTGCCACATTCGCACCCAAGTATCTAAAACTATTCACTTCCTCCAGTCTCTCTCCCTTAATGCTCACTTCCAGTCTACTGCCACTTTCACCCCTTGTACATCTCATCACCTTACTTTTGCCCACATTTATCTTCAGCTTCCTTCTTTCACACACCTTCTCAAACTCTGTCACTAACTTCCTCAATCCCTCCTCTGATCCTGCTACAAGCAGTGTCGCCAGCAAACAACAACTGGCTCATTTCCCACTTTTCTCCACTTTCTTTAACCATCTCCAATCCCTGACCCACTACCCTTGCATTCACCTCTCGCACCACCCCATCCATGTATAGATTGAACAGCCAGGGTGACATAACATCCCTGACGAAGTCCCACCTTTACCTCAAACCACTCACTCTCTCCATTTCTAATCCTGACACAAGCTCTACTACTCTCGTAAAAACTCTTGACTGCTCTTAACAGCTTTCCTCCTATCCCATATATCTGCATAACCTCCCACAGTCCCCTCCTGTCTATCCTGTCATAAGCCTTTTCCAAATCCACAAAAGCCCAAAAAATATTCTTACATTTTCCTATAGGTTTCTCATATATCTGTCTTACCACAAAAATCTGATCTACACAACCTCTACCTGTCCTAAACCCACACTGTTCCTCACCAATTACTCCCTCTGTTCCTCTCCTAATCCTCTAAATCCAAACCCTCCCATAAGCCTTCCCAACTACACTCAACAAGCTGATCCCTCTGAAACTACTACACTCACACTTGTCCCCCTTTCCTTTGTAAAGCGGAACTATGCAGGCACTCCTCCAGTCCGCCAGCACTCTACCCTCTCTTAAACAATCATTAAATAACCTCACCAGCCAGTCCACCATCACTGTACCTCCTTTCTTCAGACATTCTGTTTGACATCCATCCAACCCAGGTGCCTTCATCTTAACAGCTGCTTTAACTTCACCCTTCCCTATTTTCCTCCAGTCTCCTCACTCATCACTCTCAATTTCTTAGCACTTCCCACTGCAACTACCTTTCCCTCCCTATCCTCCTTCACATTTAGCAATTCCCTAAAATATTCTGCCCATCTTCCCCTTACTGCCTTTTCTTCCATTATCATCTCTCCATCTGCACCTTTTACCTTTTTTTCTCTACTTGATTCGCCTTCTCTTCCTCTTTTAATTTCTTTCCAAAACATCTTTTTATTACTTTCAAAAATTTCTGTAATAATCTTGCGCCATTTCACATCTGCTCTCCTCTTTGCTTCCTTTATCCTATGCTTAACTTCCCTTCTCTTTACTTTGTACCTCTCATACGATTCCCTCGTTCTAATTTGTAGCCAATCTATGAAAGCCTGATTCTTCTCTTCTACACCCTTCTTTGTTTCCTCATCCCACCATTCACTACCCTTCCTTCTATTTCCTCCCTCCCTCCTTGTTCCACACACCATGTTTGCACACCTTATGACTCCCTCCTTGAACCATCCCCATTCCTCCTCCACTCCTAGTTCTACTCTATCCTTCATTCCCTCCTACTCCTCTCTCAGCTTCTTATACTCCTTCACCTTTTCTTTCTTATTTAAGCAGTTCACTTTAAGCACCTACCTACCTTCTGCCCTTTTCCTCTTTCTCCACCTATTCTCCACTCTCAATTTATCTTCCAACAGAAAATTATCTGATATTCCCCCACTCTCTCCCCTTAGAACATGTACATCCTTAACTCTTCCTACCATACTCCTGGTCACCACTATATAGTCCATTAACGCTCTATCTGCCACCCTTCCATCCACCACCTTCTTCCATGTGTACTTATGCTTGATTTTCCTCCTAAACACTGTGTTTGCTATCATCAAGACACATCTCCACCATCAATTCTCCACTATGATTTTTACCTGGAACTCCATACTTCCCAATCACTCCGTCTATTGGTTCATTGACATTTCTTCCTAATCCCTCTATGCACTCATTTAAATCTACCCCAAAAGCCTCCCTTTCTTCTACGCTCTTCTCACTACCAGCCCATATGCACTTACAAAAATCTACATCTCCCTTCCCAGCCTCACCTTCATCCACATCAACCTTGAAGAAACCTCCTCCCACTCCACTACATGTTTACCTATCTCTTCACTTACTGATATAGCCACCCCTTCTCTCCCTCGTCCGCTCTTCACTCCTGAGAACCTCCCAACTACACTCCCAAACTCACACTCGTCCCTCCCTTTCATTTTAGCTTCACTCAAAGGCAGCACATCCATCTTTCTTCTCACAAACATACTGTCTATCTCTTCCCTTTTACTCTCATCTGTACCACATCCACGCACATCAAAAGACCCAAACCTTAGGGTACTGGTTGGAAAACTCTCAGACCCTCTTATGCCTTTATTTTTTTTTTATTTTATTATTATTTTTTTTTTTTAGGAATGTCCCCTGTGGGGCTACAGGTAGAAGGACTCCTAATCCTATCCCCCGTCCCGTTTTTTGTCGCCTCTTACGACTCCAGTGAAAAGACTTGGTTGTAGCATTCTTTTCTCCCACCCTTCTCTCTCTCGTCCCCTCTTCACTCCTGAGAACCTCCCAACTACACTCCCAAACTCACACTCGTCCCTCCCTTTCATTTTAGCTTCACTCAAAGGCAGCACATCCATCTTTCTTCTCACAAACATACTGCCTATCTCTTCCCTTTTACTCTCATCTGTACCACATCCACGCACATCAAAAGACCCAAACCTTAGGGTACTGGTTGGAAAATTCTCAGACCCTCTTATGCTTTTACTTTATTTTTTTTTTATTTTTTTTTAGGAATGTCCCCTGTGGGGCTACAGGTAGAAGGACTCCTAATCCTATCCCCCGTCCCGTTTTTTGTCGCCTCTTACGACTCCAGTGAAAAGACTTGGTGGTAGCATTCTTTTCCCTCACCACAGGGTAGGTGAAAAAAGGAAATGAATATTCAGAGAAATTGTACAGGATAGTAACAAGGGGTTGGGGGACAGCATAACGGAGGGACAGTCGTAGTATAAAAGTGTCATAATTTCTCTATGAGCAGAATTTTCCTCTATCACAGACAAAATGATGTGTGACTCTGGCCCGTAGGGGTGCCCCATATAGACCTTAAAGTATCAACTGCATGCTACTATGCCACAATAACATGCAGCCAATACCCCAGGAGTTAATAGATTTCCTAGTTTAGTGGATATATTAACTGTAACCAAAAATATAACAGATGAAAAAAGGAAAATAGAAATTTTAAAAGAGAATGTAGATCGTGAGAAGAGTAGAGCTAGGCTTATAATAAATTTCCAGCAAATGGAAGATATCAACAATTATAAAGCTTATAAGGAAGCCTTCATTAAACATTTTATGTCAAAGTGTGATAAGGATCCTATCAGGTCTTTGGTTAGAATGATGAAGGAAGTAAAAGCAAGTGAATCATACACAGAATACTTAGAAAGATTAGATAGGTGGTCAAAAGACAAGACTTCTGTCTTAAAAGATTCAGATTGGACAGAAAGATCTAGTGACAAAATGAAAGTTTCTCAGGTAATATAATTAATCACATTTAGTTTGTTAAAAAAAAAACAGGTGAATTTACGGCAGAAAATCTGTTTAAAGATCTCAAGGCAACTATGAATTTAGGGGAGGTAGATTGTCTTCTTCAAGGGTATAATTAATCAAGAATCATAAATCCATATGTGATGACAGTGGGGCAACAGAAAGAAACTAGGAGCTCTAGGAGTGATTATAGGAAAAATAATTTGAACATAGAGTTAGAAGTCCTTCAAAGGATACTAGAATTGTATGTTACAATTGTAATACTTGGCGGCATAAAGCACAAGACTGTTATTATGGTACTATTTGTAGAAATTGTAAATATGAGGGTCGTGATGAATATCACTGTAGAAACCCACCTTTCTGTATGTATCATCAAAGGATAGGACATAGAACACACGAATGTAGAGGGGATAAAACTTAAAGACAAGTACAACTTAAATAGTTTTGGTCAGGTATGAAGAAAGATATATATGATTATATAGAATATTTTTTTAAATGTGCTAAGGTGAAAGGAAATACACCAAAACCTGCGCCTATGTTAACATATCCCATTCCACAGAAACCTTGGGAAAGGGTTCACATAGATATTTTGGAGTTACCTATGTCTTAGAATGGGCATAAATATGTATTTGTTGCCATTGCTTATTTTTCAAGATTTTATATTTTACAACCCATTCCAAATAAGAAAGCTGAAACAATTGCTTCAGTAATCTATGATCAGGTAATCTGTAATTTCACTACACCTAAGATCTTAGTTCCAGATAATGGAACTAAATCTAATCACAAAATCTTGAAACAATTATGTAGATCAATTAAGATCCAGAAGATCAATATCTTAGTGAATCATCCTAAGAGTAATGGATTTGTAGAGAGGTTAACTAAGAAAATTATTACATGTCTTAGAGGTATGATAAGTCCTCATAGTATTGCTTGGGATACTTGGATTCCTTGTGTTAATTGTACGTAGCAACAGATGAAACACCTCATTTTATTATTTTTGGGGAGGACAAACTTCTTCCATATGAAATCTTGATTGCAGAACAGAAACCTGTGTATAATATAGATGATTATATCTCAAATATGATAAATGCATTTTAAACTATACACCAAAGAGTTAGAGAACATATGCAAGAGTATTGAAACGAACACCCCGGGCCCTTCGAACGGCTCCGGACAGTGTCGTTCAAACACAACTTCTAAGATTCGCCAAGCCCAGTAGCGACGACAAAGATGGTATGAGTGAACAAAAACACACGAGCCTCCTTGGTCACTTATATTGATGCAGGGCAAACAAACATGGTATTCGTCTATACAATGAGGATATACACATTTACATATATATAAAAAAAGAAGCACAGTTCGACTGTTCCAGTTTGTATGCAGGCAACGTAACTAAATGATCAATAATGGGCAAAGGGGGGGGGGCGCAAGATTTCACGGCTTGAGGCGATGTCTTCAGTCTTACGACACAGTTCATTCAGGCTACAAGCACAATCTGACCGTCCCAGTGTATTTTGGTTAGGACAACGCCTCTTCTCCACCTCCCCCTCCTCCTTGCCTGCCTGCCTAACTACCTCTGCTAATCGTAAACTACCCGAACGAGGTAGTTTACGAGAGGCACTTTACGTGTTCGTAACACTGCCCCCTCCTTTCAAATATGGACGACCCGTCCATCCCTAACTCACTTAATCACAAAGTCTTCCAGATAACGAGGGGGGTGTCGGGATCTCGTCGGCCTGGCTTCTCGCTCGATGTCCCGAGGATCTAGAGGCACGCCCAACTCCGCGTCGCTGTGTATACGACACCGTATCCATGGTGAACAATACCACACTCACCCGACTCCCTGGCGCCGACCACATCCTTTTGAAAGTGCTGAGTAGACAATTTAACAACTCAGCACTTTCACGTCCGTCCGACCACCACTGGCACGCTACGGACATACAAACACACACACATAGTGGATACCACCAGACATAACACACGGAAACATTACATATTAACAAGCCACCCCCCTGGATATATAATTAGTAATTATTGTACAAGAGACCAGTAGGTAATAAATGCAGTTGCCCCACCCATGTGAGACAACGGACTTTCATGAGATTATTGTGAACACCACGATAAAAGGCAACTCGAGAAGTGATGACCTTATCACTTCCGGAGATTAAAACTGGATCGCACCAGCCGAGGAGCGTCGGTCTGAGAGACGTGCCGTGGTGTAACAGTGTAGTAGAAACTCAACAAAAAAGGTGTGAGGTAGTCTGGAACTAAAGTTTTGAGAGATAGTCAGAAACTAGGTGAAGTGCTTAGAAGATAAAGTGTACGTGGTGACTTAGAAACTAAATGGTATTTTCTTGTGTATAAAGGAAATTGTGATGAAGTGCAACTTTTAATAAAGAAAAGGAAAAGGTGTGCTTTAGAGTTTATCTTGCCGCACTAAATCCTGCCTAATGTAGCCCCCAAATCAATAAAGGCTACATAAATGGCGACAGCGGTGCTCCCACGTCTGAATAGAAACAACCGTCCTCAGCCATACGACCAAGGTTACGCAACCACCCCAACTGACGAGCGGTAGTTTCATTTCATCTCCGAAGAGATAAGCCTGTCTCATACCAAGTACTACTGGTCACACTCGCTCCTACCACAGAAGGCCGAATAAAATCGTCAGCCATTCAAGCCACGCCTACCACTCCGAAAGAACAGATCACGATCAACGAAGAAGAAATCGTTTTACCTTCGACTTCTCATATCTCCAATCAAGCTCCCAGAAGAAAGGAATCAAGCCACTTGATTCCATTCAGCTCAACGCAGACCACCCGTACCCGCGGCTCAGGAGACCAAGGTCACTCACTACGAAGACCTCGTCAACTAGACGAAACTTCTATCCGCCCCCCTCCGCCTACCGTCCTCACCCGAGAACGACTCAGGCTGACCTCAGCAACTTCTACATTTACACACCACGACTTTAGTCAAGACGCAGTGGACCCAGGCCTATCATTGAGAAGCACGAACCTTGTCTACACTGTACACTATATGGGCATCGTCATCACCGACTCCAACTTCCTACTCACTTCCAGGAAAAAAGACAGGTAACGAACCTTTTCTCCACCCCTCACAAAACTTGATAATATTAATAATCCTCATCTACCCCTTAAATCACCCACCTGATACTCACCTTTCTCTCACTTTCCATGCGAGCATCATACAACTAGAATTCATACATCTAGATGTTCCAACCACAAGTAGCCTCAACTGGAGGTAATTGCACACCAATCAACACATATTTCATCAAAATACCCTACTACCAGTGAGACCTTCCCAATCATCGTACGTCAGGACAAACAAGTCTACGGACAGCGACAGCCCCACCTGGCGACCCCTACACAACTGTCTACACAGTGTCCTATCAACGAACTGAAATCTTCCAAGTAAGATTGCTATACGTGACTGCATATCAGAACCAAAATAAATAAAGTGCAACTACACCACTAACAGTGTTAAAAAATATATATAAAATGTGCCAATTTTAACATATTATATAAAATCAATTTTCTAGATTCAACTATTACCCAGTTTTACGTACATATTATCATGTTCATATGCATTTTCCCAGTTCACAACGTAAATCATAAGTAACTGTTAGATATAATTTCCCCAAATTATAACTTACGTTTATCTGTGCATGCAATAATTTTCTTAGATTTAACTATTAACAATTTATGTATATTTACTATTTTAATACCCATTGTGCCATTATTATCCATTTATATTTAATATAACTTATATATTTTTACCAATGTAACCTATTTGTTATAATTATACCATTGTATACCCATTGACACCCTATACCCCCCCTCTTATCTAACCATAACATACTACCCCTTAGATAATGTATACCAAATATTTCTAATTTAACTATTTCAACTTAGACCTCCTATCTCACCTAACTACTTTCTATACCTGAAGTGATACATGCATCTCTAGTTAGACACTAACATGGCTACAGGTACGAGAGCCAAGGTCAGAAATTTACTTCAAGGATTTCTTTCCGCATCTAAAGAAGATAAACCCTCTCAAGACTCAGACCATGCCACGACTAAGGCAGATTCTCAAATACTTCCTGAGGAATACTATGACGACATACCCCTTCACCATGACCACTCACGGGAAGACCCTTTTAACCCGATCCAACTACGACACTTGCCCAACCCCCTCCCCCACTCCACACCAAAACTTCAAGTTACTCATCAACTAGACCCTCAACAACGACCCCCCCACACCTCACCGCAACCCCAAATTCCCCCTCAACTAGACCCTCAACAACAACCCCCCACACTCCATCACAACCCCAAATTCCCCCTCACCTAGACCCTCAACAGCGACCCCCCCACACCTCACCGCAACCCCAAATTCCTCCTTATGTGAACCCCCAGCAACAATCACTGAACCCCACAACCCATGCATACGAAAACTTAGCCTTCCCTTCTCCCAACTTCCCGTCAAGTCAACCTGCCTTCACCTCACATCCCTACCCACCACCTAACCTTGCCCCAACCCCATCGCAACATCCTCAACCACAACTCCAACCTACAGTAATCAATAATTACCAAACCATTACCCCTCTAACCGAAATCCCAACCTTCTCTCAAGCTAGCGGACTCTCCATCACTGACTTCCTAACGGCATGTGACCTTTTCTTGTCTAAACTCCAAATTACTCTGACTTAGATAAGATAAATCTATGCCGCCAGAAAATAGAAGCATCAGATGAGCACCGATCTACCGCTCGGATGCTAGACAATCTGATAGCCACAGGGATCACATATAGCGATTATAAGCAACATCTGTTAAATGTCTTTCAGAGCAAACAAGCAAACAACATTAACTTTCTCCTCACATTTCTAAATAATACTAGAACTCAAAAACAGAATAACATAAAGGATAATGTGGCTAACGCAATTAAGGAAATTAGGGAAAATCTAGAAAATAACAGCCCTTGGATCCATACAACCACTACAGGAAAAAAGGCATTGACATTAGAAAACTTTTACACATTCATGGAGATAGGCCTTTATCTTTCCCAACTCCCACCAAAGTGTCAAAGAGAAGCCACAAAAAGGGATTTAAACACTAGAAACCCATTAGCTTACACATACATATTAAACATAACCAACGCTTGCAACATCTCCCTCTCTGACCAGCACCATTTTGCTAGACTAAATAACCTTCAGTCACACCACCCCCCTAGCTCCAATACAGCGCAACCATCTAACTGGTGTTCCTACCATCTTTCAACAAGTCACAACACCAGAGACTGCATACAGAAACAACAAATGCAAGCACAACACCACACTACCCCTTGCTCAGTTCATGGAACTACTTCCCACACGGATTCTCAGTGTAGAGCGCAACAATACCAACACCCACAGATACAATACCGCGCTACCCCTTGCTCAATTCATGGTACTACCTCCCACACAGATTCCCAATGTAGAGCTCAACAGCAAATCAAACAACTCCCACCCACCCCTAGACCCCCCAACATGTCAAAACCAACACGGCCAGGCAAATACTGCAACCTACACAAAACCACAACTCACTCCAACGAGGAATGTTCTCAACAAAAATCACAACCACAACCTCAACAGAGAACAAACAAACAAGTTACAGCACCTCGACAAACACCCTCCTCCCACACAACACATACAACTCAACACCGATTGGGGGAACGTGCACCAGCCTCACGCACCAGACCACCATAGGAACGTCCGACACACCACACAACTATATCACCCTAAAGGTGAAATTAGATCAAATTACTGTTGACATGATGGTTGATACAGGAACAAACCTGAACCTCATCCCCAGAGCTCTCTACGAAGCACTAAATGACCCACCCCGAATCCAGTATTCAAATACGGAAGGTCTATTGATAGAAGGATCTACCATATCACTTCACGATATGATTGATTTAAACATAGAGGTAAACAATTCCCAAGTAGGTCTCACATCCTTCCACTTAGCTGATGAATGGAGTCTCGATCAACAAGGTATAATAGGTTTAAAGTCACTACAGAACTGGAAGACAATAATTAATTTAGATACCAACAAAATCTCCTTCCAAGACATAAACGACATCTCCAAAACCCCTGAAGCACCCGACCTAGACACACAACCCCTTTCATGTCTGTCTGGCGTAAATAACCCAAATCCCACTAAGAGTTACTCTTTCCGCCCACCCCCTTATGTCACCTCAAAGGCACTGTTGTCTAACACAGTCATCATACCTCCTAGACATTCTATAACAGTCCCACTATATATACCCGGAGCAATCGGATATCAGGACGTCATAATTGACCCAGACACGTCCAGACTTAACAACATAACCTTGGAGTCCTCCTGGGATATAGTATCAGAAAATAAACACACCCTAGCTATGTTAACAAATCTCTCCGATCAACACCGCAAAATCAGGAAGAACACAAACATTTGTTCAGTCCATCTCCATAATTCCCCAATCCAGGAACCACTCCCACAACACATCAACACTGTAAGACCACCACAAACCCTCACCCCTATCCACCCCAACCAAATCACAACATCAGTAATCGGAGAGATGAATGACAAGCTACTGACCCTCCTACAAAGGAATAGATCGGCTATCGCCTTAGAAGGCGAACCCTTAGGCAAATGTGATATAATCAAACATCACATCCAAATTCCCCCCAACACCCCCCCCTCATACACCCCCGCTTACCGCATACCCCACAGTAGGAAAACACAATTCAACAACAGTGTGCACGAGATGTTACACCAAGGTGTCATTTCTCACTCAGACAGTCCGTGGAACAGTCCCCTCTTCCTAGTCCCAAAGAAAGACGGAACTTTACGCCCTGTTGTTGATTTTAGGAAAGTAAATCACCTAACTCAATCTGACCCACACCCCCTCCCCGCCATGCAAGATGTCTTACAGAATATAGGAATCGGGAACTCCATATTTTCCACAATAGACCTTAAGTCAGCCTTCTGGCAGGTCGAGCTCACGGATGAATCTAAACCCGTAACTGCATTCTCCACTGATAAGGGACATTTCCACTTCGAGCGTATGCCCTTTGGCCTTAAGAATGCCCCCTCAACCCAACAAAGGTTGATGACCCGCATTTTCAGCGACATGATAGGAATCTCATTATTCGTCTACTTAGACGACCTCATCATCTATATTCCCACACAAACTGACCACCTTCACACACTAGAGATTGTCCTAAAAAGACTCAAAAACACAGGATTGAAAATCCAACTAGGAAAGTGTAAATTCCTACAGACGGAACTCACCTTCCTAGGCCATAAGGTAGATAGCCAAGGCATCCATACCACCACAGATAAGATAGATACCATAAACAATTTCCCAACTCCCAGAAACACAGATGAAACTAGAAGTTTCGTAGGACTAGCATCATATTACAGACACTTCATTAGAAATTTTGCAGAAATTGCATCCCCTCTAACCAAATTCACAAGGAAAGGCGAAACATTTAAGTGGTCTGAAGCGGAACAGCAAAGTTTTGACACCCTTAAACATGCTCTTACCACAGCCCCTGTCCTAGCCTTCCCTGACATGAAGAAAGAATTCTTTCTTTACACCGACGCCTCCTCTAAAGGAATAGGCGCAGTCCTACAACAGAAGGATGAAAATGGCAAAGAGCACCCCATAGCCTACGCAAGTAGAGTACTAAATAAGCCTGAAAGTAACTATTCAACTACACACAAAGAAGGCCTGGCACTGATATGGGGTTTGAAGCATTTCAAATACCTCATATTAGGGTACAGGATCACAATCTATACTGACCACCAACCCCTAGTCTACCTCTTTAATTCTAAAGACTTACATGGCAGAATTGCTAGGTGGAAAACCACCTTACTGGACTACGATCCCAAGATCATATATCTAGCAGGAAAAGCTAACATAGTAGCTGACTCATTAAGCAGACAAACTCACATCTCAACACTAACACAAACAAAATGCATTCCTATACAAGAACTTAGAGATGAAACTGACAAAGACCCAACATGGTCTCCAATAAAACAACATCTTCTTTCAAGGACCCCCTTACAGTCCCGACCACCTGTCCCTATAGAGGAACTCAAACTGGTCGACGGAATCATAAGGAGAACCACTAACGACAAGGAAGTAACTGTCGTTCCGAGAGTCCTTTGTTCCCAAGGTCCTACACATATTGCACGACAGTGCAATGGGAGGCCACTCAGGCAGAGATAAGACACTGAACACTGCTAGGCACTCCTTTTACTGGGTCAACATAAAAAAAGATATAACCACACACATAGACTCATGTGTAACTTGCAACCAATTCAGAGGACCTGACCCAAAACAACTCAATATCAAAGACATACCACTCCCTGCTGAGCCATGGGAAACACTTGGCATTGACCTACTAAAAATGCCAACGAGCCATCAAGGTTCCAATTATGTACTCACGGCAGTCGACTATCTGTCAAAGTACACTATACTAGTTCCATTCCAAGACAAAACAGCAGAGACTGTAGCCAAAGCCTTAGTTAACAATATATTCTGCAGATACAACATTCCCAAAAGAATGTTATCTGACAATGGCTCAGAGTTAAAAAATGAGGTAATGCGCGAAATAGCACATCTTTACAATGTAGATCAAACTTTCGCCACTGCCTACCACCCTTAAGGGAATGGATTAACTGAACGCACAAACCGAAATGTGCTTGAAGTCCTCAGACCTTTGGTCAACGATTTTACGGACAGTTGGGAAGATTGGCTACCACAGGTACAAGCCAGTATCAACAGCACAGTCAACTCCGCAACAAAGATGTCCTCCCATGAGATCATTTTTGGCCAAAGAATGCGTCTTCCCTACCAAATCTTCAACCAACCACCGCCCCCCTTATACAATCTAGATAATCTCACCCAATGCCTAAAACGAGGTATGCAAACCATATACAAACAAGTCAGAGAAAACCTCAAAGTAGCCCAAGAAAGAACAAAAACAAAACAACACAAACGTTCATCTCCACTTGACATAACACTTGGAGACACAGTCATGGTCAAAGACTCAAATAGAACTAACAAACTCAAACCCAAGTTCTTAGTCCCCTTCACAGTCACAAGCTCACTCCCCAACAATGTTTTCCTACTAACAGATCCTTCCGATCACACAACCGTAACCATACATGGAGAGAAATTGAGAAAAGTTAAACTCAACCTCGACCCAACCCCACCTCCCACCTACAACCCACCTACCGCACTCACACATAACTCACCCAAGCGCAAGTCCCATCTCATGACTCTGCGTCGACGCAACTAAACATGCACTCTAGCTCTCGCCCCTGAAGATGCAGGACGTCATGCATCCCTCAGTGGAGGTTAAAATGGCCAATTTACAATAAGAACTCCCTTCCGCATATCTATCAAAACTTCTCCACTTCCTTCCGACCAATATAACCTTACCGAGAGTCAGATAGACATATCCTCATTCACTAAGACATAACCTTCATCCACAGGATGCCTACAATACTCCTACTACTTCACCTCGTCCACCTCTCTCTCTCCATCCCCATTTTGATACCAGGAACGATCACCGGAAACCATGGCAACTTGCAAGATAGCAAGACCCAACTTCCATATCTGTCCAATTAACCAAGTCCCAACCTTGCCTCTCAGAATTCACAACACCCAAAGTCAATTTTTCCGAGACGTGTGACTTTCGCTTTTCAGACAGCACTCTCAACATGACCTACGATCTAGGTCCCATAACCCAACTAACACTCCCACCCCTCCCCAAGATCCCCGATACCATCCTCCCAAGTAAGATAGACATGGTACGCCTCCTCAATAAATCAACTACTCTTGACATGGATTCCTTAGACCTACACTACAAAATACTACCCTATACCTCCACTGCCCTCTCAATCTTAATCATCCTCTTTATATTAGTGATACTAACGAAATTCTTTTGCATGAAATAAGACCTTCAAACAGTTTTAACCCTCCCTTTCCCAAATTATTGTAAACCTAGATTAAGTTGGATCTTGTGTCTCATCCAATATCTTGAATACCATAATAACTCGTGATAAGAATCTAAAGAAAATATATATTGTGAAATACCACATGAACTCTAGCACAATATTTGAAAATGTGAATAACTCCGGTGATATGTAACGTATCATATGAAAACAATATGACATTTGAAAAAGTGAACCCTGACGGTGATATGTGAAGTGTAGTATAAACTTTCATGTGATAGTTGAAAATATATGAAATGTTGGTGAGACACAACCTTACTTCCTATTCAGAGACACAACATCGCATACCCATCCTTCTAGTTCAAAGTGCCCTCTTGGCTCCTCACAATCACCTCAACATCACCCCCCCCTTCTCCACATATATCCACCCAAGATTTTGTGTCTCTGACTATATAACTATATAACCATATATATGTATCAATATTTTGTTAACCATGTAACATTAGGTGCCGGGAGCCACCTAACCCCAGGGGGAGGGCGATATGTATACGACACCGTATCCATGGTGAACAATACCACACTCACCCGACTCCCTGGCGCCGACCACATCCTTTTGAAAGTGCTGAGTAGACAATTTAACAACTCAGCACTTTCACGTCCGTCCGACCACCACTGGCACGCTACGGACATACAAACACACACACATAGTGGATACCACCAGACATAACACACGGAAACATTACATATTAACAAGCCACCCCCCTGGATATATAATTAGTAATTATTGTACAAGAGACCAGTAGGTAATAAATGCAGTTGCCCCACCCATGTGAGACAACGGACTTTCATGAGATTATTGTGAACACCACGATAAAAGGCAACTCGAGAAGTGATGACCTTATCACTTCCGGAGATTAAAACTGGATCGCACCAGCCGAGGAGCGTCGGTCTGAGAGACGTGCCGTGATGTAACAGTGTAGTAGAAACTCAACAAAAAAGGTGTGAGGTAGTCTGGAACTAAAGTTTTGAGAGATAGTCAGAAACTAGGTGAAGTGCTTAGAAGATAAAGTGTACGTGGTGACTTAGAAACTAAATGGTATTTTCTTGTGTATAAAGGAAATTGTGATGAAGTGCAACTTTTAATAAAGAAAAGGAAAAGGTGTGCTTTAGAGTTTATCTTGCCGCACTAAATCCTGCCTAATGTAGCCCACAAATCAATAAAGGCTACAGCTGCTCGCATCATTCGCCACGTCTTCTCCATCCCCGCTGGTATCCGGCAGTAGCCCCGGTTGCTCCGAAGAGTCATCCCATGGGGGGATAGCTGGGTTCATCTCTTCGTCCCAAGAAAAGTTCCCTCGTCCATGGTATTTCCACATCCTATCGCAGTGGACCACCTTAGGTCGGCTGTGGGCGTTCCGACGTATTCGAAAGGTGACGTCAGACATCCGTTCCTCCACCAGATAGGGACCTTCCCATGGGCTCTGCAGCTTGGGAGAGATACCTTTACGCCGTCGAGGGTTGTGCAACCAGACCTGCATGCCTTCCTTGAACTCTGGTTCCTTCGAGCTACGGTCGTAACGGCGCCTCATCGCTTCTCCAGCAAGTTTCAGGTGCCCTCTTACTTGGCGGTGGGCCTCGGTTAGGCGTTCCTGCAGCGCGATAGCATAGGATGTTGTAGCAGTGGGCAGCTCCTCGTCTGGTGGTCGTCCCGTGGCAAGATCGACGGGGAGATGAAGCTCTCTACCCTGCATCAGGCGTGCGGGGGTGTATTGGGTGGCCTCATGTTCAGCGGCCCGATAAGCCATCAGCAGCGCTGGCAGCTTCTGGTCCCAGCTGGTTTGGCTCTCCTGGCAGCACGTAGCCAATTCCTGCAGTAACGTCCGGTTGAAGCGCTCTACCATGCCATCACTTTGAGGGCGGAGCGGAGTGGTCCTCGTCTTCATCAATCCCAGGAGTCTGCAACTCTCTTGGAAGACCTCCGATTCGAACTCCCGTCCTTGGTCCGAATGCAATTCAATAGGTACTCCGAACCGGCTGAAGAATTCCGTCACCAGCACCTCTGCCACTGTAACTGCTTCGTGATTGGGGATAGCGTATGCCTCTGGCCACTTTGTGAAGTAGTCCATGGCTACGCAAATAAAACGGTTCCCCTTCTCCGTGATTGGGAGCGGACCTGCAATGTCAACTGCCACTCTTTCCATCGGCGCTCCCACTTGATACAGCTGCATTGGAGCGCGACCATAGCGCGATGGTCCTTTCCTGGCACAGCAGACGTCACAGACGCGGCACCACTCCTCCACGTCACGTCGTAGTCCAACCCAATAATACCGCTGTCGAATTCGGGCCAGTGTCTTTCTCCTCCCGAAGTGGCCACCTGTAACACCACCGTGGGCTTCGTGAAGCAACTCTTCCCGTAGTTCCCTCGGTATTACGGTTTGCCAAAACTTGATATGGCCATCAGGCAAAACCCACTTCTTTATTAGCACGCCTTCCTGCAACCGGAGCGTGCCCCACTGCTCCCAGAAGTGTTTGGTGGTGGGACTCGTGGCCGCAACCTCTTCCCAGGCAGGCCTGTCCTCGCTCGTCTCCAGCCACCCCACCACGGGTCCAATATCCGGGTCCTTTCGCTGAGCCTTCTGCAAACGCGGGTGGAAGTCGGTGTCTCCAACATGCACAGCCGTCCATCTACAGACTTCCACGGGGTCATGACGAATGCAGTGTGCGCAGTTTGGAGCGCATGGGCGTCTACTCAGGCTATCGGCATTATTGTGTACCCGTCCGGGCCGGTGTTCCACTCGGTAATTATGTTGCTCCAGCTTCCCAATCCAACGCGCTAGTTGCCCTTCTGGATTCTTCAGGTTCTTCAACCAGCGAAGCGCCGCATGGTCGGTTCGCACCAAGAACTCTGCCCCATACAGGTAAGGGTGGAAATAGTCCACGCTTCTCACCACCGCCAACAGTTCTTTCCTGGTTACACAGTAGTTCCTTTCTGGGGGGCTGAACTTCTGGCTGTAATAGGCGACCACCCTCTCCTGACCGTCTTTCTCCTGAGAGAGCACGGCTCCAATTCCCTCTGCACTGGCGTCGCAGTCGAGGATGTACGGGCGGTTGGGGTCAGGGTAAGGCAGCACCGGGGCGTCGATCAGGGATTCCTTCAGCTCCTTAAAAGCCATTTGGCATGCCTCATTCCAGCAGAACGTTGCTCCCTTGCGAGTCAGCAGGTAGAGCGGAGCAGCGATGGTGGCAAATCCCTGCACGAACCTGCGGTAGTACGTACAGAAACCAAGGAAACTTCGTACCTCCCTTACTGTCTGCGGTACTGGCCAGTCCTTGACAACTGCCACCTTTTCTGGGTCTGCCTTCACTCCGTCTTGTCCGACGATATACCCTAAGAACTGCACCTCACGCTGGAACAACACGCACTTCTCTGGGCTGAGCTTCAGGTTTGCTTCCCTGAAGCGCTGTAACACTTCCCTCAGTCGTTCCAATTCTTCTTCGAACGTAGCCCCGAACACGATCACATCGTCGAGGTAGACGAGCGCTGTCCTCCACTGTAGACCATCCAATACGAGCTCCATGAGACGCATGAAAGTCGCGGGAGCGTTACACAGTCCGAATGGCATGACTGTGAACTGCCATAACCCCTTGCCATAAGAAAATGCCGTCTTTTCCTTCACTTCTACCTGGTGGTATCCGTACTTGAGGTCCAGAGTGGAGAACCATTTAGCTCCAACCAGCGCGTCTATGGTGTCGTCCACACGCGGCAGTGGGTAAGAGTCCTTCACCGTTAAGTCATTCAGCGCTCTGTAGTCGACGCAGCACCGGGTAGTACCGTCCTTCTTTTTCACAAGGACCACAGCGGAAGACCATGGGCTCTGAGATTTCTCCACGACACCCTGCGTGATGAGCTTGTTCACTGCCCCTTCTTCTATCTCTTGCCTTTTCGCGGGTGCTGTTCTTCGTGGTGGGACTTTCACTGGAGGACTGTCGTTGGTGCGGATGTGGTGCTTCACCAAAGCTGTGCGCCCCAGATCTGCATCACCAGCTGAGAAGACATCCGCGTAGGAGTATAGCATGGCAGTTAACTTCCTTTCTTGTTCATGATCAAGGCATCCAGTACTCCGCTTCAGCAGGTCCTGCAGGTAGGTTGGTACGTCACAGCTGGTGGATACATTCTCCCACTGGGTCCGCTCATCATTTCTAGTTGATCTTACCAGCTCTATTTCTGTACATGCACCCACCTTAGTCCCCTTTGATATGTGTTGCTCCTGTCCTGACAGGTTGGCTATAAGGACTGTCACTTCGTTCACGCCTGGTCGTACCAACGTGCGTCCTACCGTCAGAGCCTCTTGCATTTAAGTGGAGGAAGAAGAATCTACAAGACCGCCGTCTTTCTTCATCTTGCGGCTTAGCTTGCACTGCACGCGCGTCTCGGATAGAGGAGGTACACTTGTTGTGACAGTCGTCACCACCGCTGCGCTTCCGTCGTCTTCCAACAACGGCACTTCAGAGTCCCCTGTACACATTTTCATATCCTCGAAGTCCAGTTGCGCATCACTCTTCTTCAAGTAATCGAGGCCTAAGAGACAGGGGTCTTCGATGTCTGCCACGTACACAGGCAGCTCTTCTTCCTCATTGCCTACCCCTATCACTGCTTCTACGGGCCCTCTAAGTTTGGTGCAGTGACCAGTCACTCCACACAACTGTTTTGTCGCCATCGGGATATGGTGCCCCCCTATTATGTCGGTCCTCACGAACGTCTTCCCTGATCCTGAATCTACGGTGAGTCGACAGGGCTCACCATCCACTGTGCCCTCCACCTGCACAGTCTGGGGAGCAGATTCGCGGCATCTCAGCGGGAGTGGGGCCTATAGGATTCCGGCTGGGATCGGGCCCCTATCTCCAGCCTGGCGTCGTTTTCCGCCGAAGCAGTCTTGTTGCCGGTCCTCATTTGCGTGCACTCGTTAGAATAATGGCCCAGCTGTCCACATCCCCAGCAGCATGGCTCGTACACGTACCTTCCTCTCTCCAAGGAATGGAAGCGGGGCTGCTCGGTACACTTCCTCTTCTTATGTCCCTTTTTGCCACACTTCCAACACGTACCAGCAAATTCATAGGAACCATTTCCGATGGTCGTCTTCCTTGTGATGCTCCTTCTGGCACGTAACATTGGTGTCCCTGTACCCATGTCACGTCTCGCCTTACTCGAGCTCACAAACGAATCGAACTCTAGAGCCCGAGCTAACGCCTCTTGTAGATCCTTCACGTGGGCCTGCTTCACGTAGATCTGCAGCTGAGGGTTTCCCAGAGCGTCCAGAAACTGGTCTCTTAACAGCACGGTTGTCACATCCTCCGAGGCTCCTGGGTACGCCCTCCTCACCAGATGTTCTAAGTCCTGGGCCAGCTGTTGCAGAGGTTCCCTATGCGCCCTCATTCTAGTTCGAAAACTAGCACGAAACGCCTCAGCCTGGTGGAGATGACCATACCTGCGTTCCAGCGCAGCAACAATACAGGGGTAGGAGGTGCGTTATTGAGGATTCAACTGGCTTAGCACCTCCACGGCGGGGCCTTTCAACGAGGAAACGAGTTGTATGGCTCGTTCGTCCCGACTCCAATCCTGGGCTCCAGCCAGTAGCTCAAACTGAGCCAGGTAGGCGTCCCATGGTACCCGTCCATCGTACTCCTGTGGTTTCCGCCTATTCCGGGAACAGCATGGCGACAGGGGGCCTGGGGCAAGTTTCACGGAAGAGGCATCAGGGGAAGCACAACAGCTTTCCTCCGAAGCGCGTCGTCTCCGCCGAGCATTAGTGCCCAGTTCGCTGCTGACGTCACCGTCTGCGTTTTCTACCGGAGTTCCCATCCTCGAAGCCGGGTTGTCCGGCTTTGTAGACACCTCTATATTTCGCAGCCGTTCTTCCAACTTTGCCACTTTCCCTTTCATGTCCCGCTTCACCTCAGCCAATTCCTCTTTAACTTCATTCTTCACATCAGTGCAACTAGCCACCGTGAACTGTTTCAGCTCGTCTTTCCAGCCTAACAGCTGATTACGCAACCCCTGCACACAACTGTTCAAGGTTTCTTGTGTTGCCCGTATGTCCTGCATATCCCTCTGTACGCTAGTTTGTACCGCCTGCATATTTTCCTGCAGGGCTTGAAGCACCTCCAAAATGGACCAATTAACATCACCGGGACCTTCCGCCATTTTCGGAACTCACTAAAGGAATAGCACACAACTTCCTTTTTCCGTGGTCACTCAAACCACCTTTGCGGCAGCTACTAAGGCTTGGTATATCCCACTTCTGACACCAGTGAAACGAACACCCCGGGCTCCTTCGAACGGCTCCGGACAGTGTCGTTCAAACACAACTTCTAAGATTCGCCAAGCCCAGTAGCGACGACAAAGATGGTATGAGTGAACAAAAACACACGAGACTCCTTGGTCACTTATATTGATGCAGGGCAAACAAACATGGTATTCGTCTATACAATGAGGATATACACATTCACATATATATAAAAAAAAGAAGCACAGTTCGACTGTTCCAGTTTGTATGCAGGCAACGTAACTAAATTATCAATAATGGGCAAAGGGGGGGCGCAAGATTTCACGGCTTGAGGCGATGCCTTCAGTCTTACGACACAGTTCGTTCAGGCTACAAGCACAATCTGACCGTCCCAGTGTATTTTGGTTAGGACATCGCCTCTTCTCCACCTCCCCCTCCTCCTTGCCTGCCTGCCTAACTACCTCTGCTAATCGTAAACTACCCGAACGAGGTAGTTTACGCGAGTCACTTTACGTGTTCGTAACAGTATATACAAGAGATGAAAAAGCAACAGCACAAAATAGCACATAAACTAGTACTAAAGATAGGAGATTTAGTCATGGTTAACTACATTCACCCTATAATGAACTTTCACCGAGGTACTCAGGTCCATATTGGGTAATTGATTCTGCAGGTGGAAATAAATACAAGATCTTAAACTTAGAAACTAGGGAAGTATCGATTAATCACATAGATGATATGAAGAAGGTTAGGATACAATTTGATGGTGAAGATACATGTGACAATCAGTGTATTAATTTTTGATAAACTCTAAACCCAGAAGAGTATAGGAAATATGTTGATAATATCATATGAGAATTGAATATTAATCTTGATATATTTTACAGATGAAGACTGTAATAATTTTTGTATTTGTATGGTACTTGTTTGTGATGGGAGACCTAAACTACTGGAACTTGGTGTCAAGCAGAGATACTACCTGTGGCTTTGGTCGGACATGAAGACCTTGGACCTTCCGTGTGTCAGACTCGGAGCCTTGCCAATACATAAGGACAATGCAAATAAGTATTTTGTGAAGCATTGACAATTCTTATGCAGTGTGTGTCCTAGACAAAAAGTGAATTAAGGGTATGTGAAACAAACATGAAAATATGTAGAGACAATACTATGCTATGTATATAACTTTTATTGGATATTGCCTATCTCAACATCTTTGAAAAGATGAAAACATTCTCCATTGAAATTTAATGTTCTTAATCAAAGTAGTGACTTTTGCAAACCTATTTAACATTGAATTTATAGCTGTATTACAAACTATTTGGATTTATGTATTTTATTGTTTCTGACAAGCATACTACTCACCATTTTTCTGCTTGATTTGCTTTCTTTATGTTATTGACAACTGTGCATTTTGGAAGGGTTGCTTATTTCTTTGGGATATGTTTTGATGATACAATTTTTGCCAGTTTATGCAGAAATAGTTTAAACATTTAGTTTCTTGTATATATTAGTGAGCCCTGTAAGAGGGTAGTAGAAAATAATTAGTCGGGACGACCAAGGGTAGCTGCCGAGCCCTGTAAGAGGCTGGTAGATGAAGGTAGACAAGTAGGTAGATAGAGGGGTAGGTGGCGAGAAATTCGTTTTTACGAGTTAAATGTTTTGAAAACAATAGCCGCGAGGGAGTTGCGGAGTTGCATAATCTCGCTCACCGTCTAAAGTTTGTAAACACAGCTAGGGTACCGATATTGGCGCTGATGTGACGAAATGTAAACACTAAGCCATTCCGCTTCGAGATCAAGATTGCTTGTGTAAGCAGTATTGCTTGAGACGGTGTAACAGTCTTTCTGATTGGAGAAGGGTGGAGGAGGAGAAAAATTTATTGGTGCATTGGGTGAGAAGTCACGCCTTAAGGGGAGGCACTTATTTGTAACGGTCAAAATTATTGGATGAATTAAGTAGTGACGTCGGAACAGAGATGGCTAAGTGAGTGGATTGGGGATCCCGGGCGGGAGTCCTCTGGTGTACATAAGAAAAATAACTTGTAGAGAAGTATTGAAGAAAAGAAGAAAAACTTTACCTCCGGTTTTATTCACCCCGTCCAGAAACATCAATTACATTAAGACGACGATGAAAAGAAAGTGAAAGTGAAGGAAGAAATTCAAAACAATTTAAGGGAACAGTAAACACAATCAAACCAATTAATTTCATATAGAGACGAAGTGTACTGAAATGAAGTGATGGGGTCGACAACAGATATGTGAGAATGCTTTAGGAAAAAAGTGAAGATGTTTTTTGGCCTTTATGGATTTGGTAAAGGCTTATGGCAGGATAGACAGGAAGGCATTGTGGGAGGTATTGCAGATATATGGGATAGGAGGAAAGCTGTTAAGTGCAGTCAAGAGTTTTTACGAGAGTGGTAGAACCTGTGTTAGAATTAGAAATGGAGAAAGTGAAATGTTTAAGGTAAAGGTGGGACTTCGTCAGGGATGTGTTATGTCGCCTTGGCTGTTCAATCTATACGTGGATGGGGTGGTACGAGAGGTAAACACAAGGGTAATGGGACGGGGATTGGAGATGGTTAAAGAAAATGGAGAAAAATAGAAGATAAGTCAATTCTTGTTTACTGACGACACTGTGCTTGTAGTGGGATCAGAGGAGGGATTAAGGAAGTTAGTGACGGAGTTTGAGAAAGTGTGCGAAAGAAGGAAGTTGAAGATAAATGTGGGTAAAAGTAAGGTGATGATATGTGCATGGAGAGAATGTGGCAGCAAATTGGAAGCGAGTCTCAAGGGAGAAGACTAGAGGAAGTGAATAGCTTTAGATACTTGGGTGCGAATGTGGCGGGAAAGGGAGGAGTGGGGGTGGAGGTAGAATGTAGATTAAGAGAAGCAAGTAAATGCCTTGGGGGATCAAAAAGTACATACATATAGCAAGGCCCCTTCCCCCTTACAAGGGAGGTAGCCAAAAAGGAAAAGGTATAAAATAATTCCTACCCATTCCATCCCTGAATATACTCCACACCCCCTCCACCCTCCCTCTTATCTTAGCACCTCTTGGATGACGGGTCACCCCTGCACCTTGTCCACTGCCCTGGGTCAGAAGCAGTGTCGCAAGACACAGCACATCCACAGCAAGGCCGCTTCATTAAATCGGCGACCCCACCTCTCCGTCCCCCCATGCATAAAAGGAGAAGACGGGGAGAAATCCCTTCAGGCTGCGTCAAATTTTGCTCACACATACTACCACCCCCCCATCCCCCCGCACATTCCACCTCATCCATCACAACATCATCCATATACAACCATTCTCCATTCACCCCTGTCTTCTGTCCTCTCCCATCCTTCCTCAACAGACATTTCCCTCTTCCCCAAAGTCCCCTTCACCCCATCCATCCACCTCATCCTAGGACGTCCCCTCATGTTCACTCCCTCCACATCTGCCTTCCATACCTCTTTTACTAGTCTTTCTTCACTCATTCTTTCCATGTGTCCAAACCATCCTAATACTCTTTCATCAACCCTATCTCCCAACTCCCTTTCCACCCACCCCTGTTCTCCTCCTCACCTCCTCATTTCTCGCTCTATCTAGCCTAGTAACCCCCATCATACTTCTCAGACACCTCATCTCAAACACATTCAAACTCCTTCTCTCTTCCTCTCTTATGTTCCATGTTTCTGCCCCATACAGTGCTGTTGGCACAATCACTCCTTCATATAATCTCCTCTTAGCATCCATTTCTAAATGTCTATTTCTCATTTGACTCTTCAATCCACCAAGGCATTTACTTGCTTCTCTCAATCTACATTCTACCTCCACCTTCACTCCACCTTTTCCTGCCACATTTGCACCCAAGTATCTAAAACTATCCACTTCCTCCAGTCTCTCTCCCTTAATGCTCACTTCCAGTCTACTGCCACTTTCACCCCTTGTACATCTCATCACCTTACTTTTACCCACATTTATCTTCAACTTTCTTCTATCACATACTCTCCCAAACTCTGTCACCAACTTCCTCAATCCCTCTTCCGATCCTGCCACAAGCGCAGTGTCGTCCGCAAACAACAGCTGGCTCACCTCCCACTTTTCTCCACTTTCTTTAACCATCTCCAATCCCTGACCCACTACCCTTGCATTTACCTCTCGCACCACCCCATCCATGTATAAGTTGAACAGCCGGGGCGACATAACGCATCCTTGACGAAGTCCCACCTTTACCTCGAACCACTCACTCTCTCCATTTCCAATCCTGACACACACTCTACTACTCTCATAAAAACTCTTGACAGCTCCTAGAAGCTTTCCTCCTATCCCATATATCTGCATAACCTCCCACAGTGCCTTTCTGTCTACCCTATTGTAAGCCTTTTCCAGATCCATAAAAGCCCAAAAAACATCCTTCCCCTTTCCTATAGCTTTCTCACATATCTGTCTTACCACAAAGATCTGATCTACACAACCTCTACCCGTCCTAAATCCACACTGTTCCTCACCAATTACTCCCTCTGTTCCTCTCCTAATCCTCTCAATCAAGATCCTTCCATAAGCCTTCCCAACTACACTTAACAATTTAATCCCTCTGAAACTAATACACTCACACTTGTCCCCCTTTCCCTTGTACAGTGGAACTATACAGGCCCTCCTCCAGTCCTCCGGCACTCTACCCTCTCTCCAGCAAACATTAAATAACCTCACCAGTCAGTCCACCATCACTGTACCTCCTTTTTTTAGACATTCTGCATGGCATCCATCGAGACCAGGTGCCTTACCTGCTTTCATCATCTTAACAACTGCCTTCACTTCATCCTTCCCTATTTCTCCTCCATTTTCCTCACTCAAAGGATTACAAAGGCGGAGCATGCCGACAGGAGACCTTTTGATCCATATCTAGGTCGGATGCGAAAAAAATCATTTAAATAATAAAATAATAAATAAAAACTATAATAATGTAAATAACAAATAAAATACATAAATAAATGTATAGGTATAGTTAAATAATAAACAAACAGGTAAATAGTAAATAATAATAAATTGACATGTAACTAATAATAAATGAAAATCAGACAGACAAAAGATAACAAAACAAAAACAAATAATATAAGATAAATTATAATCATTACAACATCTTAGGTATTTATCTAAATGATTCTTAAAGCCTCGAACTGAACTACATTGCACTACCTGTGCAGGAAGTTTATTCCATTCATTAACTACACGGTTGGCAAAGTTGTTTCTACCCACTTCCAAGTTGAATCTATTTCCGGACAGTTTGAGACCATTGTTTCTTGTCTGATTCTCATTCAATGTGAAAATTTTGTCACTTTTGATGTTGTCATTTTCACGGTCATTTTCTTAGTATATCCCACTGCAGCTATCTTTCCTTCCCTATCCTCCTTCACATTTAGCAACTCCCTAAAATATTCTGCCCATCTTTCCCTTACTGCCTTCTCCTCCATTATCATCTCTCCATCTGCACCTTTTACCTTTTCTTTTCTACTTGATTCGCCTCCTCTTCCTCTCTTAATTTCTTTCCAAAACAAAAGTGTAATGAGAAATAGACATTTGGGAATGGATGCTAAGAGGAGATTGTATGAAGGAGTGATTGTGCCGACAGCACTATATGGGTCAGAAACATAGAACATAGGGGAGGAAGAGAAAAGGAGTTTGAATATGTTTGAAATTAAACGCCTGAACAGTATGGTAGGGTTTATTAGGTTGGATAGAGTGAGAGACGAGATGTGGAGGAGAGCGGAGATGAAGAGGAAGTTGGGAGATAGGGTTGATGAAAGAGTATTGTGATTGTTTGGACACATCTTACTGAAAATATCAGTAAGATGGGGAGGCGACGGGTATCTTGCCATGTCGTTGACACCAAGATCGAGTACGCAACACAGCTAGTCCAGCCCTCATATACCATCCATCAGACATTTTCAGTTCAGTACCAACTCTTACATAGATACAGCCACTATATCAAGCCACTGAAGAAGAGTAAAGGGACTCGCAATAGCGATCTGGCAGTACAGATCTCCTACGGAGAAATCATCTCGGATCTCAATAGAGACAGTAAGAGCACCTTAAGATACAAAGAGAATGTCTTAAAAATACAAAAAGTAGAACTAACAATCACATTTAACTCCACTTGTTTAAGAGAAAATCTCCTGCCCATTTATACACATATACTGTATCTGATATATATATATATATATATATATATATATATATATATATATATATATATATATATATATATATATATATATGTATGTATGCATCCATATACCAGAGGCATTTTCACCTTCACCAAGGAAGAAGCCAAAATCAAAAGGCATGTACACCTCCCCACCCATTTCATTCCCATCCATTCCACTCCCAAACACCACCCTTTACTCTCTCTCATTTTAGCTTCCCATGAATGAGGGGTTATCCCTGTATTCCACCCATTGCACTGGGTCAGAAGCAGTGGAGCAAAACACAGCACATTCGCATCAAGGCCGCTTCATCTAATAGGCAACCCCTCCACCCCTCTCCGTACCCTCATGCAGAAAAATAGGAAGCGGGGAGAAATTTCGTCAAAATATAATTCACACATAACCACTCCCTAACCCCCCATCCCTCATCCACTCCCTTCCTTGTATCACATTATTGTTTATATACATCCATTCTCCACTCACCCCTATCTCTTGCATTCTCCCTTCTTTGCTCAACAGACATCCCACTCTCGTTGAACGCCCCTCTCACCCCATCTATCCATCTTATCCTCGGTCGTCCCCTCATTTTCATCCCTCCCACCTCTGCCTCACACACCTCTTTTACTAATCTTTCTTAACTCATTCTTTCCATGCGTCCAAAACATCCCAGTACTCTGTCATCAACACTATCTGCCATACTTCTCTGGCATTTAATCCCAAACACATTTAAACTTTTCCCCTCTGCACCATACAGTGTTATTGGCAAAATCACTTCTTCATATAGTCTCCTCTTTGCATCCATTCCCAAATGCCTATTTTCACGACATTTTTTATATAAATACACACAAAATGTAGACACTGTTTTTGCATGGAGCCAGGAATGGAAAATTAAGCTTAATATAAGAAAATGCAAAGTATTGGAAATGAGCAATAGTGGCAAATGATCATCCTTGAACTATTCCCTGGGAAGTGAACCCATTTCAAAAGCAAAATTGGAGAAATATTTCAGTGTTGATAAAAGACAGCCTGTCACCTGACAGACATATCAAAGGGCAGCAACCAAACTGGTCTCTAGCCTGGCAGATAAACCATACAAGGAAAGACTAATTGCACTGGGTCTGCCAACTTTGAAAGATTGAAGAGAAAAAGGTGATTTGATTACTGCATTTAGGTCACTAAAGGGGATAGATTGCATTGACAGAAGATATATCCTGATTAAAGATGGGAGGGTTTTAAGAGGTCAAGGGAACAAATGAAGAAAGAGCATATGTCTAAAGAATGTGAAGAAATAAAATTTTCCACATGGATGGATCAATGAATAGAAATTGATATAGCCAAATCTCAAACAAAAGATTAGTTCATGTCTAAGTGTGATAATTGGAAATCAATTATATAGCTTAAGCTGGAACTGTACATAAATTTGAGGTTAGGTATGATCAAACATGAGAATAGGAGATAGGACCCAACGAGTATTGCTTTCCTGTATACTACAATTAAGTAAATGCATAAACATACACGCACGCACCCCCATATATATATATATATATATATATATATATATATATATATATATATGTCTGTGTGTGTATATTGTATATACATATATATTCACACACACACACACACACACACACACACACACACACACACACACACACACACACACACACACACACACACACACACACACACACACACACACACACACACACACACACACACACACCTCTCATGGCGCTGTGGTTAGAGCTCTGGCCTGCCACTACGGAGGTCCGGGTTCGATCCTCGCCCGGGGCTGAAATAATATCAGTATCGCAGCGCTGAGGGGTGTTACTCCAACTCTCGTGGGCGGGGAGTTGGGGGTGTGTGTGTGTGTGCAAGGTCATAGCATTACCCATAGATCGGACCTACGAGCTCTGAGCTCTCTTCCAGGAGGGAAATAGCTGTCGATCACGAGTCCAACACGTGATCCAAAGACCAAGTGAAAATACACACACACACACACACACAGACACGTCGGTCTGATTGGCAGCGAAGTCTGGACTTCGGTGATAACTCCAAATTTCCAGGACCACAACGACAAGGAAGTACCTGTGTTGTATCAATAGGGAAGGGGAAAGCTCGTGGTGTAGTGGGAAGGTGAAAAAAAGAGAAGGGGAGGGATTACTGAGGAAAATGGAAGGAAATGAAGGGGAAGATAGGGCCCAGGAACAATTCAGACGGTATGTAAACAAAAGACGGCCTGACGATAATGGTGAAGTCGATGTGATTAGTACAAATGTAAAAATTAGAAATATAGATAAGAGCAGCGCAATGGAAGGTGAAGATAACTATTTCCATGGATTTAATGAGGGAGGGAATGACAACCTCCCCCGACTAGTAAATTTAGAGGAGAAACTAAAAGAAATGAGTGAAAATTGGGAAGCTAAGTTTAACCAAATAAAGTCAATTACTCAAAGAGTTGATAAGCTGGAAGAACTAGAGAAGGAGAATCAAAACCTAACTAAAGAAATAGTAGAATTAAAAAGACAGTTAAGAGAAGTAAAGGAAGAGAATGAGTAATAAAGAGAATAAAGAATTCATAGCAAAAGAGGTAAGTGGTTGGAAATAAGTACAAGAGAACAATAAAATTTAATTTAGAGGTACAATGGAACAGCAGATGAAAGAACAAACTGAAGACACATTTATTAAAGTGATGAAGGAGAAGGAGAATATGGTAAAAGACATAGTGGATAAAAAGAAATGTATAATTATATTAGGGATGGAAAAGAAGTATAATTTAAATAGGACTACAAGAATGAAGGAGGAAAAGGAAAAAGTAAATAATATATTAGAAGTAGTTCAAGAAGATGAACCAGAAACAGGGAAACAAATAGAAGAAATGTATAGGCTCGGGAAATATAGTACAGATAAGACCAGACCAATTAAGGTTAAATTCAGGTCACAAACGACAGCAGATAATATCTTAACAAAAACAGGGAAACTAGCAGACAGTGAACATTGTAAAAAGGTATGGATAAAAGGAGAAATGAATAAAGAGGAAAAAGAGGATAAGAAAACAAAAAGACTAGAAGCTAAGGAAAAGAAAACGAGAACAGAACAGAGTCAGAAAAAGAGAAATTCTATTGGAGAGTAGTGAATATGAAAGTGAGGAAATGATTCATAGCAGAGGAAAACAGAAGGAAAACGGAAAACACAATAGAAGTAGCAGAAAATTAAGAGTGTCTTACACAAATATAGATGGATTAATAACAGGCTTGAACGAACTGAATGATTACCTGAAGGAAAAAGAACCGGAAATAATGGGAATTGTAGAGACAAAATTGAAAGGTCCACTACCACCCAACAGAGTAGGACATGGTGCATATGATTATTGGATTAGAAACAGAGAGGTAAAACAAGGGGGTGGAGTTATGTTCCTGACTAAGAAGGATATAAATGTGAGGAATGTCACATATGGAAAGAATAGAGTAGAGATGATTATGATGGAAGTGGAGAACAGGAATGGGAAGGGCAAAAAGTTTGTAGTAAATTATGTGCCTCCTAAAACGGCCTCGTAGGAAGAGAGAGAACACAAAAGTATGTTAGAAGACACAAGGACAACACTAAATTAGATAGTGGAAGATGGAGGAAGAATAGTTATAATGGGTGACTTTAATTGTAAAGAAATCTGCTGGGAAGAGATGACAGTGAAGGGTGGAGACGACTCATGGGGGAAATGTACTACTTGAAATGATTATATAACATACAATGACGCAATGGATTCAAGAGAATACTAGGTATAGAAATGAGGAAGAACCATCGAGACTGGACCTAATAATCACATCAAAACCTGAAATAGTGGAAAAGATTGAATATAAAACACCAATAAGTAAAAGTGACCACATATTGGTTGAACTGGAACTAAATGAGGAAAAATACATGAAAAAAGGAACAATATAGAAAGGAAAGATTGATGTATGATTTTTTTTTTTTTTTATAAAATAAGAGAATTCTCTCAAAAAGCAGACTGGGAAAGAATACACAAGGAGGAAACAACAATAGAAGAGACATGGATTTTTTTTTTTTTTTTTAAGGAGTGAAAAAGCATGTCCCAAGACAAAAAGAAGAAAAATGATATGTAAAGTGCTGGTTCAAAAAAAAGATGTAGGGAGTTAAAAGACAAAAGAGATAAAGCTTGGATAAAATGGAAAAAAGGCAAAAGATCTGAAAAATGGAAAATATATACTAGTTTTAGACATGAATATGTACATGTGTGCAGAGAAGAAAAGAGAAAATACGAAAAAGATGTCATAGAAAAATGTAAAGACCAACCAAAACTATTTTACAGATTTGTAAACAACAAACTGAAAAACAAACAAGAATTAGAGAAATTACGACAAGGAGGAGTTGAATACACAGAGGAAATAGAAATGGCAGAAATTATGAACAAGCATTT
The DNA here is from genome assembly GCF_046742065.1 of Oratosquilla oratoria. Lineage (NCBI taxonomy): Eukaryota > Metazoa > Arthropoda > Malacostraca > Stomatopoda > Squillidae > Oratosquilla > Oratosquilla oratoria. The sequence goes on from NC_134790.1 coordinate 57,334,161, forward strand.
TAAGTCGGTGTTTACAAGGGAGAACATGCAACCTAGAGATATCGAATTGGAGGAGAAAGTCCCCCCCTATGAAGGAGATAGAAGTATCAAGGAATGAAATAACGAAACACTTGAGTAATCTCGATGTCAGAAAATCGCATGGACCAGATGAAATAGCAAACTGGATTTTGAGAGAATGCAGGGATGAACTAACAGACAAAATACATAGCCTAATAAACAGTTCATTGAGAGAAGGAAAAGTTCCAAAAGACTGGAAAAGAGCAAATATAGTACCAACATATAAAGGGGGAAACAAGGAAGACCCTACCAACTATAGACCAGTCTCTCTAACAAGTACTAGAGCAAAAATTTGTAAAAGAATGATAGAAAGTAGATGGGTAAGGCATTTGGAAAAAAACAAAGTACTTAATCCAAGGCAATTTGGATTCAGACAGGGACGATTATGCGTCACAAACTTAATGTGTTTCTATTCAAGGCTGATAGATATAATACAAGAAAGAGATGGATGGGCTGATTGTGCATTTCTAGACCTGAAAAAAGCTTTTGATAAGGTGCCACATAAGAAGTTGCTTAAGAAATTAGAAACTGCAGGAGGAATACAGGACAAACTGCTGAAGTGGATGGAAGACTTCTTGCATGAAAGAAAAATGAGAGTAGTGATAAGAGACAAACACTCTAATTGGGATGAAGTGATAAGTGATGCTCCACAAGGAACAGTTCTGGCCCCAATAATGTTTGCTATATATATGAATGATATGGATAAAGTAATTGAAAGTTATATGAACTTCTTTGTGGATGATGCAAAATTGTTGAAAAAAGTGAACACTGAAGAAGATTGCGAGTCGCTACAGAGTGATCTCAGTAAAGTATGGGAATGGAGTAGGAAGTGGGAGATGGAATTCAATATTAAGAAGTGTAGTATCATGGAATTGGAAGAAGCAAAAACAGAATAACAGGATCATATAAATTGGGAGAAGAAAGAAAAAAAGTAGAAAATGAGAAGGACCTGGGAGTCATTATTATGAATAATATGTCCCCTGAGAAACATATAAACAATATTTTGGAGAAACTTATAATTTAATAAGAACAATCAAAGTGGCATTTACATAGCTGGATGAAGAAATGGTGAAGAAAATACTAATCACTTTGATAAGACCAAGATTGGAATATGCAGCGACAATGCGGTCACCAAGTACAAAATATTTTATAAAAAAAACTTGAAAGAATACAAAGAGCAATTACAAAATTGGCACCAACACTCTCAAAACTATCATATGAAGAGAGACTAGCAATACTTGAACTACAGACATTAGAGCAAATAATTATGAAAGGCTTTGAAACTATTGATAGAGCGGATCTAATAAAATGGGATTATAGAAATACAAGAGGACATGGAAAGAAAATCAAGAAGGACATTTATAGAAGAGATCTGAAAAAGAACAGCTTTCCCCACAGAGTAATAGACATTTGGAACAAGCTAGATGAGAAAGTGGTGTGTGCAAAAACAATACATGAATTTAAAAACAGTTTAGATAAAATGAGATATGAAGACGGGACATCACGACCATAGCTCCCCTTCCCGTAAAATACACCTAGGTAAATACAACTAGGTAAACACACACACACACACACACACACACACACACACACACACACACACACACACACACACACACACACACACACACACACACACACACACACACACACACACACACACACACACACACACACACACACACACACACACACACACACACACACACACACACACACACACACACACACACAAGTTACTCGGACATATTTAAGAAAGTAGGGGTAACCCATGATATGACTAAGGAAGAGAGAAAAAGAGATAAGGACCTTAGGGAGGAAGCAGAAAAGAAAAATTCAGAGGAGAAGGACCAGGGAAACTTCTATGTAATCAGAGGGAGGCCGTGGAACAGATACCTATTGAAGTTGAGGAAGAAAGAAACCCCTATGACGAGGAACACTGGTCACACAACACAAGAGGGAAAAGGGCAATAAGTATGAATAAAACAGAAAGTGGAAGTGATAGAAAACTAAGAGTGTCTTACACAAATATAGATGGATTAATAACAGGATTGAATGAGCTGAATGATTATCTGAAGGAAAAAGAACCGGACATAATGTGAATTGTAGAAACGAAATTAAAAGGTCCACTACCACCCAACAGTGTAGGACATGATGAATATAATTATTGGATTAGAAACAGAGAGGTAAAAACAAGGGGGTGGAGTTATGTTCCTGACTAAGAAGGATATAAACGTGAGGTGTGTTACATATGGAAAGAATTCAGTAGAGATGATTATGCTCGAAGTGGAAGATAGAGATAAGAAAAACAGAAAGTTTGTGATAAATTATGTGCCTCCAAAAACAGCCTCGTGGGAAGAGAGTGAACATAAAAGTATGTTAGAGGACACAAAGATAACATTAAATAAGATAATGGAAGATGGAGGAAGAATGGTTATGATGGGCGACTTTAATTCCAAAGAAGTCTGCTGGGAAGAGATGACAGTAAAGGGTGGAGACGGCTCATGGGGAAATGTTCTACTCGAGATGATTATTGACCATACAATGACACAGTGGATACAGGAGAATATTAGGTATAGAAATGAGGAAGAACCATCGAGACTAGACCTAATAATTCACATCTGAACCTAGAATAGTGGAAAAGATTGAATATAAAACACCAATAAGTAAAAGTGACTATATATTGATTGAACTGGAACTAAATGAAAAGAAATGAACAATATAGAAAAGGAAGAATGATGTATGAAAAAACAAACTTTGATAAAATAAGAGAATTCTTTCAAAAAGAAAACTGGGAAGGAATATACAAAGAAGAAACAACAGTGGAAGAGAAATGGAATATTTTGACAAAAATTTATAAAAAAGGAGTGGAAAAGTATGTCCCAAGACAAAAACAAGAAAAGAAATATATAAAGTGTTGGTACAGCAAAAGTTGTGAGGAGTTAAAAGACAAAAGAGACAAAGCTTGGACCAAGTGGAGAAAGGACAAAAGACCTGAAAAGTGGAAAATATATACTTGTTATAGAAATGAATATGTACAAGCGTGCAGAGAGGAAAAGAGAAAATATGAAAAAGATGTCATAGAAAAGTGTAAAGATCAATCAAAACTATTTTACAGATTTGTAAACAACAAACTGAAAAACAAACAAGATTTGGAGAAATTAAGACAAGGAGGACTTGAATACACAGAAGAAATTGAAATGGCGGAAATTATGAACAAGCATTTTAAATCAGTGTTTACAAGAGAGAACATACAACCTGAAGAGATCGAATGGAAAGAGAAAGTCCCCCCCATGAAAGAAATAGAAGTAACAAAGAATGAAATATTGAAACACTTGAGTAATCTTGATGTCAGAAAATCGCATGGACCAGATGAAATAGCAAACTGGATTTTGAAAGAATGCAGGAATGAACTGGCAGACAAAATACATAGCATAATAAACAGTTCCTTGAAAGAAGGAAAAGTCCCAGAAGATTGGAAAAAAGCAAATATAGTACCTATATATAAAGGGGGAAATAAGGAAGACCCTACCAACTATAGACCAGTCTTTCTAACAAGTACAATAGCAAAAATTTGTGAAAGAATGGTCAAAAGTAGATGTGTCAGGGGGAAAAGTTACCCCTTTAAAATTTTGGAAATACTTAGAAATTGATTCATCATCCAGCTCTAATATTTTTAATTTACTATTGTAATGATTAGAATTAATTATAAAGAAATCCATAAAAGGAACTGGATTCGTTAACAAACATGTTAAAAAACTGTTACTACGTCCTAATCTCGCTATCGGACACGGAGGGTAAAGAACGGGCTCATTGTTTTGAACTAGTCTATCTACGTGGCATATTAGAAAAGCCACGAAAGCTCTTCAAGACAGCCGACCCAGGCTGCTAAATCATAATCCGAAATAATCCCTTCACGAAGGTAAGAGTTAGTAAGAACCATTAATTAACATTTAAAGAAATTTAATTGGGAAGCCCTTGTCCAATAGAAGAGTGAGGGGAATGAGGCGATAGAGGGGAATGCAAGTCGAATGCTAGCAATAACTCCCTTGGAGTGTTGCTACGTATTTGAATAACCCTTTACGTTCTCATAACTAGGTTATATAATTTTTTAAATATGTATCAAAACCAATTCTCATTTATAGTCCATTTTGAGGCCTTAAGGTGTCATGACATAACTACTGTATAGGGGGTTAGCCCTAGCCTACCTAACATAACCTAAAATAATTTGTAAACTTTAAGTAGGGTAATTTAAAGATTTCTGAAGAGGCGTTTCCTATGTTATATTTCAGGAAGAGGCATATTAACCTCATGTTACCTCACTACAATCTTGTAAGGATTTATTCTGCCTCCTGAATCTTTCAGATACCCTACTCCGTTTTCTTATTGATGTAGTATTGTTTCTGAATAAGGTTGTAAAATTACAGGGAACCAGTCCTGGAGTAAAATGTACTATTGAAAGGGAACACAAGTTTGCAACCCCCCCCCCCCTTCCCTGGTGTGGGAAGTTTATGGAAGTTCTGGAAGAATAAATACAGAGAAAAGATCGAGTTTCCTTTCAACCAAGAATGGAAAAGTGGACTAGGACCCACCTACCCAATCCCCATGTCCTACCAGACGACTAATCTGCAGTCCAGTACCAACCCTCATCCTTCGGTTTGTGTGTCATTGACACAAGGAGCATCAGAAAAATGATCGCTTACCCGGAGAGAGCGTTGCAATCTCTATCAACTGAACCAGTGTTGATCGGAACCTATGGTATTTTGAAGTATTGATGTCTGTCGCGTTTCGCCGCGACAGAATGGTGGCAGCGGTGGGATTCCTTAGCTTTATGCTATTGATTCCATCTTACCCACGAGACCTAATTACAGTAAATATGGTCACATAGTGTAGTAGTAGAAACTTCTTTATTTTTTTAATTTATTTATTTATTTTTTCTTGAGCTTGGTCTTTGTCATGATTTATACTTTGCATGCCTCTCAAGTATTGTTATTGAACAGATATGTCTTATGTTAGATGTTCACCTTTTTAAGAATTTTTGTTTTGTTTAAGTGGTTAAAGCACACTTGGAACCATGATGCCTAATGGTTTGGATGACTCCTTTACGGAATTAATTCAATTGGAAAATGAAGTCCAACAAGCAGCAACAGAAACACAAAATTTTACACAGTCCCATCAGGGAATTTGTTCACAAGTAAGGAATTTAACCCAACAGATTAACAATATGGGCAGGGAGATGTCTCATCTACAGGGGACAATGCAACACTTAATACAAATGCATAATAACGCACAACCACCAGGAACACCAACACCACATGCACCTCACAACCCATACAACCCCTCCGCAGGTGGACCCCTCAATACTGTAACAGGGACACCGCAATCCAGACCCCCAGGACCATCCCTCAGCAGGATGGTGAATCAAATCTGTTCCTAGTTGTAAGATTTACTATTTTTGCACTTTTATACTTTTGTACTTGCTTGTAACTTTTGTGTAGTATCATAGAATTAGTCAAAGTAGATATTCTTCTAGGTTTAAGTTGGAAGGAAAGAAGTTTGTAATAGAAATTCTGTAATGTATCACAGAAACTTGTCAGAAATGTGAATGTTTTAGTGGTATTATGGATCTTGTCTCAAATCTTGCTCTTGTAGTACCTGGTTGGTACATTTCTTAGGATGGAGTGCGCCCCTTTCCAAACCCCTTTGAAACTCAATTTTTACGAGTTGTTTCTGGCAAGGAAGTCTGGACGGATAGTCATTAGGACGCCTTAATAGGAGCCAAGTTTGTCTTCTTAAATGGAGAGCTCTTTTGAGGTAGAGTGCCGTGATCTCCTGTGTAAGTGGAGTCAATCCAACCCCAGCATTAGGCCAGGCAAAGCTACTAGGAAAGCAGTTTGAATGCACACCTATAGGGTAGTGTCCACATTTAAGCGCTCCAATATATCCATGTTTTTATGTTGTTGCAAGAGTAAAAAATTTTTTTGTGTGTGCTAGACTGAGTTTGTTAGACAAAGATCTGTATCCCACGGGAGCAGACACATGGTAAAGGTTATGCAAGCCCATGAAGGGAAAGGGCTTGATATTAGAGTGGACATGAATCAATTTTTCCCCAAGGGAAAAGCTATGTCAGGGGGAAAAGTTACCCCTTTAAAATTTTGGAAATACTTAGAAATTGATTCATCATCCAGCTCTAATATTTTTAATTTACTATTGTAATGATTAGAATTAATTATAAAGAAATCCATAAAAGGAACTGGATTCGTTAACAAACATGTTAAAAAAATGTTACTACGTAAACATTAAGTCCTAATCTCGCTATCGGACACGGAGGGTAAAGAACGGGCTCATTGTTTTGAACTAGTCTATCTACGTGGCATATTAGAAAAGCCACGAAAGCTCTTCAAGACAGCCGACCCAGGCTGCTAAATCATAATCCGAAATAATCCCTTCACGAAGGGAACCAGTCCTGGAGTAAAATGTACTATTGAAAGGGAACACAAGTTTGCAATTCCCTCCCTTCCCCGGTTTGGGAAGTTTATGGAAGTTCTGGAAGAATAAATACAGAGAAAAGATCGAGTTTCCTTTCAACCAAGAATGGAAAAGTGGACTAGGACCCACTTACCCAATCCCCATGTCCTACCAGACGACTAATCTGCAGTCCAGTACCAACCCTCATCCTTCGGTTTGTGTGTCATTGACACAAGGAGCAGCGGAAAAATGATCGCTTACCCGGAGAGAGCGTTGCAATCTCTATCAACTGAACCAGTGTTGATCGGAACCTATGGTATTTTGAAGTATTGATATGTCTGTCGCGTTTCGCCGCGACAGATGGGTAAAATATTTAGAAAAAAAAAACAACGTGCTAAATCCAAGGCAATTTGGATTCAGACAGGGACGATCATGCGTCACCAATTTAATATGTTTCTGTTCAAGGCTAATAGATATAATACAAGAAAGAGATGGATGGGCTGATTGTGCATTTCTAGACCTGAAAAAAGCTTTTGACAAAGTACCACACAAGAAGTTGCTTAAGAAATTAGAAACTGAAGGAGGAATACAGGGCAAACTGCTTAAATGGATGGAAGACTTTTTGCAAGAAAGAAAAATGAGAGTAGTGATAAGAGATAAACACTCAAAATGGGATGAAGTAATAAGCGGTGTTCCGCAAGGAACAGTTCTGGCCCCAATAATGTTTGCTATATATACTAATGATATGGATGACGGAATTGAAAGTTATATGAGCTTCTTTGCAGATGATGCAAAACTGTTGAAAAAAGTGAACACGGAAGAAGATTGTGAGTCACTACAGAATGATCTGAAGTACAGGAATGGAGTAGAAAGTGGGAGATGGAGTTCAACACTAAAAAGTGTAGTATAATGGAATTTGGAAAAAGCAAAAACAGAATGACAGGATCATATAGATTGGGAGAAGAAGGGATAAAAAAAGTAGAAAATGAGAAGGACCTGGGAGTCATTGTTATAAATAATATGTCACCTGAGAAACATATAAACAAGATTTTTGGAGAAACTTATAATTTAATAAGAACAATCAAAGTGGCATTTGCATACCTGGATGAAGAAATGGTGAAGAAAATTCTAATCACTCTGATAAGACCAAAATTGGAATATGCAGCAACGATATGGTCACCAAGTACAAAAAAAAAAAAAATGTATAAAAAAACTTGAAAGAATACAAAGAGCAATTACAAAATTGGCACCAACACTCTCAAAACTATCATATGAAGAGAGACTAGCAAAACTTGAACTACAGACACTAGAGCAAAGAAGAGAGAGAGGAGATTTGATAGCTATTTACAGAATCATGAAAGGCATAGAAGTTATTGATAGAGAGAATCTGATAAAATGGGATGATAGAAATACAAGAGGACACGGAAAGAAAATCAAGAAGGACAGCTATAGAAGAGATCTGAAAAAGAACAGCTTTCCTCATAGAGTAATAGACAGTTGGAACAAGTTGGATGAAAAAGTAGTGTGTGCAAGAACAATACATGAATTTAAAAATAGTTTAGATAAAATGAAATATGGAGACGGGACATCACGAGCGTAGCTCCCCTTCCCGTGAAATTAAACTAGGTAAATACAACTAGGTAAACTAGGTAAATACACACACACACACACACACACACACACACACACACACACACACACACACACACACACACACACACACACACACACACACACACACACACACACATCAACACCTAGAGAATACCAAAGGTTAGACGTAAGTAGATTTTCCGGTTTTGAAAGAGAAGGCAATGGATTACTTTGAGTAGAGATGGATAGAGAACCCAGATACAGGAATATAATGAGGAATAGAGATTTAAATGACATCGTAGATGAACTATTAGAGCTTAAAAGCGAATACAAGATAATGTACCAGGAAGTATCAAACATAAGAAAAGCTAACGAAGAGAACAATAGGGAGATAGGCGAGTTGAAAAGGGAATTAAAACAGCTTAAGGGTGATAATGAGAGGCTGAAAAGTGAGGATGATAGTAGGAACGAGGCTCTGAAACGAGAAATTAAAAGTCAAATGAAGGAAGTGACTGAAAAGGTGGAAGAAAAAATCAAAGAGAATGACCTACAAGAAAAGAAAAAAAAAAAAAACAGTGGAAAATTGAACAGGAAAGTCAAGAAATATCCCTAAAGAAAATAATGGAACAACAAGTAAAATATAATACCAAAGAAACTGTAATTCAGATTATTAAAGAGAAAAGTAACCTAGTTAGGGACACAGTGGATAGAAAAAGGTGTATAGTAATCTATGGCATTAAAGAAAAGCACAATGTACCAAGATATCAGAGGAAAAAAGAAGAAAAAGAGATTGCCAAAGAAATACTAAAAGAGTTACAAACAGATGAGTTAGGCTGTGACCGAGAAATCGAGGAAACCCATAGAATGGGCAGGTACTCTAAAGATAAACAGTATAGGCCACTAAAAGTTAAACTTAGACCGCAATCAAGCGCAGAAGAAATATTATCTAGAACAATATGATTAGCAAATAGCGAGCAGTACAAAAAAATATGGATAAAAAAAGAAATGAGTGAGGAAAAAAAAGAGAAAGAAAAAAAACTTAGGAATGAGGCGAATGAAAAGAATGAGAATAGAACTGAAAAAGAAAGGAGGAGTTTTTTTTGGAGAGTGATAGACATGAGGAGGAGAAAAGAAACTAAAAATAGCTTACACAAATATAGGTGGAATAATCTCAGGAATAAATTAATTAAACGATTATTTAGTCTCAGAAGAACCAGACATAATGGGAATTGTAGAAACCAAATTAAAGTACACCCTAACACCCCACACTGTGGGACAAGGTGTATACAACTGTTGGACAAAGAATAGAAAGAACAAACAGGGCGGAGGAGTTCTAATATTGACCAAGAAAGATTTGATTGTAACAAAAATAACTGAAGGAAAAAATAATGTAGAATCAATTATAGTACAAGTCGAAGGTAAACAAATGAAGAAAAGAAAATTTGCAGTGGTATATGTACCTCCTAAAACACAAGCCTGGACAGAAAGGGATCATTCCGAGTTACTAGAAGATACAAAAGATGAATTAATTGAAACACTGAAAGATGGAGGAAATACAGTAATTATGGGTGACTTTAATTCAAAAGAAATATGCTGGGAAGAAATGACAGTGAAGGGGGGAGAGAAACACTGGGGCAATGTACTCCTTGACTTGACCATTGAATACACAATGACCCAGTGGATTAAAGAAAATACTAGATACAGAGGAAATGAAGAACCCTCAAAATTGGACTTAATACTTACGACAGAACCTGAGATTATTGAAAAAATTGATTATAAAACTCCGATAGGAAAAAGTGACCACGTACTAATAGAAATGGAATTGAAAGAACAAATGGACCAAAGCAAAAATGATAAACATAGAATAGGAAGACCTATGTATAACAAAACAAACTTTGAGAAACTTGAAATATTTTTTCGCAATGCAAACTGGGAAAAATTCCAAAACGAAGATACAGGGATAGAAGAAAAATGGAACATATTAAAATAAATTTATAATGAAGGAGTGAACAAATATGTACCAAAAAAAATGGAAAAGGCATACATAAAGAGCTGGTACAACAAAAGATGTAGTGAAGCTAAGGAAAAAAGAGACAAAGCTTGGAAAAAGTGGAAAAGAGATAAACAACAAAGCAAATGGCAAACGTACATCAAACTAAGAAACGAATATGTAAAAATACGCAGAGATGAAAAGAGGAATTATGAAAAAATATAATAGACAAATGTAAGGAAGAACCCAAACTATTTTACAAATATGTAAATGGAAAAATGAAAAACAAACAAGAAATAGAAAAACTGCGCCAAGATAAAAAGGAATATACAGAAGAGCTGGAAATGGCTGAAATTATGAATAGCCACTTCAGATCAGTATTCACAATAGAAAACTCCCCTAACAATGTAGATAGAGAGAGAGAATTATCCCCAGCAATGAAAGAAATAAACGTAACACAAAAATAAATCAGTGATCAAATTAAAACCCTTGATGTCAGAAAATCACATGGCCCAGACGGAATTGCAAACTGGATACTGAAGGAATGTATGGAAGAATTAACTGACAAAATATATAATATAATTAAATCCTCACTTAAAGAAGGAAAAGTACCATTGGACTGGAAAAAGGCAAACATTGTACCAACTTATAAGGGAGGTGATAAAGAAGATCCATCTAACTACAGACCGGTCTCACTAACAAGAACAATAGCAAAAATTTGTGAAAGAGTTGTCAAAAACAGATGGGTTAAATACCTGGAAGAAAATCTATACTGAACCCAAATCAGTTTGGATTCAGACAAGGGAGATCATGCACAACAAATCTGATCTGCTTTTACTCAAGATTAGTAGACATAATACAAGAAAGAGATGGATGGGAGGACTGTGCTTTTCTGGACCTGCAAAAGGCATTCGATAAGGTACCTCATAGGAAATTAATAAATAAGATAGAATCAAAGGGTGGCATCAGAGGAAAATTATTGGAATGGATGAAAAACTTCCTGATTGGGAGGAAAATGAGAGTTGTAATTAAAGAAAAATTCTCCAACTGGGAAGAAGTAAAAAGCGGTGTCCCTCAAGGATCGGTACCGGCCCCGATCATGTTCGCCGTATACATTAATGACATGAATGAAGGCGTGGAGTGCTATATGAATTTTTGTTTTGCAGATGATGCAAAATTACTTAAGAAGGTAAAAACGGAAGAGGACTGCAACTCATTGCAACAAGATCTGGACACGATATGGAATTGGACTCAAAAGTGGGAAGTGAAATTTAATATAAAGAAATGCAGTATAATGGAATTTGGAAAGAGTAAAAACAGAATATCAAAAGTTTACAGAATTGGGTAAGAAAAAATAAAAAAAGCAAACTCTGAAAAAGATCTTGGAGTGATGATTGGAAAGGACCTGAAACCTGATAAGCATATAAATAAAATATTCGGAGAAACCTACAATTTATTGAGGTCAATCAAAGTGGCATTTACTTATATGGATGAAGAAATGATAAAGAAAATACTAACTACACTAATAAGACCAAAACTTGAGTACGCAGCATCACTTTGGACACCCAGTACCAAAAAGAATATTAAGAAACTAGAAAGATTACAAAGAGCGATAACCAAACTAGCACCGACTCTCGCCGAACTAACATATGAGCAAAGACTATACAAACTAAACCTACCAACTCTGGAACAAAGAAGAGAAAGAGGAGATTTGCTGACTATCTACAGAATAATGAAAGGAATGGAAGTTTTAGACAGGAACGACCTGTTAGTGTGGGACAACGGTAAAACGAGAGGACACGGAAAAAAAAAAAAAAACAGAAAAAAGATAGTTATAGAAAAAAAAACTTGAAAGTAAACAGTTTCCCACACAGAGCGATTAATACATGGAACAAATTAGACAACAAAACAGTATGTGCAAACACTATACAAGATTTTAAGATAAAACTTGATGCGGAGAGATACAAAGACGGGTTACCACGAGCATAGCTCCCCTCCCGTATATTACAACTAGGTAAATACACACACACACACACGCACACACACACACACACACACACACACACACACACACACACACACACACACACACACACACACACACACACACACATATATATATATATACACGAGAATATATGTATATATATATATATACATATATATATATATATACATATATATATATATATATGTATATATATATATATATACATATGTATGGATCAGATTCCACGGAATTGAGGCAAATTCATGTGCTGCTAATTCTTAATTTGTGCAGTCCGTGGAGCTGAAAATGGGACCAAGAATAAAACGACCAATCATTATTACACGTTAATACAGGAGTGTCAGGCTTATCAATATTATCTTCTTCCATGGTATATATGTGGTGGAGGGGTGAGGGCGACGTTGCGTGCAAGCTGACTTGTCTAATATGGGAAGACACGCAATGTGTGTCATGTG
>NC_134790.1:57351731-57379231 GCF_046742065.1 Oratosquilla oratoria
TATCCATTTTTATATGAAAGGTTACACTATATATATTTGATATCACTGTTGAAATCAGTTTCCAAATGTTATGGCGTTCATATGTTTTATCATTATCACTGTAGGGGGTGTCATTTTCTAAACACTGTTCTATGGTCAGTTTGGTGTGTCACTTAGCACTTGTTTTATTTCACAGTATGTATATAGTTTCTTGTAAGAATTATTATGTTATTTAAGATATTGGGTGAGACACAAGAATTAACTTAATCTAGGTTTACAGTAAATCGGGAATGGGGGTTGAAAGGTTTTGGAAGGTGTTACTTCGTGCAAAAGAATTTGGTTAATACCACAACAATGGAGGTCGAAGGAGTCCATGTCAAGAGTAGTCGATTTATTCAGTAGGTGTACCATGTCTATTTTACTTGGAAGGATGGTAGCGGGGACCTTAGGTATGGGTGGGTAGGGGTAGATTCCCGAAGGGGAGAGTCTCTTGATCTGGTCTATAGGTATGTTGCTAAGAATAAATTTTTTGAAAGATAGTTGATGTTTAAGGTGGGTAATTAATGATGTATTTCATTTTGGAGGATGAAGGTTATGTCTCAGTGAATGAGGATATGTTTATCTGACTCTCGCTAAGGTTATATTGGTCGGAAGGAAGTGGAGAAGTTTCATTAGATATGCGGAAAGGAGTTCTTATTGGAAATGGGCCATTTTAACCTCCACTGATAGATACATGACGTCCTGCATCTTCAGGGGCGAGAGCTAGAGTGCATGTTTAGTTGCGTCGACGCAGAGTCATGGGATGAGACTTGCGTTTGGGTGAGTTATGTGTGAGTGCGGTAGGTGGGTTGTTGGTGGGAAGTGGGATTGGGTCGAGGTTGAGTTTGACCTTTCTCAGCTTCTCTCCATATATGGTCACAGTTGTGTGATCGGAAGGATCCGTTAGTAGAAAAACATTGTTAGGGAGTGAGCTTGTGACTGTGAAGGGACCTAAGAACTTGGGTCTGAGTTTGTTAGTCCTGGTGGTGTCTTTGACCATGACAGTGTCACCAAGCGCTATGTCAAGTGGAGGTGACCGTTTGTGTTGTTTTGTCTTTGTCTTTTCTTGGGCTTCTTTGAGGTTTTCCCTGACTTGTTTGTAAATGGTTTGCATACCTCTTTTGATGCAGTGTGTGAGGTTGTCTAGGTTGTATAAGGGGGGGGGTTGGTTGAAGATTTGGTAGGATAGGCGCATTGGCTGGCCAAAAATGATCTCATGTGGGGACATCTTTGTTGCGGAATTGACTGTGCTGTTGATACTGGCTTGTATCTGTGGTAGCCAATCTTCCCAACTGTCCATGAGGTCGCTGACCAAGGGTCTGAGCACCTCTAGGACTTTGCGATTTGTTCGCTCAGTCAGACCATTTCCCTGTGGGTGGTATGCAGTGGCAAATGTTTGGTCAATGTTGTAGAGGTGTGCTATTTCGCGTATCACCTCATTTTTAAATTCTGATCCATTGTCAGATAACATTGTGTGTGGTATGTTGTATCTACAAAAGATATTGTTAACTAGGGCTTTGGCTACAGTCTCTGCTGTTTTGTCTTGGAGTGGTATTAGGATTGTGTATTTAGAGAAATATTCTACTGCTGTGAGTATATAATTGGAACCTTGATGGCTGGTTGGCATTTTGAGTAGATCAATGCCAAGTGTTTCCCATGGCTCAGCAGGGAGTGGGATATCTTTTATGTGGAGTTGTTTGGGGTCAGGGCCTCTGAATTGGTTGCAAGTGACACAAAAGTCAATATGCGTGGTTATGTCTCTTTTCATGTTTTGCCAGTAGTATGAGTGCCTAGCAGTGTTTAGTGTCTTATCTCTGCCTGAGTGGCCTCCCATTGCACTGTCGTGCAATATGTGTAGGACCTTGGGGACCAGGGCTCTGGGGATAACAGTAACCTCTCTGGTGTTAGTGGTTCTCCTTATGACTCCGTCGACCAGTTTGAGTTCCTCAATAGGGACAGGTGGTCGGGAGTGTAAGGGGGTTTGTGAAAGGAGATGTTGTTTTATTGGAGACCATATAGGGTCTCTTTCAGTTTCATCTCTGAGTTCTTGCATAGGTATGCATGTGGTTTGGGTTATGGGGGTGATGTGAGTTTGTCTGCTCAAGCAGTCTGCCACTACGTTAGCTTTCCCAGCTAAGTATACGATCTTGGGATCGTAATTAGGGAGAGTTGCTTTCCATTTAGCAACTCTCCCATGTAAGTCTTTTGAGTTAAAGAGATAGACTAGGGGTTGGTGATCAGTGAATATTGTTATCTTGTAACCTAGGATAAGAAACTTAAAATGTTTCAGACCCCATATGAGGGCTAGGCCTTCTTTGTGTGTAGTTGAATAGTTACTTTCAGGCATATTGAGTACTCTACTTGCGTAGGCTATGGGGTGCTCTTTGCCATTTTCATCTTTCTGTTGTAGGACTGCGCCTATTCCTTTAGAGGATGCGTCTGTGTAAAGAAAGAATTATTTCTTCATGTCAGGGAAGGCTAGTACAGGGGCTGTGGTCAGAGAGTGTTTCAGTGTGTCGAAACTTTGTTGTTCTGTTTCTGACCATTGAAATGGTTCGCCTTTCCTTGTGAATTTGGTTAGGGGGGAAGCTATGTGTGCAAAATTGTAGATGAAATGTCTGTAGTATGAGGCTAGCCCTATGAAACTTCGTGTTTCATTTGCGTTTCTGGGGGTTGGGAAATTGTTTATTGTATCTATTTTATCTGTGGTGGTATGGATGCCTTGGCTATCTACCTTATGGCCTAGGAAGGTGAGTTCCGTCTGTAGGAATTTACACTTTCCTAGTTGGATTTTCAATCCTGTGTTTTTGAGTCTTTTTAGGACAATTTCTAGTTTGTGAAGGTGTTCAGTTTGTGTGGGACTATAGATTATGAGGTCGTCTAAGTAGACGAATAATGAGACTCCTATCATGTTACTGAAAATGCGGGTCATCAACCTTTGTTGGGTTGAGGGGGCATTCTTGAGGCCAAAGGGCATACGTTCAAATTGATAATGTCCTTTGTCAGTGGAGAATGCAGTTACGGGTTTAGATTCATTTGTTAATTCCACTTGCCAGAAGGCAGACTTAAGGTCGATAGTGGAAAATACTGTGTTCCCGTTGCCAATACATTGTAGTACATCTTGCATGGCAGGGAGGGGGTGTGGGTCAGATTGAGTGACATTGTTTACCTTTCTAAAGTCCACAACAGGGCTTAAGGTTCCGTCTTTCTTAGGGATCAGGAAGAGGGGACTGTTCCAGGGACTTTCTGAGTGGGAAATTACGCCTTGGTGTATCATCTCTTGTACACTGTTATTGACTTGGGATTTCCTACTGTGAGGTATGCGGTAAGCGGGAGTGTAGGAAGGGGGGGTGTTAGGGGGAATTTGGATGTGATGTTTGATTATATCACATTTGCCTAGTGGTTCACCTTCTAAGGCGATAGCTGATCTATTCCTTTGTAGGAGGGCCATTAGCTTGTGTAGAATATCTCTGTTGGCTGATGTTGTGATTTGGTCTGGATGGATAGGGGTAAGGGGTTGTGGTGGTCTTACCGTGTTGATGTGTTGTGGGAGTGGTTCCTGTATTGGGGAATTATGGAGATGGACTGAACAAATGTTTGTGTTCTTCCTGATTTTGCGATGTTGATCAGAGAGGTTAGTTACCATGGCTAGGGTGTGTTTATTTTCTGATATTATGTCCCAAGAGTGTTCAATTGAGATGTTGGTAAGTCTAGACGTTTCTGAGTCAATTATGACGTCCTGATGTCTGATTGCTCCGGGTATGTATAGTGGGACAGTCATGGAATGTCTAGGGGGAATGATGACTGTGTTAGACATCAATGCCTTTGAGGTGACATAAGGGGGTGGTCGGAAGGAATAGCTGTTAGTTGGAATTGGAGTATTTGAGGAAGGGAGACATGAGAGAGGTTGTGTGTCTGAGTCGGGTGTCTCAGGGACAGTTGGCTCATCATTCACATCTGAGAAGGAGATGTTATTTTTCTCTAGGTCTATAATAGTTTTCCATGTCCTCAATGATTTTAATCCTATTATACCTTGTTGATCGAGACTCCATTCGTCAGCTATGTGGAAAGGTGTGAAACCTACTTGGAAGTTGTTGACTTGTATATTTAAGTCTATGGTGTCGTGTAGAGAAATGGTGCTCCCTTCTATTAGGAGTCCTTCCATATTGGAAAATTGAATTTGGGGTGGGTCATTTAATGCTTCATAGAGAGCTCTTGGGATGATGTTCAGGTTTGTTCCTGTATCAACCATCATGTCAACTGTGAGTTGATCTAAAGTCACTTTTAGGGTGACGTAGTTGTGTTGTGTATGAGATATTCCTATGGTGGTTTGGTGCGTGAGGCTGGTACACGTTCCCCCAATCGGTGTTGAGTTGTGCGTGTCGTGTGGGAGGGAACTGTTTGTCGAGGGGTGGTGAATGGTTCGTTAGTTCTCTAGTGAGGTTGTGGTTGTGATTTCTGTAGGTAACACTCTTCGTTGGAATGAGTTGTTGTTTTGTGTAGGCTGCAGTATTTGTTTGGGTGTGTTGGTGTAGGTAGGAGTGGAGGTTTGGAGGGGGGTGGAGCTTGTATGGTTTTATATTGCACCTTGCATTGCGCATCTGTATGGGAGGTAGTACCATGAACTGAGCAAGGGATGGGGTGGTGTTGTACCTGGGGGTATTGTTGATGCTGTGTTCGACACTGGGCATCGGTGTGGGAAATGGTTCCATGAACTGAGCAAGGGATAGGGTGGCGTGGTGCCTGTGTTTGCATTTGTTGTTTTTGTATGCAGTCTCTAGTGTTGTGACTGTTTGACAAATGGTAGGAACACCACTTAGAAGATTGTCCTTGACTGGTGGGAGGGGGCTGCTGTGACTGAAGGCTATTTAGTCTGGGGAGATAGTGGGGGGTGGATAGAGATACATTGCAAGCATTGGTGATATCTAGGATATAGGTATAAGCTAGTGGGTTTCTAGTGTTTAGTTCCCTTTTGGAGGCTTCTTTTAAACACTTTGGAGGGAGTTGGGAGAGATAAAAACCTATCTCAAGGAACGTTAGTAAATGTTCAAAGGTTATGACCTTGTTACCGTATTGGTCAGTGTGAAGCCAAGGGCTGTTGTTCTCTAAGTCCTCTCTAACTTCTTTAATATTGTTTGCTACAAAATCCATAATGTTCGGTTGTGTTTGAACTCTAGTGTTATTGAGGAAAGTGAGAAGGAATTGAATGTTGTTTGGTTGTTTGTTCTGAAAGACATTAAGGAGGTGGTGTTTATAATCTTGATATGTGGTTCCACATGCAACTAAACTGTCTAGCATACGTGCCTTTGAACGGAAAATGTCTGATGCCTCTATTTTCTGACGGCACAAATTAATTTGATCTGAGTCAGAGTAGTGATTGTTCTTGGAGAAAAAGAGATCACATGCTGTCAGAAAGTCAGTAATGGATAATCCACTATCTTGGGAAAAGGTTGGAATTTCTGTGAGGGGGGAAATGGTTTGATAGTTGTTAATTATTGTTGGTTGAGGTTGTTGGTAAGGATAATATTGTGGATTTGGAGGAGGGTTAGGTGGTGGTTGGTGGTATGGTGTGGAGGTGTGATGACTGGATGGGTTATGGGGAGAAGTAAAGGGGAAGTTTTGGTAGGTATGGGGAGTGTGATGGAGGGGTTGGTACTGTGGGTGCACGGGAGGGGGAATTAGGGGTGTCGAGATATGGGGGTTGAACTGTTGACGGTTTATAGGAGGAGTAGCTTGAGCAAATGGTATGGAGGGAGGAATGGGTTGTTGTGGTTGAGAGGGGTTGAAGGGATCTTCTTGAGAGGGTTGGTTATAAATGTGTAAGCCATCATTATAATAATGAGCACTTATTGGAGTATCTGCCTTAGGAGCGGCGTTGTCAGAGTTATGTGAGTGGTCATGGTCTAAGGGTTATGTGGGAATGTCAGCCTGTGGATTTATTTGTTGAGGATCTGGTAAGTCCTGAGGTGGGTTTTCCTCTTGAGATTTAGAGAGGATGTTTTCTATCGCTTTCTTGAATTTGCTTCTCGTTCCTGTCGCCATGTTAGTGGTTAACTATAGGTGGGGAATCTAAGTCGAATTGTTAAGTCAGAAAGATGTGGTATACATTACTTAAAAGGTGTATGTTAAGGTTAGCTAAGAGAAAAAAAAAAGGGATACAGGGTGTCAACGGTTACACATTAGGCTTATACATATATATATATAGATGAAATGGAATTACATTAAATTAAATCATTTTGTTATATAATAGATATAGGAATATATGAAATTGCTATTTGATAAGTTGTAGCACTGTGTTAAGTTTAAAATTAGAAATTACAAAATGCTTGTAACATGTTAGATTCTTCTAGCTAAACAATGTTATGATTGTGTGGCTAGTGATATTGAGTGTTATACAATAGATACAATACAATAAAAAAAAGTTATATATATATAAAAGATATACAATGTAAAAGGTCATATAAAATATTGGGAAGAAAAATTATTTGATATTGGCAAAAAAATTATGTGATTATATTAGTTATTGAGAATTATTTTTAAAATATATTATTCTAAATAATAAATTGGGACAGTACAAGATAGAAGTATGCAAAAATGATTTTAACTTACTTGTGTAACTTAATTAAGTAACTTAGTTTTGTAATATGATAATGTTGTTTGAATTATTAAATCACTAAAGACTGAATTATTAATCAAAGAAGGGAAAAATTAGATTTTTAGTTCTTTTAGTTATTGGTTATGTTCAGGTTGAAAGTGATTTTTACATCATTTTATATATGTAACTATAGAGTACCTTTATGGTTATATTCCCGATTATTAATAAATATATCGATGTGCGTGCCGGTCCGTCAGGTGTGGCTGTGGCGGCCCGTAGACTTGTTTGTTCTTACGTATGATGTGATTGGATGTGTGCAATCACTACTTCGTGGTAAGGCTTGCGGGGGGGGGGTGTGTGCCTCATTGATGTGCTCGTAAAAGAAGGAGATAAGGCAGTATCAGGGGGGGTTGGTTTTGTTTGGTTATTAGTTGTTATTTTTAATGTATAGTATTGTGAAAGGTTTGTATAGTAATTACCTTGGTTAGTAGTGGGTCGATAACCAGGAGTCGGTGATGATGACGCAATGGTTGTGCAATTGATATATATTCTAGGAGGGATGGTTTGAACTTGGTGTTCTTGGTAGGGGGTTACCGTGTTGAAGGTTGCTGCCACCATGTGGTTTGAAATGTAAATTTCACCCCCGTATTGAAGACTTCTCGGAGGGTACTTGTGTGTGTCTGGAACTCTTGTATTCTTTCTTCTGGTAGGCGTGGTTGTCTATTTCATTCAGGCTTCTACTTCGGAGATGTGGGAATGAAATCCGCTGCCGCCATTATATGTATCCCCTTCATATGGCGGTTCATATTAAATGTCACTGGTTTATCTTTTCTTTATTGTTCACAATTTCTTCCATGTTTCTACACTAAAGTCATTCACCTCCTAGTTCTATATAACAATTTGCACATGGTTATTACAAGGTACGTCTCATCGGACCGACTCGACTCCCTTCCGAGCTCCGTGCATTGCCTTAAGAAGGCCGGAAACTCGTTTTGTGAGGTGCCACGCTAGTATAAACTTAAGAGTTTATGCGAGCGAGATTTAGTTCGTCACATCTTATTATAATTTACATTTATGATTTATAATTTAGTCTGACAGCCAGACTATGGTATATATCCAGGGGAGGTTCGTCAGTATACGTAATAATGTGTTTATTACTGTGTGGTTATTGGTGTGATCGCGTGTGTATGTCGCCTGGTGGCGCGGCAGGAAGTGCTTTGTCGGCAGATTGGTCAGCGAAATGATGCTTGACCGTCGGCGGACAGTGAGTGAGGGAGTGAGTGGGTTATATGACTGGGCGATACTACTCGTCATGTATATGAGGCGTATACAACAGACGTCCCCCAAATCAGGCTCGCCCAAAGTGGCTTGACAAAGAAACTGAAAAAAAGTATTGCTAAAAAGAGACAGGCTTATAAGAAATGTAAGTGCTCGGGTGCATCTAATGACTATGAAAGTTATGTATCAATACAGAGAGATTTAAAAAAGACAATAAGAAAAAGAAAACGACAATACGAAATGAACATCGCTGAGAAATCCAAAGAAAATTCCAAAGAATTCTATAGTTACATTAGAGATAAAAAGGTTGTTAGGAATCACATTGGTCCACTATTATCTGCTGGCGGTCAACTTGAATATTCAAATGAAGGAATGTGTAATATCTTAAACAATTATTTTAGCTCGGTATTCGTAAACGAAACACCTCAAAGTGAACTCCAAACTGAAACCTGTGAAAAGTCTAGGGTAAACTTACTCACTACGGTAAATATAACAAAAGAAAAAATTAAAAGGTGTATAGATAAACTCAAAGTTAATAAAACACCAGAGCCTGACGGTTGGCATCCAAGAATCTTATAGGAAATTGTTGTTCCATTAGAAATTATTTTCAAGAAATCCATCATATCCGGATATGTCACAAGAGAATGAAAGCTAGCTAACGTTAGTCCCATATTCAAAAAAGGTGCCAAAAAGAAGCCAAATAACTACAGGCCTATAAGTTTGACTTCAATCGTAGGAAAAATAATGGAACCTGGGAAACGGTGAATAACGTAACGTGTCATCCCAGGACTATTGCAATGAATTGCAGGCTGGCGAAACAATGGATGGGCATTTGTCGACAACTGGGATAGCTTTTACGTTAAGAATCTTCTATATACAAGGGACGGAGTGCACTTGTCACCCAAAGGATTTTGACTCCTTGCTGAATCCCTTGAGCGAGAAGTAGGCATCCTGTTTTTTTTTTCGGGTAAAGTACATGGGTGTCGAAAAGGGGGAGAGAGTGTCGGAATATATTTTAGGCAATATAAACAGCTCAGAGAGGGACTGAAAAGAATCACCTAATCAGGTGGAGGGAAGACACACTAAAAGTTTACTATACAAATAGCAGAAGCCTAATAAATGAAATCGATTTGCTGCGAGGTAAAGCATGCGTGTAAGAGGCTGTTAGAAAAGCTGGTAGAAAGAGGGGTAAAATAGGGTGTTACATTTTATGGGTTAGGTGTTTATAAAACAATATAGCGAGCAAGCGAGTGAATTGCCTAAGTTCGTTTTTCGCTCTGTTTATGTAATAAAATTCTTATTGTAAACAATGGCTGGGGGCTCGAATTAGTTGCTAACTTGGTATTCTTTGTAACCTAAGTGAGATATGCAGAGATTCGAGATTATTTAAGTAAACAATATTGCCACATAGACTTGTAACATAGGCTTGTTTCCCCTAAAAAAGCGTAGACTCAGAGGGGACTTGATACAGGTCTTTAAGATTTTAAAGGGAGTTGACAACATCAAAAGTGACCAAATTTTCACATTGAATGAGAATCAGACAAGAAACAATGGTCTCAAACTGTCCGGAAATAGATTCAATTTGGAAGTAGGTAGAAACAACTTTGCCAACCGTGTAGTTAATGAATGGAATAAACTTCCTGCACAGGTAGTGCAATGTAGTTCAGTTCGAAGCTTTAAGAATCATTTAGATAAATACCTAAGTAAGATGCTGTAATGATTATAATTTGTTATATTATTTGTTTTTGTTTTGTTATAATTTGTCTGTCTGATTTATTATTAGTTATATGTCAATTTATAATCATTTACTATTTACCTTTTTGTTTGTTATTCAACTATACCTATGCATTTCTTTATGTATTTTGTTATTTTTACATTATTATAGTTTTAATTTATTATTATGATTTTTTTTTTTTTTTTTGCATCCGACCTAGATATGGATCAAAAGGTCTCCTGTCGGCATGCTCCGCCTTTGTAATCCTTTGTAATCCTTTGTAATCTGATTGGTGAAAGGGTGGAGAAGGAGAAAATTCAATTGGTTCACGATTATAAGATCACGCCCGTTGGGGACAGGAGTTGACAGGACTAACAGTGGGAAGAGAGGAAATGGTAAGAAGCAAAGACAGTGATAAAAAAAAAAAATGCAGAAAGTGACGAAAGAGGCAAAGGAGGGCAAAATGCGTAGAGAGATTTGATATTATGACCATTACTGAATCCTGGATCAATATGGATGTTAGACATTTCCTCTCGGATATCGAGATAGAAGGATGTACTCGTGTATATATATATATATATATATATATATATATATATATATATATATATATATATATATATATATATATATTTATATATATATTTATATCACAAGGATAGGGTTGGCAGGAGTGGAGGAAGAGTAGCACTTTTCGTTAGAATATAATTAATTGTATTATCAACATTTTGATTTAGGAAGTGGATAGTACGGAATCTATTTGGGTGGATATTATAGGCAAGAATAAGAAACTTATTATTGGCGTCCTATATAGACCTCCTAATCTCAGTATTGAGCAGACTGATCCCCTGATTCATGAAATTCACAGGGCGCCCCAGTACAAAAACGTTGGGATCATGGGAGATTTTGATTATAGAAAAATGGACTGGAATATTTTGTAGATCAGGAAGCACAAAATTTCTTAGATGTGGTGCAATATAATTTCCTAGAACAAGTGATTACCGATCCCACGGGAGGAGAGAATACGCTGGACTTACTTCTAACTAATAATGAGTACCTAACGAGAAACGTAAACGTGGGAAATAGTCTAGGCTCTAGCGATCATGAAGAAATAAGATTTAATATTATATGAAAATAATTAAGTTGTACGAATAATTTTCTAGTACCAGACTTCAGGAGAGCCAATTTTGATAAGATAAGAAAGTATTTAAGACAATTGGTCACTTACGAGACCGACTCAGGGGGCTGTGACGAGGTAAGATACACGGTCATTCCGGACGTCATTAGCTCAGTAAGGTGGGTGAATAGAGAATGGTTGTGTATGGATGATGCATTGATGCATAAGGGGGAGTGGGTAGGGGATTGGGAGCGAGGGAGTATGTATGAGAAATAAATTGACGCAACCCGAAGGGATTTGTCCCCGTCTTCTCCTTTTCTGTATGAGGGGACGGAGAGGGGGTGGGGCTCGCAAATTAGATGAAGCGGCCTTGCTATGGGTGTGCTGTGTCTTGCGACACTGCTTCTGACCCAGGGCAGTGGACAAGACGCAGGGATGACCCGTCATCCAGGAGGTGCCAAGGTAAGAGGGAGGGAAGAGGGTAGAGGGGAGTGGAGTATGTAGGGGATGGAATGGGTGTGAGTGGTTTTTATGCCTTTGCCTTTTGGGTACCTCCCATGTAAAGGGGAAAAGAGCCTTTGGTATATGTATGTATGTATGTATGTATGTATGTATGTATGTATGTATGTATGTATGTATGTATGTATGTATGTATGTATGTATGTATGTATGTATGTATGTATGTATATATGTATATATGTATTCATATATATATATATATATATACATATATACATATATATATATATAATATATGTAGGTAGGGTGAGATCAGAGGAGCTTCTTCGGAATTACAAGGTCCTCCTTCAGGAGATGAAGGAACGTGGGAGCCGTCACGTAGTCTGTGGGATCCTCCCGAGGATCTACGCAGGCTCGTGTTGGAACAGTAGAGCCATAGGGATCAATGATAGGATATCGCAGTTGTGTACACAATTGGGATACCACTTTCTTGATCCTTGGTATCTCTTTTCTAGGCGCCATGACCTTTACGCTTCTGATGGGATCCACCTTACCCGCAGAGGCAAAGATGTTCTTACAAACCTCATTGTGGGAGTTTGTAATGAATTAGCTCCTTTTTTAGGGTAGAAGCCCAAAGGGAAGGGGAAATAGAATGTACTTGGGAAAACAGTGTAGAATATAGCATTAATGTTGTTGTTGTTGTTGTTGTCGTTCCCTAGACTGTCTGTCCGAGCAGTCCCGTCTCCCCAAGGAAGGCCACAGCCGAAACTGGGTTTTCCCACAAATCCTTTATAGAGTGTATGTTGTGTTGTTTGCGTGCATGATTATGTATAATGCAGTCTTCCATTATGTGTTGTATGGTATGGGGTGAAGTGTTACATCCTGGGCAGCTGTTCACAACACGGTCGTCCAGCCTCTTCTGGTAGCTTAGAAGTGCTGGGTGGTGACCGCATCGCAGTCTGGCCAAGTGGACTCTGTCCTTTCGTGGGAGAGAGGATTCAGAAGGGTGGATATCAGGGGGTCTGGCATGCAGCAGTGTGTTGTCTTTCAGTGTGTTAATGGAGCGGTGAGTGATATGATTATGAATATGTTTCCGGAGGCTGGTATTTGGTGATTGTGGAGGAAGAGAAGAGAGTATCTGTGCGTAATAAAGGTCTTTGGGTGTAGTTTTAATGTTTCTTGGTGTGTGTGGGTGTTCTGCTATGTAGTGTAGCGGGTGTGATGTGTTTGTGGTGGCTGCAGCAAGTGTTTGTGTGCCTCTCATGTCGAGGTGGTCCTTGACTTTGAGGACTTTTGTTTCATGGTGTAAATGGTCTGTAGGTGTTGTATTTGTGCAGCCTGTAATTGTTTTTAGGGCTTTGTTTTGTATGATTTGAAGGGTGTTGTGGTGTGTCTCACTGAGATTAGGAGCCCATGCAGGACTCGCATAATTCATCACTAAGCGTATGCATTGTTTGTATATTGTTATATTAGTTTCTTTGTTTTGTCCAAATGTTGTTCCAGTGATTGACTTAAGTGCGTTAAGTCTAGGTGTGCATTTGTTTTTTATGTTTGTGAGGTGTTGTGTTGTTTGAAAGACATGGATGTATCGTATGTTACACCAAGAATTTTCGGTGTGTTTGTGTGTGGTATTAGAGTGTTGTTGATGTAGAGATGAGGTATGTATTTGTGTTCTTTTGTCCAGTTGGTGAGAAGTGTTGCTGTAGATTTGGTTGGAGCTATTTTGAGTCTGTTTGTGATGAACCATGTGTTGAGTGTGTCAAGGTAAGGCTGGATTATTTCTGCAGCTTTGTCTGTGTTACGATGTGTGCATGTGATTGTTATGTCGTCTGCGTAGGAAGAGATTTGTATTTCTGAGGTGTCTGGTGTGGGTAAGTCATGCATGTATAGATTAAATAATGTGGGGGATAGAACTGAGCCCTGTGGTACTCCGTTCTTAATGTTTCTGATGTGCGATGATTGGCCATTATATGACACATGAGCATTCCTGCCTGCCAGATAATTGGCCAGCCATCTTTTGGTGTTATTGTGCATGTCTGTGTTATATATTTTATTTGTTAGGTTGTGGCGGGGGATAGCATCAAAAGCTTTACTAATGTCCAATGTTATAAGAAGTGTTCTGTGGTGGGGCCTATCTGAATTGATGCCATCTAAAATTCTTTGTGTGAGGTTTGTCAGAAGAGTGTTTGTGGAGTGTAGTGGCCTAAAACCGTGTTGTGAGTCAGCAAGGGGAATATATGGTGTGACAAGTTTAAGTATTAGGCGTTCAATGACTTTAGAGGGGGTTCAGAGAAGTGTGATTGGGCGGTGCGATGTTGGGATTGTTGGGTCTTTGTTCGGTTTTGGAATGGTGATTATTTTACCATGCTTCCAGATGTTGGGTATAGTGTTGTGTGAATAGCTGTAGTTTGCAATGTTTGTGAGTGCGTGTATACCTTGTGGTCCAATGTGTTTTAGGTGGATGTTGCTTATGTTATCAGGGCCACAGGCAGATGAGTGCTTGAGATTATGCATTATGAGTTTTGTCTGACTGTCTATGAAGGGTGTATAGTCTGAGTCTGTGGGGAAGTCTTTCTTACGTCGAATGGTGCGTCGGTCGTCAGGGTGAGATGTAAGATGGCTCGTCTGTGCAAAATGACGTATGAGTGCGTTTGCTTGTTGTCTGTTTGAGGGTAGATTATCTGTTGTTGTGATTATTGCTGCGTGAGAGCGTGTAGTGTTAGTGTTGGATAGTGTGATGCTGTTGAGTGTTTTGTACAATTTGCTGGTTTTTGTTTTGTGATCAAGTGTATTGATAAAGTTTTGCCAATTTTGTGTTTTTTGTTCATGTATTTTATTGGCAATCACAGTGTTTAGTGTTTGTATTTGGTCTGCTATGTTTTGAGGGATAGGTGTGGGGGTATCGTGTTTAAGTTTGTCACGTTGTCTGATGAGGCCTTGGATTTCTGGTGTGAAGTTGGGGTTGTGTGATTTTCTGTTGCCTCTAGGGATGTATCTCTTGTCTGCGTTTTGTATGATTGTATTAAAAGCGTGCACAGCATTGTTTATGTTTGTGATTGGTGTACTGTTAAGTGTTTCAAAATGTTGTTCTGTCTCTTCAGTAAAAGCTTCCCAGTTAGCTCTCTTGTAATTGGTGTAAGTGTGTCTGTGGCCAGCTGGGCTGCATCTTGTTTTGGTGGTGATGATGATTGGAAGGTGGTCAGAGCCAAGGGCTCCGTCCACTCTCCATGATGTTGTTGGGGTTAGGCAGGGGGAGCAAAAGGTGATATCAGGAGAGGAGGGAGTGTAGAGGGCTTGGTATGGGATATGTGTATGATTATGCGTGTTGTTCATGATAGTCAATGAGTCGAATTGAGTCTGTATATCAAGCCCTCTGTCTGTGTCAGGGTTGTCGACATACCAGGCAGACGACTTGGCGTTGAAGTCACCACCCATGATCAGGTTGGGGATTGAGGTTAGTTGGCTAAGTTGAGGTCTGAAGGTGTTTGGAACTGTGGGGGATGATTGGGGGGGAATGTACATGTTAACTATTGTCAGTGTTGAATTGTTGCCTGTGCGGATACGAATGGATTGGGTTTCTGTTGTGTTATCTGTGGTAGGGAGGAGAATTTTGGTTGTGGCACTTGTGTCCACAAAACAGATGGAGTGGTGGATCAGGGTGATGAGTCCACCGCCATTGCCGTCAGTCCGGTCTTGTCTGATGGTGGTGTAATTATGAAATAGCATTAATGTAGAACAATGTGCCAGTATAGGACAAAATATAATTTTAGGATATAATGTCGCTAGAGGACGAAATGTCACATTAGGATGTAATGTCATAGGACAAAATGTCACAATGGGATGTAATGACAGTGGAGGACAAAAGATCACGATGGGAAGTAATGATAGTGGAGAACAAAATATCACGATAGGATGTAATGATAATGGAGGAGAAAATATCACGGTAGGATCTAATGTCAGTAAAGGACAAAATATAATTTTAGGAAGGGATACCGGACAGAATGTCCATGAAGGCCAAAATATCATGATAGGATGTAATGACAGTGGATATAATGTCGCTAGAGGACGAAATGTCACATTAGGATGTAATGTCATAGGACAAAATGTCACAATGGGATGTAATGACAGTGGAGGACAAAAGATCACGATGGGAAGTAATGATAGTGGAGAACTAAATATCACGATAGGATGTAATGATAATGGAGGAGAAAATATCACAGTAGGATATAATGTCAGTGAAGGACAAAATATAATTTTAGGAAGGGATACCGGACAGAATGTCAATGAAGGCCAAAATATCATGATGGGATGTAATGACAGTGGAATACAAAAGATCACGATGGGATGTAATTATAATGGAGGAAAAAATATCACGGTAGGATATAATGTCACTGGAGGACAAAATATAACTTTAGAAAGGGATGCCGGACATAATGTCTCGGAACGACGGGAGGCCGGCGTGAATCACGGTGACGTAGGGGGACAAAATGTACAAAAGAGATCGGATGACCGTGATCGACCAGATGTCCGTGATGGGGGAAATGTTAATTTTGATAGGAGAAATGTTAATGAGGCATTGAACGTCAATGAAGGACCAAATAATAATATAGAGCAAGGTATAAATGAAAAACAAAATGATAATGTAAGATATGATATTGAAATTCAAAATGTGTCAAAAAGAAATAATCATGAGTTTCTTAAAACCATGTACTTTAATGCTCGTAGTATTAGAAACAAATTTCAAGAAATACAGGCGTATGTCAAAAGCAAAAATCTCGATATGATAGGAATAACTGAGACATGGTTAAATGGTACAGAGTTCGAAGCTGAATTTAATATTGCGGGATTTAAACACTTTCATCAGGATAGAAACCACAAGAAAGGTGGTGGTGTTCTATTGTACGTTAAAAACAATGTTCATGCTTGTGTTTTAGAGAAAGTGAAACAGGATGCATATGATAGTTTGTGGGTTGAGTTAACCCAAACAAATGGACAAAAATTTAATATAGGTGTAATATATAGGCCAAAGACATTATCATTAGCAGACGACAAACTGTTATTTCAAGAACTGTCTACTTTCTGCGACCGGGATTTATTGATAATGGGTGATTTCAATTTTACTGACATTGATTGGATGACCCTTGAACATGGTCATATAGGTAGTCGCTTGATTGCTTTTCTTGGTGACAATTACTTAATTCAGCATGTAAAAGAGCCCACAAGATATGGAAACTTACTCGATCTATTGATCACTAGCCGCGAAAGCATGGTAACTGATGTAGAAGTCGGTGAATCTGTTGCAAATAGCGATCACAACCTAGTTAGATTAAAACTCCTAAACAATTTTAGAATAGATACTTGTTTCTAAAATACCCGATTTCAGTAAAGCTCAATTCATGGAACTACGTCAGGAGCTTCAGCTTACAGATTGGGAGGCAAAATTAAACGAAAGGCCTGTAGATCAGATGTGGGAAATATTTCAAAATACGCTCACTAAGATGATTCAAACTTACATTCCTTTTAAGGACAGACGTCCCCCAAATCAGGCTCGCCCAAAGTGGCTCGACAAAGAAACTGAAAAAAATATTGCTAAAAAGAGACAGGCTTATAAGAAATATAAGTGCTCGGGTGTATCTAATGACTATGAAAGTTATGTATCAATACAGAGAGATTTAAAAAAGACAATAAGAAAAAGAAAACGACAATACGAAATGAACATCGCTGAGAAATCCAAAGAGAATCCCAAAGAATTCTATAGTTACATTAGAGATAAAAAGGTTGTTAGGAATCACATTGGTCCACTATTATCTGCTGACGGTCAACTTGAATATTCAAATGAAGGAATGTGTAATATCTTAAACAATTATTTTAGCTCGGTATTCGTAAACGAAACACCTCAAAGTGAACTCCAAACTGAAACCTGTGAAAAGTCTAGGGTAAACTTACTCACTACGGTAAATATAACAAAAGAAAAAATTAAAAGGTGTATAGACAAACTCAAAGTTAATAAAACACCAGGGCCTGACGGTTGGCATCCAAGAAGCTTAAAGGAAATGAAAAATGAGATTGTTGTTCCATTAGAAATTATTTTCAAGAAATCCATCATATCCGGAGATGTCCCAAGAGAATGGAAGCTAGCTAACGTTACTCCCATATTCAAAAAAGGAGACAAAAAGAAACCAAATAACTATAAGCCTATAAGTTTGACTTCAATCGTAGGAAAAATAATGGAAACTATCATCAGAGATGCTATCGAACATCATTTAGAAAGTAACCGTTTGATAAATGATAGCCAGCATGGTTTCAGACGGAAACGTTCTTGCGTGACTAACTTACTCGAATTCTACAACACAGTTATCTCGAATTATGACAAAAGAAACAATATAGATTTAATATATCTAGACTTTGCAAAAGCTTTTGATACCGTCCCACACGAAAGACTACTTACTAAATTAGCTTTGCATGGAATAAGTGGTAGCCTATTAGGTTGGACTAGTAATTGGTTGAATGATCGAAAACAGAGAGTTGTTTTAAATGGAAAAACTTCTGGATGGAAAAGTGTTGCAAGTGGAGTTCCTCAGGGTTCCGTTCTTGGACCACTTCTATTCATAGTATATATAAATGATATAGACCATGGACTAAAATCTACTGTTTCCAAATTTGCTGATGATACAAAACTGTGCGGAGTGGCAAATGATCACTCAAACCAATTAGATATTCAAGAAGATTTAGATCAATTACAGCAATGGTCTGAAAAGTGGCTAATGAAATTTAACACAAGTAAATGCAAGGTAATGCACATAGGTAAAAATAACAGTAAGTACGATTACAAGTTATTTGGAAATTCGTTAACAAAAGTGGATAGTGAAAAAGATCTCGGCGTAATTATCAGTAACGACCTCAAATCATCCTAGCAGTGTATTTCAGACTCTGAGAAAGCAAATAAGATTCTGGGACTGATTGCGCGATCTTTTGATTTCAAAAGTCCATCACTCATTAACAAGCTATATAAATCGTTAGTTCGTCCACATTTGGAATATGCTGTTTCCGTATGGTCACCGAATCTCATTAAAGACATTGACAGATTGGAAAAAGTACAACGGCGAGCCACAAAACTGATTCCAAATATCAAAAATAAATCATACGAAAATCGACTAAAACATATGAATCTGTTTTCCCTAAAAAAGCGTAGACTCAGAGGTGACTTGATACAGGTCTTTAAAATTCTAAAGGGAATTGACAACATCAAAAGTGTCCAAATTTTTACATTGAATGAGAATCAGACAAGAAACAATGGTCTCAAACTGTCCGGAAATAGATTCAATTTGGAAGTAGGTAGAAACAACTTTGCCAACCGTGTAGTTAATGAATGGAATAAACTTCCTGCACAGGTAGTGCAATGTAGTTCAGTTCAAAGCTTTAAGAATCATTTAGATAAATACCTAAGTAAGATGCTGTAATGATTATAATTTATCTTATATTATTTGTTTTTGTTTTGTTATCATTTGTCTGTCTGATCTTTATTTATTATTAGTTATATGTCAATTTATTATTATTTACTATTTACCTGTTTGTTTATTATTTAACTATACCTATGCATTTATTTATGTATTTTATTTGTTATTTACATTATCATAGTTTTTATTTATTATTTTATTATTAATATGATTTTTTTTTCGCATCCGACCTAGATATGGATCAAAAGGTCTCCTGTCGGCATGCTCCGCCTTTGTAATCCTTTGTAATGTACACACATACACACACGCACGCACGCACACACACACACACACACACACACACACACACACACACACACACACACACACACACACACACACACACACACACACACACACACACACACACACACACATATATGTATATGTATATATATATGTATATATATATATTTATATATATATATATATATATATATATATATATACATATATAAATATATAAATCTTCGTCCTCCATATCACCAACTAACCCAAGAGAGAGAGAGGAAAAAAACAAAGAAATATAATAAGAAACAAAGAAGCAGGCGAAAGTTCACTTCTTAATAAAATAGTAAACAACAGATGTCATCCCGTCTTGTCTTCCCCCTGATTCAGTTTCTACCCGTTACCACAAGCTAAAAAAAAAAAAAAAAAAGGATATTTGTATAATTCCATGGAAGAAGGTGTAACGGAAATGGAAAAGAAGGATAAGGAAAGAAACACAGTAGAAAGGGAACTAAGAGCAGAGCGAGCGAACGAGAAGGGGAGAGTAGGAGGAATAGGAAGAAAAGAGAGAATTGAGAAGAGACGGGAAGGAAAGACCATGGTGGAGTGGGGGCAGGATGGGAAAAGGAAGGAAGGGAATGTTCAGAAAAAAACAAAAACAATAATGGAATACAAAACAAGTGAACAGAGAGAATAGAAATGAAAGGAATGGGGAGGAAAAGAAAGAGAAATTAAGGGAATGGATTTTTAAAGAAAGAAGAGAAGAACATTGAAAGAAACGGAAGAAAAGAAGGGAACGGAAAAAAAAGAAGAGAAAAAAGAGGATGGAATCTAGGAGAAAGGAAAGCAAGGAAAGGAAGGGAAGGAAAGGGAATGAAAGAAAAATAACCAAAGGAAAGGGAAGGAAAGACAAAGGAAATAAGGAAGGAAAAAAGGAAAGAGAAAGCAAGGAGGGGGAGGGCAAACGGAAGAAAGGAATGGGAAGAGGAAAACAAAGAAGAAAAGGGAAAAGAGAAGATAGGGAAGGAAAGGAAGGGGAAGGAAAGGAAGGGGAAGGAAAGGAAGGGGAAGGAAAGGAAAGAAATGGAAAGAGAAGGGGAGGGGAGAAAAAAGTGAAGGGAGAAAAGCGGAAGTAATGGATGGAGTGAAAATTGAAAGAAAATGAATAGAAGGGAATGAATGGGAGCTAGGGGGGAAGAGAAGAAGTTTTAGGGAAGTGAATAAAAGTGAAGAAAAGGAAGGAAGGGGTTGAAGGGAAGTGAAATGAAGTAAAGTGAAGGGAAGAATGAAAAGGAAAGGATAGAGTAGGGAGGGTTGGTGACGCGAAGTAGAAATAAGGTAATGGAAACAAAGCACAATGAAATGAAAGCGAGGGTAGGCAGAAGGAAAGAAGGGAAGGAGAAAAGGGAGGCAAAAGGACGAAAAGAAAAGAATATTGGGGATTGAGAGGAACGAAGGGAAGGTATAGGAAGCGAGGATGAGAAAAGGAAAAGAAAAGGAAGGAAGGGTAGAGATGGGATGGAACGGGACGGAACTTGAGGGAAAAAGAAAATGAGGAAAGAAGTGAGGAAGTGGTAAAGTGAAAAGGAAAGGGAAAGAAAATGAGGGAAGGGGAGGCAAATAAAGAAGAAAAACAAAGAGTAGATAAAGGAAGAAAAAGGAAAGTATGGAAAAGGAATAGATATGAATGGAAGGAATAGGAATGAATGTGTTTACAAAAGGAAAGGGACGGGAAGCGAAAGGAAGGGAAATTTGGGGAAAGGTGAAGAGACCGTAGGGTTAATGGTCGGCAGTAGGCAAGAGAAGGAAGGGTAGGTGAAGAAAAAAGAAAGGAAAGAAAGGGGAAGGAAAGGGGAGAAAAAAGTGTGTGGGTGGGGGGGGAGAAGCGTGAACGGAAGGAGGGGAGGTGGCCGGCTTTAGGTGTGTGGGATGTACCATTCTCTATATATTAGTCTCCTTGCACGACCTGCTCACACTGGAAACCCCGGCCCCAATCCTGCAGCAGCCAGGAGACCTTGAGATCCAGAACGGCAGTTACTTCAGAATATGTCGGCTGTTTAAGTTTCTGTGGTCAGAGTTCTTAACCTTCGTAGACGACCGACAGCCAGGCTCCCCAAGCGTCCAGGCATCGGAGGTTTGTTTGATTTTGTGATTTGACTTTTACTATGTCTGGTATGCTTTTGTTTGTGGTGAAGGGACAAGGTTTGTGACGATTCATTTATTATCTTGTTGCTTCTAGTGTATGCCTTACATCACATTCCATCGTAAAATCAAAAGGTTTTGTAACTTTGTGATGTAACTTCCTTGATCAACTGCTGCGCATCGTATAGCACTCCAGAAAGAGCTGTTGTGATATACATATGCATGTACTATCGCTTGAACTTAAAACTCACAGCTAAGCCGTCTCGCCAGTTCCGGCTCGGTCAGGTAATGTCCTTCTTGCCGTGAAAGCTGGTCCAAACGAAGTAGTAGCCTAAACGAGGTGGTTGGACTCGCTATTGAGGTCGGTCATTTGTAATGTAGAATTACAAATAAATTTGTTCAATGTGTGAAGATGCATATTGTATATTACCATTACAGTAACTATAATGTAGAATTGAATTATTGTTACAATTATATAAAATGTATCCAACTGAATTGTTCACCGTGTTCATAATAGAGATTAGTAAGTGAACTAATCAAATACAAATATATTACAATATGATATTCAGAAAATTCTTCTTAGCAAGATCGACGTTTTAGTCACAAAAACCAAGGTTACGAAAACTAAACATCATATAATATTTACGTGTACAGAATTAATTGTATTGTTGCTGATACAGATAACTAATACATCTGTATACTATAGCTGCTTTCACCTCATTTCTGAAAAGTAATCTCACCAAGCCTAAGCAACGACTACATGAGTATACACGTTGGGCTCTCCGACGGGCCCTATAGATCAAGGTCTATATATACCAGGTCTAACCACTTCCGACCGAATTTCGAGGGTGTTGGCCCAACGGGCCCGTGACGTCACTGGGCTGGTCAAAGTGGGGTTTACGCGTCCCATCGCTGTTAGTTGTAGCTGGTTCTTTGCTTGGATATGTTGCTGCCTCCGCTCGCACCGCTCCACGCAATTAGTTATATTCTGACAATGAAGATCTATATATACCGGTATATATAGATCTTGACAATATGGCTTATTGTGCCATTAAGGGTTGTGGATCAAACCAAAGAGGAAGTATATCAAATACTAATTTTCATCGTTTCTCTGCTCATACACACTTTCATTACTCATTTTATCTATTCTACTTACACCACAAGCACTTCTCACATAAATCATTTCCACTGCCTGCACTCTAGACCTCTGACTCTCATTCTAAAGCCATGTTTCAATTGCATATGTGAGAGTTGGTACTATTATTGCATATCTTAAATCCCTCTTGGCCACGCACACATGCTAATGGATCACAATTTTTTATGAGGAGTTCCAGCAGCGACAGGTGTAGATATAACACACACACACACACACACACACACACACACACACACACACACACACACTGAAAATAACAATGAGCTAGAGAGAGATAACGGGGGAAAATATAATAATTCCAGTCTTTCTTAGCGTTTCACAGTTTTCTTCAGTGTCAAAATGTGTCAAAAAGAAATAATCATGAGTTTCTTAAAACCATGTACTTTAATCCTCGTAGTATTAGGAACAAATTTCAAGAAATACAGGCGTATGTCAAAAGCGAAAATCTTGATATGATAGGAATAACTGAGACATGATTAAATGGTACAGAGTTTGAAGCTGAATTTAATATTGCGGGATTTAAACACTTTCATCAGGATAGAAACCACAAGAAAGGTGGGGGTGTTCTATTGTACGTTAAAAACAATGTTCATGCTTGTGTTTTAGAGAAAGTGAAACAGGATGCATATGATAGTTTGTGGGTTGAGTTAACCCAAACAAATGGAAAAAAAATTAATATAGGTGTAATATATAGGCCAAAGACATTATCATTAGCAGACGACAAACTGTTATTTCAAGAACTGTCTAGTTTCTGCAACCGGGATTTATTGATAATGGGTGATTTCAATTTTACTGACATTGATTGGATGACCCTTGAACATGGCCATATAGGTAATCGCTTGATTGCTTTTCTTGGTGACAATTACTTAATTCAGCATGTAAAAGAGCCCACAAGATATGGAAACTTACTCGATCTTTTGATCACTAGCCGCGAAAGCATGGTAACTGATGTAGAAGTCGGTGAATCTGTTGCAAATAGCGATCACAACTTAGTCAGATTCAAACTCCTAAACAATTTTAGAATAGATACTTGTGCTTCTAAAATACCCGATTTCAGTAAAGCTCAATTCATAGGACTACGTCAGGAGCTTCAGCTTACAGATTGGGAGGCAGAATTAAACGAAAGGCCTGTAGATCAGATGTGGGAAATATTTCAAAATACGCTCACTAAGATGATTCAAACTTACATTCCTTTTAAGGACAGACGTCCCCCAAATCAGGCTCGCCCAAAGTGGCTCGACAAAGAAACTGAAAAAAGTATTGCTAAAAAGAGACAGGCTTATAAGAAATATAAGTGCTCGGGTGCATCTAATTACTATGAAAGTTATGTATCAATACAGAGAGATTTAAAAAAGACAATAAGAAAAAGAAAACGACAATACGAAATGAACATCGCTGAGAAATCCAAAGAGAATCCCAAAGAATTCTATAGTTACATTAGAGATGAAAAGGTTGTTAGGAATCACATTGGTCCACTATTATCTGCTGACGGTCAACTTGAATATTCAAATGAAGGAATGTGTAATATCTTAAACAATTATTTTAGCTCGGTATTCGTAAATGAAACACCTCAAAGTGAACTCCAAACTGAAACCTGTGAAAAGTCTAGGGTAAACTTACTCACTACGGTAAATATAACAAAAGAAAAAATTAAAAGGTGTATAGACAAACTCAAAGTTAATAAAACACCAGGGCCTGACGGTTGGCATCCAAGAAGCTTAAAGGAAATGAAAAATGAGATTGTTGTTCCATTAGAGATTATTTTCAAGAAATCCATCATATCCGGAGATGTCCCAAGAGAATGGAAGCTAGCTAACGTTACTCCCATATTCAAAAAAGGTGACAAAAAGAAACCAAATAACTATAGGCCTATAAGTTTGACTTCAATCGTAGGAAAAATAATGGAAACTATCATCAGAGATGCTATCGAACATCATTTAGAAAGTAACCGTTTGATAAATGATAGCCAGCATGGTTTCAGACGGAAACGTTCTTGCGTGACTAACTTACTCGAATTCTACAACACAGTTATCTCGAATTATGACAAAAGAAACAATATAGATTTAATATATCTAGACTTTGCAAAAGCTTTTGATACCGTCCCACACGAAAGACTACTTACTAAACTAGCTTTGCATGGAATAAGTGGTAGCCTATTAGGATGGACTAGTAATTGGTTGAATGGTCGAAAACAGAGAGTTGTTTTAAATGGAAAAACTTCTGGATGGAAAAGTGTTGCAAGTGGAGTTCCTCAGGGTTCCGTTCTTGGGCCACTTCTATTCATAGTATATATAAATGATATAGACCATGGACTAAAATCTACTGTTTCCAAATTTACTGATGATACAAAACTGTGGTGAGTGGCAAATGATCACTCAAACCAATTAGATATTCAAGAAGATTTAGATCAATTACAGCAATGGTCTGAAAAGTGGCTAATGAAATTTAACACAAGTAAATGCAAGGTAATGCACATAGGTAAAAATAACAGTAAGTACGATTACAAGTTATTTGGAAATTCGTTAACAAAAGTGGATAGTGAAAAAGATCTCGGCGTAATTATCAGTAACGATCTCAAATCATCCAAGCAATGTATTTCAGCCTCTGAGAAAGCAAATAAGATTCTGGGACTGATTGCGCGATCTTTTGATTTCAAAAGTCCATCACTCATTAACAAGCTATATAAATCGTTAGTTCGTCCACATTTGGAATATGCTGTTTCCGTATGGTCACCGAATCTCATTAAAGACATTGACAGACTGGAAAAAGAACAACGGCGAGCCACAAAACTGATTCCAAATATCAAAAATAAATCATACGAAAATCGACTAAAGCACATGAATCTGTTTTCCCTAAAAAAGCGTAGACTCAGAGGTGACTTGATACAGGTCTTTAAGATCTTAAAGGGAATTGACAACATCAAAAGTGACAACATTTTCACATTGAATGAGAATCAGACAAGAAACAATGGTCTTAAACTGTCCGGAAATAGATTCAATTTGGAAGTAGGTAGAAACAACTTTGTCAACTGTGTAGTTAATGAATGGAATAAACTTCCTGCACAGGTAGTGCAATGTAGTTCAGTTCGAAGCTTTAAGAATCATTTAGATAAATACCTAAGTAAGATGCTGTAATGATTATAATTTATCTTATATTATTTGTTTTTGTTTTGTTATCATTTGTCTGTCTGATTTTCATTTATTATTAGTTATATGTTAATCTATTATTTACTATTTACCTGTTTGTTTATTATTTTAACTATACCTATGCATTTATTTATGTATTTTATTTGTTATTTACATTATTATAGTTTTTATTTATTATTTTATTATTAATATGATTTTTTTTTTTTTTTTTTTTTTTTTTTGCATCCGACCTAGATATGGATCAAAAGGTCTCCTGTCGGCATGCTCCGCCTTTGTAATCCTTTGTAAACGGAAGCAGCCCGATGACGTCAGAAGCTGTGCAGAACGGCTCAAATGGTTAGACCTGGTATATATAGACCTTGCCATAGATGACGTTTGAGGAATCTTTATCAGTTTTAAATTTTTGATAGCTCATTTGGCGCTCAATGAAGTAATACTTTTAGATGTTGGCAATCAGCGTTAGTATCTGAGAAAGTTGGAGATAGGGGGGAAAGAGAGAGAATGAGAAAGAGTATTATGGCGGGAGGTGGGAGGGTAGACAGAGAGAAATATGGCGGGTGGAAGAGAAAGAAAACAAGGCAGGAGAGAGAATGAGATAGATAGATAGATAGATAGATAGAGAAAGATATAATGAGTGAGGGAAGAGTGATAGAGAAAGATATAGCGAGTGGGGGAAGATAGAGAAAGAGAGGGATAAAAAGAGAGAAATGTGGAGGAGGGATGGATAGAAAGAGTTAGAGAGATATGGCGGGGGGGAGAGAGAGATAGGGAGAGGAATAGAGAGAGCGAATATGGTGAGGGTAGGGATAGTGATTGAAACAGTGAAATATGACACGGGGTAGAGAGAGGGAGAAATAGAGAAAGAGAGAAATATGGCGGGGATGAGGGAAAGACAAAGAGAAAGAAAGAGGGAGAATGAGAAGAAAAAGGATAGACAGAGAGGGAGAGAGATATGGTGAGAGGAAAAGAGAGAGAGAGAAGGTGGAGGGAGAGAGAAAGAAAAATATGGCGGGGGGAGGGATATAGATAGACAGAGAGATATATGGTAGGGGTGGGGAAAGAAAGAGAATATAGAGAAAGAGAGAAATATGGTGGGGATGAGGGATAGAAAGATAAAGAGAGAGAGAGAGAGAGATAAAGAGAGAGTAATATCAGGGAAAGGGAAGAAATATGGCAGAGGAGAGTGGGTGAGAAAGAAAAAGAAGGAAAGGGACAGCTGAGAATGCAGTTTTGTACATTTTTAGTCTCCGTCCTATAGAATGGACATCAATTCACTAGAATCAGTACAGAGAAGAATGACCAAAAGGACACATGGACTCAGAAATTTGCCTTACGAAAAGAGGCTTAGGCACCTTAACTTACACTCTCTGGAAAGACGCAGAGTACGGGGTGATCTAATAGAGGTGCTCAAGTGGATCAAAGGCTTTAACAAGGGTGATGTAAACAAGGTCATCATATTAAAACAACAGGGCAGGACTCGCAGTAATGGTTATAAACTGGACAAATTTAGAATTAAAAAGGAAATAGGCAAGAGTTGGATTACTATTAGGATGGTCGACGAATGGAATAAACTTAGTAACCATGTAGTAAGCGCTGAAACTATCAGTTGTTTTGAGAAACGATAAGAAAACTTTATGGATGGGGATGACAGGTGGTGATGGATACGGAGCTACCTAGTGTAGGCCTTGTGGTCTCTTGCAGTCTCCTTCATTCTTATATTCTTATGTTCTTAAGGGAATGAGAGAGAGGGGGGGGGAGAAAGAGAAATGTGGCGGCGGGGGGGGAGGTGGGAAGAATAAGGATATGACAGGGGTGGGGAAAAATAGAGAGTGGGGGATAGATAAAGAAATGTGGTGGAGGTGAGGGATAGCAGGACAAAGAGAGAAAGAGAGAGGGGCATATGGTGGGGGAGAGAGAGAGAGATATGGCGGGGGAAGGTTTAGAGGAAGAGAGAAAGAGAGAGGGAGATATGGTGGGTAGAGGAGAGAGAGAGAGAGAGAGAGAGAGAGAGAGAGAGAGAGAGAGAGAGAGAGAGAGAGAGAGAGAGAGAGAGAGAGAGATGGCGGGGGAAGGTTTAGAGGAAGAGAGAGAGCGAGCGAGCGAGAGAGAGAGAGAGAGAGAGAGAGAGAGAGAGAGAGAGAGAGAGAGAGA
>NC_134790.1:57389231-57396731 GCF_046742065.1 Oratosquilla oratoria
GTTACCATGCTTTCGCGGCTAGTGATCAAAAGATCGAGTAAGTTTCCATATCTTGTGGGCTCTTTTACATGCTGAATTAAGTAATTGTCACCAAGAAAAGCAATCAAGCGACTACCTATATGGCCATGTTCAAGGGTCATCCAATCAATGTCAGTAAAATTGAAATCACCCATTATCAATAAGTCCCGGTTGCAGAAACTAGACAGTTCTTGAAATAACAGTTTGTCGTCTGCTAATGATAATGTCTTTGGCCTATATATTACACCTATATTAATTTTTTGTCCATTTGTTTGGGTTAACTCAACCCACAAACTATCATATGCATCCTGTTTCACTTTCTCTAAAACACAAGCATGAACATTGTTTTTAACGTACAATAGAACACCACCACCTTTCTTGTGGTTTCTATTCTGATGAAAGTGTTTAAATCCCGCAATATTAAATTCAGCTTCGAACTCTGTACCATTTAACCATGTCTCAGTTATTCCTATCATATCGAGATTTTCGCTTTTGACATACGCCTGTATTTCTTGAAATTTGTTCCTAATACTACGAGCATTAAAGTACATGGTTTTAAGAAACTCGTGATTATTTCTTTTTGACACATTTTGAGTTTCAATATCATGTCTTATATTATCATTTTGTTTTTTATTTATACCTTGCTCTATATTATTATTTGGTCCTTCATTGACATTCAATGCCTCATTAACATTTCTCCTATCAAAATTAACATTTCCCCCATCACGGACATCTGGTCGATCACGGTCATCCGATCTCTTTTGTACATTTTGTCCCCCTACGTCACCGTGATTCACGCCGGCCTCCCGTCGTTCAGTGACATTATGTCCAGCATCCCTTTCTAAAATTATATTTTGTCCTCCAGTGACATTATATCCTACCGTGATATTTTTTCCTCCACTATAATTACATCCCATCGTGATCTTTTGTCTTCCACTGTCATTACATCCTATCTTGATATTTTGGCCTTCATTGACATTCTGTCCGGTATCCCTTCCTAAAATTATATTTTGTCCTTCACTGACATTATATCCTACCGTGATATTTTCTCCTCCATTATCATTACATCCTATCGTGATATTTTGTTCTCCACTATCATTACTTCCCATCGTGATCTTTTGTCCTCCACTGTCATTACATCCCATTGCGACATTTTGTCCTATGACATTACATCCTAATGTGACATTTCGTCCTCTAGCGACATTACATCCTATCATGATATTTTGGCCTTCATTGACATTCTGTCCGGTATCCCTTCCTAAAATTATATTTTGTCCTTCACTGACATTATATCCTACCGTGATATTTTCTCCTCCATTATCATTACATCCTATCGTGATATTATGTTCTCCACTATCACTGACATTATATCCTACCGTGATATTTTCTCCTCCATTATCATTACATCCTATCGTGATATTTTGTTCTCCACTATCATTACTTCCCATCGTGATCTTTTGTCCTCCACTGTCATTATATCCCATTGTGACACACACACACACACACACACACACACACACACACACACACACACACACACACACACACACACACACACACACACACACACACACACACACACACACACACACACACACACACACACACACACACACACACACACACACACACACACACACACACACACACACACACACACATATATACCCACACGCACACACACAAGGAAGGAATGGATGGGCTGACTGTGCCTTCATGGACTTACAAAAAGCTTTTGACAAAGTACCACACAAAAAATTATTTAAAAAAAAACCCGAACATATAGGAGGGATATAAGGGAACCTACTAAAATGGATGGAGGACTTCCTGATCGGTAGAAAGATGAGAGTTGTGCTCAGAGAAAAATATTCAGATTGGAAAGAGGTGATCAGTGGAGTACCGCAAGGATCTGTACTAGCTCCAATAATGTTTGCTATTTATGTGAATGACATGAATGATGGTGTGAAATGTTACATGAGCTTCTTTGTTGACGCCAAACTGTTAATGAATGTAAAAACTGAAGAGGATTGCGAATCACTGCAGGAAGACCTGAATAAGGTATGGAACTGGAGTCAAAAATGGGAAGTGGACTTCAATGTTAAGAAGTGTAGCATAATGGAGTTTGGAAAAAGTAAAAACAGAATATCAGGACAATATAAAATTGGATCCAAGGAGGTAAAGAAGGAGAGATCCGAAAAAGATTTGGGTGTAATTATCTCAAACGACTTGTTGGAGAATCCTACAACTTACTGAGATCAATAAAAGTGGCATTTACATATTTGGACGAAGAAATGATTAAAAAAATATTGGTCACACTGATAAGGCCTAGACTAGAATATGCGGCGACACTGTGGTCACCCAGTACCAAAAAGAATATAAAGAAAATAGAAAGAATACAGAGAGCAGCAACAAAAATGGCACCTGCACTCGTAAACTTGTCATATGAGGAGAGATTGGCTAAACTAGATTTACCGACTCTGGAGCAAAGAAGAGAGAGAGAGGTGACCTACTGACCATCTACAGAATCATGAAAGGCACAGAAATACTTGATAGAAAGGACTTATTAAACTGAGACAGGAGAAGCACAAGAGGACATGGAAAAAAAGAACATAGCTACAGAAGAGATCTGAAGAAGAACAGTTTTCCACATAATGTGGTGGCCACTTGGAACAAACTGGACGAATAGTGTGCGCAAACACCATTCATGAGTTTAAAAGCAAACTAGACACTGCGAGATACAAAGGCGGTACATCACGAGCGTAGCTTCCCTTCCCGCAAAATACAGCTAGTGTTCGAGGCCGCCACTACAGTGGTCCGGATTCGAATTCCCTCCAGTAGGGAAATAATTTCAGTATCGCTGCGCTGGAAGTTGTTACTCAAACTCTCGTGGGCGGGTAGTTGGGTGTGTGTGTTCACGTAAGGTCACAGCATTACCCATAGATCGGTCATATATGGGCTCTGTGCTCTTTTCTGGGAGGGAAATAACAGTCGATCATGAGTCCAACACGTGATCTAAGACCATGGTGAATCCTACACACACACACACACACACACACACACACACACACACACCGACCCCCCCCCCCCACACACACACATTCGATGGCGCATTTGGTAGAGTTCCCGGCCGCCAGTCCGGGACTGGGACTTGTGTAAAAGTGATAATAGCATTGTGTTAGTATCAATCCGCACTGTCGAGCCAAATTGAGCTTCTCGTTTGTTTCTATGAAAATTTGTATCTAAATAACATCACATAACTATTTCGAATGAACTATCACGAAGGACTAATACCAAACAACTGCAAATTATGATCCTGTGGGACAGATGTCAGAGAAAATGATTTCCTTGCAGCCGCCTGTCTTGGGCTCGGTCCTAAGTCTAAAGTCAGCCCCTTCGGGGTTTACAATTTTTGGACCGAGTCCAAAATCTAATCAACTTCGACTCTACTCCACCTTCACAGATATGGAAAGCTGACAACTGCTCCCATCACCAAACTACTGTACTTTCAGCCGGTGACATGGAAACCGTAGTCTACATGGACGTTTCTTCCCAAAGAGATCTATAGGAAGACCCAAGGACTATTCCCAGATATCGAGGGGCTGCCGATTTCTATTTATTGAAAATTAAGGCGACAGTTATCTTCATAAGATATATCAACTAACCTTCTACTACCTAAAGCGACCTACCCGCGGCGTACAATTGCACTGAGTTGAGTCAGGTTAGCCAGTTCTGGAGGTATCTCCAGTTCGCACCGTCCACGTAGCCTCAGGGGATCTGTACATACCGTTGGGTGAAAATAAAAGACAAACATGATCGAGGGAAATGTGGGAAGAGGGTGGTGTAAGGAATGGGAGACTATGTATTACAATTGTTGGAAATGAGGAAAAGTGGTAGATATGGAAGAAGTAACAAGAAAATGAAGGTAAAAACGTATGCGAATATTTGTGAAGAGTGCTTGAAACTTCCTATAGTACATGAGGTACATTATACTGTATATCACGTCAACAGGCGTGGCGATATCTTGCGAAAGACAGTCGACATCTAGTCTAACATCGACATGGATATCTAAGGTGGCGGCACAATTAAGGTCTTCACCATTTCGTTTGAGTAGAAATCCCTTCGGTCATGATCTTTTGTTTTTCAAATTTCCAAATGCCAAATTACTATTGCGTCATATAGTGAAAAGCTGAATGAGGAACAAAGACAAGTTAAACCTATATGAATGTTAGCCACATTGTTGAGATGTACCTATAGAATTTTAGAATATTGTAACCGAAGTCGTTTCTACTTGAACGAAGTTGCAAAACCAAGTAGCATGCTAGCCTAATATCTCTCTCTCCTCCCCCTCTCTTCTTCTCTCTCTCTCTCTCTCTCTCTCTCTCTCTCTCTCTCTCTCTCTCTCCCTTTACTCCCTTCGTACTTGGTGACATTTTTCTTTTTATCCGAGCTGACGTCAAGCTAACTGTACTCATTCCCGTAACATTCGTTGGTAACGAGGGAATTATAACCCATTTCGATGAACCCCTTCAGTACTGTGTGGCATTTTTCTTTTGTTCTGATTGCGGCCAAACTATTCTATTAATTTCCATAACCCTTTGCTAGCGGAGGAGTTAATGTTAGATCAACCTGACAGCTAAGCCCCTCCCTCTCCCGTCCAACCAATAATATGCTCTCCTTTCCTTTACCCGCCAATCATGTACAGGGGAAGGACAACAGGAGGCGGAGCGTGGCTGCCAGCATAATTTGTGAGGGGGCTAAACCTGTAATTGTTGATTTCAGGAGTCCACCATGACACCGTTCGTCCCC
Source organism: Oratosquilla oratoria (assembly GCF_046742065.1). Taxonomy (NCBI): domain Eukaryota; kingdom Metazoa; phylum Arthropoda; class Malacostraca; order Stomatopoda; family Squillidae; genus Oratosquilla; species Oratosquilla oratoria. The sequence goes on from NC_134790.1 coordinate 57,394,056, forward strand.
GTAATCATTGGCTTCCTCTCGGTCACCACAGCAGCGTACTCCACGCTCCTCATGCCGATGTATGATTACGAGAGCATGTCGAGTCGAAAGGATCTAAAACCTTACTTTGAGTTGGAACTCCTTGGTGGAGACACTCCGAAATGGTCTTCGGGGGAACAACTACGCGACTTGGCAGCGGGCGGCGACGAGATGAAACAGGAGGAGGTGAGGATTATACTCTCTCTCTCTGTCTCTTTTACTTTCTTTTCCCTATCTCTCCTTTTTTCTCTGTCTCTCACTTTCCCTCCCCCCTCTCTCTCACTCCCTCCTTCTCCCCCTCTCTCTCTCTCTCTCTCTCTCTCTCTCTCTCTCTCTCTCTCTCTCTCTCTCTCTCTCTCTCTCTCGCTCTCTTTCTCTCTCTCCTATCTCTCTCTCTTTTTCTTTTTCCCTCTTTTGTCTTTCTTTTATCTCTCCTCCCCCCCCCCTCTCTCTCTCTCTCTCTCTCTCTCTCTTTCTCTTTCTCCCTCTTTGTCTTTCTTTTATCTCTCTCTCCTCCCCCCCCTCTCTCTCTCTTTTCAGTTCAATTCTTGACTCCGCCCTCTTCTGAATACAAAAGTACAAAACGGCATAATTTTTTAATGGAAATGTCATCCTGAATGTAAGAATATGTCGGATTTCTTTTATTGTTACTGGTTGGCAAATGTGATGTAAATATGGAGTTGTTTTTATAATACAGTAATGTATTTCAATGGTCCTTTTATAAGAAGAATGGTGGGTGTTACGGGGATTGACAATGTAAGAAATTGGGAGGTGAGGAGGAGAGCAGGGTGGAAAGGAAACTTGTGGATAGGGTAGATGAAGGGATACTGGAATGGTTTGGGCACATGGAAAGAATGAATGAAAAAAGACTCAAAAAGAGTGTGGAAGGCAGAGGTGGATGGACTGGACTTGAGGAGAAGAACAAGAATGAGATGGATGGATATGGTGAATGGGGCTTTGAGTAGAAGGGGAATGCCTGTTGAGAATGGAAAGGAGAAGGCAAGATATAGGTATGAGTGGAGATTGGTGGTGAATGGAATATTAATTGACGCTGAGCAAGTGAAGCGGATGGCCTGGCTGTGGATGTGCTGTGTCTTGTTGCATTGCTTCTGACCCAGGCAGTGAACAGGGGACAGGAATGACTTTTCATTCACAAGGAGCTAAGACTTACGGGAAACGGGTCATGGATGGGAGTGGGATGGTTTAGGGTGGGTGTATGCCTTGGCTGGCTACCTCTCATATAATTTCCGCTTATTCTATAACCCATCAATCCTGAGTTTCACGACGTTTCTGGTGACTGCACTATGGCTTAAAGTATCTATAAAACGAACTCGAAGAATTTTGAAAATTAAAGCTCAACTCTTTCCATCTTAGTATCGGTTGTTCATAGTTTCAAACTGTATCAAGCAATGTATATAACTATAAAATTCCTTATCATCATATTCTAAAACAGGATAGATGGTTGAGAACATTTCAAAATACAAAATTTTATATTTTTCCCCATTGCAAGTATATTTTCTTAACACAGATTATTAAAATATTGTGTCTAAATTAGACAGCTCTGCTTACCAAATGAAAAATTCCTTTTCCAGGACCAAGCAGAGGAAGCAGTGAAGACAACGATGAAAAATGAGCTCGAGGGCAGGACGAATTCTGAGGATAACGTTGACTTTGATGCCAAGATCGAGGACAAACGTGGATTCGGAGACAAAAGAAATACAGAGGAAAAGCGAGGCTTTGGGGACAAGAAGAGGACCTCGGAAGGCAAACGGGGGTTCTGGGATAAAAGAAACCTTGAGACAAAAAGAGGTTTTGGGGACAAAAGGAGTCCGGGTCTCAACCGAGGATTCGAGGGGGAGAAAAATCTCCCAGATAAACGCGGTTTCGGGGATAAGAGAACCTTTGAAATTCCCCATTTCCAAGGAATATCTAACAAGAGAGACTTTAGGGTCCACCACAAAGGCCTTTCCAACAAGAGAATCTTTGAAGACCTAAAAGGCTTTGGAATAGACGGAATCTCTGACAGGAAAAGGTACGAGGACAAGGGAGACACCAAGGCCAAGTTGGGAGAGGACATCAGTAAAAGTATACTCCAAGGCAAGAAAGTTTTCGAGGATGAATTTGGAATTTCCATGAATAGGAACTCAAGTGATAAGAAATATTTAGAGACCTTATACGAAAAACTCCTTGACAAGGTGAGACTTGAGGACGAGCGAAACTCCAAGACACAAATTGAAGGCGATTCCAACAAGAGAAACTTGGAGGACAGAATAAATTTCGAGACCCAATTCGAAGAAAATTTCAGCAAGAGAGACTTCGAGCAGACACAGTTCGAAGAATTCCCCAGTAGGAAAACCTTCAGGAACAAACGAGTCCTAAGGAGAAGCTTTGGACGCTGGCTCCCCGTACTTCTGTTGCAGTTAGATCGTCAGGCGACACCAGCACCAGGTCAGCCTCCTGTCAGATCCTCCCTTCAGAGGCCCTCGGAAAAAATACGAAGTCTTCTTTCCATTACACGACCGTTGGCTGGGAGGTTCTTAATCAGGCCCAGAGAAAGTCTCACAACTAAATGTTGAAAATGCAGGCAAACAGTAAGCTTTGAGATTGATATAACAAAGCTTAATATAATACGCTGATATCCAAACGCGCGCGAGCACA
>NC_134790.1:57399231-57414231 GCF_046742065.1 Oratosquilla oratoria
GTGTGAAAAGGAATATGAAAAGTGTGCAGATGACCTGAATAATGAAACTGTATGTCTTTCAATTGATGGGTGGTCTAACATTCATAATGAGCCCATAATATGTTTCACTCTAACAACATCCACTGGTCAGATTCATTTAGTTGACACAATAGACACATCAGGGAAACCTCACACTGCTGAATATCTTCTACAACTTGTACAAAACTCGATCAAGAAGGCTGAACAAGATTTTGGTTGTCACATCGGAAGTGTTGTGACAGACAATGCAGCAAATGTCACCAAGATGAGAAAAGTCTTGGAGGAATCGAGTGAACGTGAGCATACCGTCCTCACATACGGCTTATAACGTTCCTTGTATACTTGTGTCAAGTCTATATAACACTGCTCCTTATATTGGTATGCTAAAAATGTTCTTTAGCAATCAGATCGCATATCAGATAGGAATCCCATAATATTTAAAATATATAAAAATCTATTTAAATCAAATAAATCTGGTAAAAATAAAAATATTTTTTTTATAAAAAACAAAACAAAAAAAAAAAAACACTGGTGTCCACTAACCTCATACAATAATACCTGTTAAGTCCAGCTAAAATTGGCATTTCAAAGCATAACAGTGCCTTAAAAATAGTTTCTTATTTCACTATAAAAGTTTATATTAAGGGGAGATCCCTCTGCCAGATCTAAACACATTAAAACTAACCTAATCATCTTAACATTTTTACACGATGTCAAGGATACTTGGAGCTCAGAATAGTAAAAAAATTAAAGCGATCCATTAGATATTTATATTTCATCTATTTATTTATCTAAATAGCAGTTACTCTTTAAATATGAATAACTAGTTCCTATGTTGCTGGATTTACAAAGCAAAGATATTACCTGAAAGCTATTCATATCTCCTACAAACTTCGTGTGAATAAAAAAATATATTGAAAAATGTTGAAATTGTATATATAAAACAATAAATTAACCAAAAGAAAAGCAGAACTTTTATTAAAAAATATTTATGAATTCATTATGAAAGATGAAATGTTTTTACCAAGTAAATAACTTTCTCATTTTATGAGAATCATTTTGCATTTAAATCTTTTAAGATAGAGCAAAAAGTATAGAAGTTATTAAAGTTTTTATGACAAACTAGCATATAAATGGGTTTTTAGATATCGCTTGATAAAGATTTGCTTACTGCTGCACAAAAAACTATGCTTCCTACAGATAAAACCATTAAATAAAAGTTCTTCCTTAGAGTGTGTAGATTAAATACATATTTTTTTGTAAATTGGACAGGAAATAAGAAAAATAGAGCAATTTTTCCACATGTAACTTCACTGAAAATTGGTAGATTTAGTACCGTATATACGGTACTGCCAATAAACACCCCAGCAAACATTTCAGTAATGATCAGATACTCACATGCACACTCCACAGTAATCTAGAATGCACCAGGAGAATATCCACTAGTACTTGCTCCACCTGACACTTGATAAGGCACACTAATTTTTTCATTGTTTCATTCTCTATTAGTGAACACTTAACTACAGAATTGTTATCTTCTTCCAATTTGCCTTCCACTAATTGCTTACATAATGACACAGGGCTGAAAAATATTTGGGAATGGGATGGCGTCCCATGACTCTCACCTGTTAACTCACTTTTTTACCCTTTGTGTGTAATATTTTCATCTTGGCAGACATCTGCTGGCTTCTGCGTTTCTTTGTCTCACTTATTCGTGGCATTCTGGATGATGTCACACATTAAGTCGTGAAAAAATGTGGGTAAAACAATTTCACACCTTACCAGTACAATTTCAAAACACAGAGGTTGAGGGGTGAGGGGAGGGGCTACTGCCGGGAAACACACACAGCCTCACTGATCGTACCGTATGCCAACCGAAATTTGTATAAAAACTCGTAATAATCGAAAAAAAACATATATAATGAATAATATAATTCACCATATGGCAACACCGCGCACCCATGCGTATGTTGGCCGGGCCATTTAAACGGTTTAATGGGACAATATGCGTAAATAATCGTACGCGTGGCACAGCTACATGTCCAGGCTACCTCCTAGTGTCGTCAGCTAAAAATGCATAATTTCATTATTTTCCATGATCCAAGACAGATATATCCCCTTAACTTATATTGCATTGAATAAGTCAATAGTTGATATATTTGTCCTATATACAATGTTAGGTTTCTAGTTTTGATATATTTGTCCAATATAAAATAGGTTACAAAGAAAGCAATGGCCTCCGCTAGCGGACCCAGGGATCTCGGTGCGCACGTCCTGTGTAATAGTAGTCCTTGATATATATATATATATATATGTATATATATATATATATATATATATATATATATATATATATATATATATGTATATATATGTATATATATATATGTATGTATATATATGTGTATATGTATATACATGTATATATATATAAATATACGTATATATATATATGTGTATATATGTATATATGTATGTATATATATGTGTATATATGTATATATGTATGTATAAATATGTGTATATATGTATATATGTATGTATATATATGTGTATATATGTATATATGTATGTATATATATGTGTATATATGTATATATGTATATATATGTATATATATATATATATGTATATATGTATATATATGTATATATATATATATGAATATATATATATATGCATATATATGTATATATATATGTACATATATGTATATATATATGTATATATATACATATATATATATACATATATATATGTATATATATTTATATCTATATATATATAAGTATATATATATATATAAATGTATATGCATATATATATATATACATATATGTATATATATATATGTATATAGAGCATATATATACATATATTATGTATATATATGTATATATATATATATACATATATATATATACATGTATATATATATATATACATGTATATATATATGTATATATATACATATATGTATATATATACATATATATATATATATATATATTTATATATATATGTGTGTAATATATAATATATATATATATATATATATATATATATATATATATATATATATATATATATATATATATATATATGTATATATATATATATATATATTCAGGTGAGGTGGCTCTTCTTCTACTGGTACCATGTAACCTAATACTACCTGCCACATGGTCGGACTGTTGGCGACTAAATCGGTTCCCTCAACTGGCTATCCGGAAGTGACGAGGTATATTGGGCATCCAGAAGGAGGAAAAAGAAAACCACCAAAAGATCAGATGAACTCTGTTATGGGTCACTAACCCACGTGTTTGCCGTGCATGGCATCCCTCCAAAGCCTGGAGACAGGAGTCCTGGAGGCTTATTGGTATCCCACTACCGTGGTTGTACCTAGGTGCACCGTTGGGACTAGCAACACGCCTTTTTGGTCCTCTATTCATGCCGGGACAGGTGGCCCCTCTTGGCTCGGAGAGGCAAATCAGCTGGGTTGACTGACTTGAATTTGTGGGTCAGGCACGCCCTGAATCAACTAACTAACACCTGGGCTGATACCGCACGGCTCGCGGCTGCCATCCCCTAGTGTCAAGGTGGCGGGTGTATATACTCTGTCATGACCTCTGGGTCTATTGGGTTAATATGTATACTCAAATCTTGGTCTCCTCGTTGGGCTCGGTGGTGGGTGGGGGCGTGGCAGAGCGAATTACAGGCATATGTCCATGAGAACCATACTGGACACATATGGTGGGGATGGACTTGCAACCCGCTGTGCGAGGTGCCTGGATGTTGCAAATGAGGCACAAACACGTCTCGAGTCAGGTCCTGGGTGACCTTCCGGCTGGCTCTCACTATGGGTGCTTGGAACATTCTTCCTCTCAGGGCTCCCGACTACCCTTTTTATCGGCGGAGCTAAGGAAGCTTTGAGTGGATAGATTGTCTCTCTCAGAGGTGAGAAGATCAGGCAACGGCGTGATCAGTAGTGAGGGTTACACCTACTTCTGGTCAAGCCGAACCGATGGGACCCATCGCGTGGGAGTAGCTGTAGGTATATCTAGCCGACTACAGCATGATATTGTCAAGGTTACTCCGGTTGATGGGCTTATGATACTGGTGAAGCTGAATCACACCGTGGACTTCATCTCTTTTATTGCATTATATACTCCCACTGAGGTATATAACCTTGAAGAGAAAGAGATGTTTGAATCTATAGTTGACCAGTACCCGCCAGATGACACACTTATTGTTTTGGGCGACTTCAATGCAGTTCCCAGCACCGACAAGGATGGCTATGAAGTATGTATTGGATTCTATATTTCTGGAACCAGGATGATCAACAGTTCTCTCCTTTTGAACTTTGCAAAGTCTAGAAGGCTGAGGATTGCTGGTTCCTGGTTCCAGAGACGAGAGCCACACCGATGGACATAGTATAGTAATGCCGGAGGAGTGGTCAAGGAGATCGATCACATACTTGTTAGCACTCATTGGAAGATCCTACAGAACTGCAGGGTTTATCGAAGTGCTGAATTCTTTGGGACCGATCATAGCCTTGTGGTCGCAACACTCAGACTGCGTATCAAATCCAGGAGGATCCCGAGATGTAACCCCCACCTGGATTTCATCTGGAGAAACTTAGGGATGATGTTTGTGCATATGAGCATGCGATAGAAATTTCTAATTTGTTTGAAGCACTTGGCTCCCTTAAGGACCCTGAAGAACTGTGGAAAACTGCCGAGGAGTGCGTTGGAAAGCGTCCAAAGTCGAGGGATGGTGTGGTGTCGCGGGAGGTACTGGGGAGTATAGAATTAGGCCGCGCTGCTGTATTGGCTTGGGATCTGGACCAATACAGGGCTCAGAAACGGCGAGATAGAGCTCTCATGAGAATGGATAAGGAGAGGTACGTAAGGGGAATCACTGAAGATGTCGAGGGACATTTTAATGTGAATGACCTCAGGTATGCTTACAGAACCCTGAAAAAAAAAATCCGTTCTAAATCTGTGACCAAGAAGAGCACAATCCCAATAGCTGATGGCAAACTAGTCAGGTGTGGAGGGGTGTAGCCCCTTTGTCGAGTACTCTGAGGAGTTACTCATGAATGATTCTCTAAGCGGACAGCTTTCCATCACTGGTGTTCATGTGGCAGTTCCCGATCTACCGTTAGACGAATCTCCACCCTCTCTGACAGAGGTCAAAGAAGCAGCTGGCATCTGCAGCATCAGTGTGGAATTTCTAAAAGCTAGTGGTGAAGCCATGGTACTGTTTGGTTTCTGGCAGTCCGATACCATTCCTTCTGACTGGAAAAAAGGATCTGGTCGTCCCTGTCTGTAGAGGGAAAGGGGACCGGCAGGACTACAACAACTACAGCGGTATTACACTACTCAGTGTGCCAGGTAAGGTGTTTACCCATCTACTACTAACACGGATTCGTTCACATCTGCCAAGGAGGCCTGAACAGTCTGGGTTCAAGCCAGGTAAGTCAACAACTGATTGGATCCTAGCGCTTTGTATTCTTGTGGAACACCGACGTGAGTTTCACCACCGCACAACAAACGCCTGGGTAAACCACATCAAAGAAAAACAACATTTACCTAAATGGAACCAAGCAAACATTTTACATGAAAACCTAAACAAACCACAAAGAAAAACATTAGAAGCAATATATATAAACACCAACGATTACATCAACAATAGAACAGGAGATATCAAGACTGCAAAACATGCCGCCAAATACGCCATGAGACAATTGTTCACACAAAACAAACAAACAACTACCTCCGCCCGCGACACATCTGACCCTACATGACCACCAAGCCAAGCAGCATACGGAATCTCACCCCGCGTCCCTCATGAACCACAGCAACTGCCCTATAAATACCAATGATTTAATTCTCTGTAAATATTACCTCTGAAGAAGCCTCAAAGGCAAAACCGGTCAGGAATAAAGTCTCTTGTTCCCAATCGTGTCTTTCCATTGTTACCATTCATATATATATGTATATATATATATATATATATATATATATATATATATATATATATATATATATATATATATATATGTGTGTGTGTGTGTGTGTGTGTGTGTGCGTGCGTGTGCGTGCGTGTGTGTGTGTGTGTGTGTTCGTGTGTGTGTGTATGTGCGTGTGTGTGTGTTCGTGTGTGTGTGTGTGTGTGTGTGTAGACTTGTGTAGTTCTACATTAGCTTGGAGACGTTCAGACAAAGGCGTCGATTGGGTTCTTTTATTGGTAAAACTTGAAAGTAGCGTAGTCAAGCTTCGTTTGGCTCTCGCCACGTAGAGCGCGGTCAAGAAAATGTTCGTCGTTTGCCAACACGGTTATAATTACATAAATCTGTTTTCCTTATGATTAAATCTATATACAATATAAAACTGAGTGTGAACACCTAGTATAACTTATACACATATATACAGAAAGAAACATTATCCTATCGACGCAATTAATAACTTGTCGTATGGTAACATTGCACGGCCGACCTCTGGTCGGGATGCAGGTGGTTTTGACGGTTGGAATCTGAGATCAAGCCAAAATGACCGCGGATCGGGTCAGACAATGGATAGTTCGTTGAAGCTTGCTGATACCACCAAGATCTGACGTTGTGTAGCTAATGCATGCGCGTGAACACGCTAGTATAAGTTATAGGTACGCATATATACAAAAAGAAATATTATCCTATCGACGTAATTAATAACTTGTCGTAAGGTAACATTGTATGCTCGACCCTCTGGTCGGGATGCAGGTGGCTTTGATGGTTGGAATCTGAAGTGACCGCGGTTCGGGTCAGATAATGGATGGTTCGTTGAAGCTTACTAATACCACCAAGATCTGACGTCATTTAGCTAATGCATGCGCGTGCGGGTGTGCACTCTAGTATAGAATTAATCAATGATATTCAATCTACAGGCATTTCTTGCAACAGATGCTCAGTACTGCTAGCATTCGCTGACCACAGCGAGGTGAATGTTCAAAGAAGGTAAAAATATAATGATTTGATATATAAGATAAATGTACATGTATTTTGAGCAATTTCATCACAGGAAAATACTACTGTTTAAAATAAGTACATGTGGGAATAGATAATTCCGTTCACCTAGGCAAGATGCAATCTTATGAAGGGGTAGTGCCAACTAATGATGGAATGTTCTCTATGTCGAGGTCACGGGGAACTCTTTTGATATGATTTTTGTGCAATACGGTCTTTGTAAGATCGTGCAACCTGAATGCTTTAACTTTATTATTTGAATCCTGTCCAATAATACGAAAAGGTCCATTGAATGTAGAGGAGAGCTTTGTGGCGGGGTGTGGTTGAGGGTGTAAACAATGTCTCCAAGTTCAAAAGTACAATCTCCGGCCGATTTGTTATACAGACAAATATCTTCCTTAGCCAAATTAAGAATATTACGGATTCTTTTAAAAAGACTATTGGAATTTGCTACTTTGACCTTAACAAAATCATTGAAATTGTAAATGGGAGGTAGTTCTGAAACAAGGTCATATGGGAGTCTTTTGTCCGAGCCAAAGAGGACAAAATGAGGTGATACCGATAATGATCTGTTTATGGCACCGTTAATGCAACCTTGAATCATGGGGATATATTCATCCCAAGAAGGGTGAAGATCAGAAGCAAGGTATCGAAGAACATTGAGAATCTTTCGGTTCTGGCGTTCAGCTAAGCCATTTGAACTAGGGTGGTAAGCAGTAGTATTACATTTTGGGATTTGAAAGGATTAACAAATACTTGTCAGAAATCAGATTTTTGGGTGTAGTGAAGAGGCATATGAGTGTTGTGCTGTCTTGTCTGGTAGGGGAGAAAGAATACAGGATTGGAAAAACGGTCGACACAGACAAAGAAGTATGGATTTCCGCTGGGTGTAAGTGATAACTTAAGGAGGTCAACAGCTACTGTATCGGATGGTTTGCAAGGGGAGGGATAATTGGGGAACATGCCCGCTGATGTGACCTTTGTGTAACGCACAAGAGTGACAAACATCTATGTGGGAGTGTATATAATTTCTCATGGTTAACCAGAATTATTGCAATCTAGCTTGTGTAACGCATTTCTCCTTGCCAGTATGTGCGACAATGGAGGATTCGTATAGGAGTTTCGGAATTTCAGGAATGAGTTCCGTAGGAACTACAAATTGAAACACTTACCGGTTGGGCTCCTGTTTGTTGGTTAGTGTTATTTTGTGATAGAGTATGGCATCAACTAACGTGTAATTGTTGAGATTGGGAGGGCAATTTTCTGTGCTAGTTGTGTCTACGGATTCGAGGAAGTATAAAAAAGTTTCCATAGAGGATCTGATCTTTGCGCTGCAGCTATGTGAGCCTGCGTAAGAGTTCTGAAATGGTATGTAGGGAAGAGGCCAAACGCAGAGTATGGGAGTCCAATATATTTTACGTTTCGCCCACCAGAGCTTCTTATTTCTGAAGAAGCCCTGGTGGGCGAAACGTAAAATATATTGGACTCCCATACTCTGCGTTTGGCCTCTTCCCTACAGAGCTGTTGCAGTCATTGCTGCTTTTACTCATCTGAAATGGTATTTTGAGTAAAGGTCGCGATATGGCGACTGAGAGCGTCTGCTACTAAGTTCGCTTTACCCTGAACAAAATGAGAGGTGGTCATAAACTTTATTAAGAGGAACCAGTGAGCAAGTTTTCCTGATAGATTCTTGCCTTTGAAGAGGTGTAAGACTGGTTGATGGTCCGTGTAGATGTGTATGTCGTAACCAAGGATGATCTCTTTGAAGTGTTTGAGGGCGTACATTACAGCTAATGCTTCTGTGTCTGTAACTGAGTAATTTTGTTCGTGTTTGTTGAGTGTGCGGCTAGCATAGACAATTGGCCTGATTTTTGTGTCGTGTTGTTGCATGAGAATTGTGCCAAGTCCGGTGTAGGACGCATCTGTTTATATCATGAAAGGAAACATGTTGTTTGGAAAAACAGGGAAAGGTGCCGTGGTTAACGCTCTCTTTAAGTCATTAAAGGCTCTCTCTTGGTCAGGTGTCCAAGTAAAAGGGGTGTCCTTAAGTAGCGAAATTAATGGTGCTGCTATTCCAGCGTAACCTGGAGTGTATCACCTGTAAAATCCTGATAGACTAAGGAATGAATGTATGTGGTCAACAGAAGTAGGGCATGGAAAATCAATGACTGCATTAACCTTGTCCTGAGAGGTTAAAATTCCTTGTGAGTTAAGGACATACCCTAAGAAGTGTATTTCTTTCTGAAGGAAGGAGCACTTCTTGAGCTTCAATTTGAGGCCTGCTTTTGGTAGTCGTGAGAAGATAGTGTTAAAAGTATGTAAGTGTTCGCTAACCGATTTCGAAGCAATGATCACATCATTGAGGTACATAAACTTAGAATGGCCTATGAGACCTACAAGGACTGTGCGCATAAGTCGTGTGAACACTGAAGGAGCTGAAACGAGACCCATGGGTAGTCGTTTAAAGTGAGGGCGCTGAAGGCTGTCAGGGGTCTAGACTCTGGAACAAAGAGAATCTGGAATTATTGTTTTCACCGCCGGAGTGTAAGAGGTCTTGTAATACAGGGATGGATTCACTACTCTGGTATGGTTAGCATATTTAATTCCCTGAAGTCTATTACTGGGCGGAAGGAACCATCGTATCTAGGGACAACAAAAAGAGCGAAATTCCATGCACTGATTGATAGTTCAATGATGTCTTGAGCAATCATGTTTTGGATAAGGTTATCTACAATCATGCGTTTACTAAGTTGCATTCTGTATGCGGGAATATAGCGTGGTTTTGAGTTCTCACGAAGGAGTATGTGATGCTGAATGAGACTAGTAACTCCAAGGGATTCGCCTGGAGTGGCAATATTATGTCTGAACTTGTTGCAAAGTGCAATCAAATCTGCTTGTGCTTCAGGGATATGTATAGGGTTGAAATGTAATGTATGGGTTCCTGTGCCATGGGCACGTCGGAACTTATGATACAGTCTTGAGAAGTAGGTAATTGGTCATCCATAACTTTGATGCGTGAGGGGTATACTTCAAAATCGCAAATGTTTGTACCAACTGTGTGTTAGTGTCATTGGCAATCAAAATGCAAGTGTGACCTTTCTTTGACAATGAACTCATGGCTGAAAGGAGGGAGATGCCATTGACACGGCAAGTTTCTGGCATACAGAGTACATCGGTGTCTGGGGCTTGAAAAACTCGTAGGTGTATCTTTGTATACTCACGAGGGAACAGTGTCTTTGGGCTGATGAGCACTGCGTGAGTGTGTTTGAATGTAGATAACACTTCTGATACTGGGGTGGATGTGATGTTGAATTCCTCAATGAGGGACAAGAAATTTAAACAGTAAATGAAAAACCAACGGTATTTAATGGGTGTTTAGACCTAAGTTTAGCTGATTTGGACAAGTGGGAGGAGTTAGTATGTCTATTACATTTGGAATGCATGTCCACAGCTATCAGTAAAGTGGAAGAAGTAGAGTCATGGGGAGGGTTTGGAGTGGTTGAGCACTGGTAACTGTTGTATGAAGGTGGTGGAACAATTTTTACTAGCAGATGGTGCATCCTCGTGTGATGAAGCGGAGCGAATTTTAAAGGGGAGTACAAGCAACTGACGCAGGATTATGGTCTGCCTGTGCCCACTCGGCCACGTGAATGTGTTTACGTTATAGTAACTAATGGTAATGCAGGGAGGATATGGTTTGCATAAATTATACCATTTTGAGCAGGATAAATTACTATGTTACGTTGCTTCATCAGTTGTAAACTTATGACAATATCAGCATGAAAGTGAACGTCAGCTACGTGAGCGGTAACTGGAATGGATGGGCACTCATCTTTGAAGCTAATGTCTAGGGAGAATTTACCTATGATCAGGAATAGTACACCATCTATATTGCAAAGGTTGACGTCGGGGGGTTCCAAAATGGTGACACGTTTACTTGCAGCGTGGAATTTATGGAAACTCTGAATTGCCATTATGGTGATTGGGAATCCGTTTAGAAAAAAAAAATCCATTTTGGTATTATCAGAAGTTGCATTGAATATTAAGGAATGGGAAAACAGGTCTGAAATATCCAAGGTATGAACAGGTAGGACTGACGAGGGAACTTCTGGGTATGGAGTGAATGAATCTTGGCGTTCGTTAGTGAATGTCTCGCGGGAGAGTAATCAGGGGAGTTTGGTCTGTGTTGCCTCCGTGCTAACAGCACACTTCAATGATCACTCCTGTGGAGATATGTACCGTGATAATTGCAGTGCCGGCTTGGTTGTGAACGTTGTCTGTGGTAACATGTATTTGCAAGGTGTCCTGGTTTGTGACAGTATGTACAAACCAGTTGTATTCTTGATGGAGAGCGTTGACTTGTGCGATGTCGAGTGCGAGATGTATGTCTTGATCTAGTATTATCTGGTGTGGACAGTGGGACTTAGACTATTGTATGGGTGGGTACAATGGGTACTGACTGGCTCTGGATCTGTTTGATCGCTTTGTCAGTGTCAGATAATTTCCCTGAGAATTCGTCTAGTGTGATACCTGGTTTTTCTTTTTTCGGTACTAAAAAAAGCTGTAATAAGCGAAACGTCGTACAAATAAAGGCTCCGTCCTCATGTGGTGTTTAACTCGTCAGTGATACCTGGTGTCAATGGGATAGTACCAGCTTTCTGGAGTGTGTCTGGGTGTAGTTGGGATGGTAGTCGAAAGTACGTCATGAGTGACAATACGTGTTTCAATTAAACTTTGTCGGCTGAGACCCAGTCAGATTTTTTGAGTCTCTCTTAGTTCATTTTAAATGTTGAAGCAATGTTCACAACTTTCTCTTTGGTGTGGTATGGACCATGATTGTATGTCATAGCCAATGAGTATAGGGGGGAGTGATCCAAGTGGCTCAAACGATGCAAAGGACTTCTTAAAGTGATCTACGAAATTATGATAAGACTTATTTTCTTCAAAAAGACCAGACTGAATGATATTACCAGCTAATGTGTTATTTTTGTCTACTCTGGTATCTGGATGTTAGAATGGATATTTTACTTTTGTAGTCTGTGATGTTTCCACGTATTATTTCTGATTCAACCTTAGAGAGAAAATTGTGTACAGGAATGTTCTTCCCGTTAAATCTAGGTAATGTGGTTTCATCCTTGACAACAGTGATAAGATTCTGTGTTGTCATGGTGTTTTGTGTGGCAGGTGAATTATCCGAAGAGCTGTTAGCAGAAGAGGGGGGGCATGTCTGATGTTTTGCAATTCAGAGCAGAGCGGCTACGTGTACAAGGTCCGTATGTTGTGTCAGAAAGAGGTTTGAACAACTTCATTAAAACACACACACACACACACACACACACACACACACACACACACACACACACACACACACACACACACACACACACACACACACACACACACACACACACACACACACACACACACACACACACACACACACACACACACACACACACACACACACACACACACACACACACACACACACACACACACACACACACACACACACACACACACACACACACACACACACACACACACGACTCGTGTGGCGCAGTGGTTCCTGGCCGCCACTACGACGTTCCGGGTTCAAATCCCGCCCAGGACTGAAATAATTTCAGTATCGCTGCGCTGCGAGTAGTTACACAAACTCTCGTGTGAGGATGTGTGTGTGTGTAAGGTTACAGGATTACCCATAGATCGGTCATATATGAGCTCTGAGCTCTGTTCCGGGAGGGAAATAGCTGTCGATCACGAGTCCAACAGGTGATCCAAGACCATGGTGGTGAATCACACACACGCAGAGTAATTGCCTTCCAGGTGATATTTAGAACGAAAATCATATCTACTTACCAGGGATGATGTGGAATTTGGCTCTTGGGAGAATCTTTGAAGAATAGTTAACCCCAATGTAGGAGTTGGTGTAAAGATTTAATGCTGTAAAATAAATCGGGTATGAATATGCAATCTTATATGGCTAGAGCTGATGAAAAATAGAATTATAGGACACTGTTTAAAAGAAAAGGAGTAACAAGCATATGTATTATGTGGAATCACTTAAGAATAAAAGAATAAATAATTAACTAAGGCGAATTGGCTTGATTGGTGGAAGGATACCTCCTTTGATGTTCCATGAGTCTTGCTGCTTTCAGGAATGGGGACGAATCTTTCTTTGTAGGCTCGCTGGTTGCTGCTGGCGAGGCTAAGTCTTGTAGGCTCGTGCGATGGGCTGACGAGGGCTTGTCACGCAGGTGTGATGTTCGAAGATGCGCAGAATAGAATTAGGAGGTATACCTGTGTAGAATGAGGAAATGACTGGGATTGGTATTTGCTATGTGCCCTCCTGTAGATGTCTTTTTGGCGCAATGTAGCGAAGATGTATTTCCTCGCCGTGGGATGTTGGATCATGTAGCGAAGAGCGTTGCCTCGTAAGTATGATGCTTGACGCAGCTGAACGTAGAGTTAGGAAGTGGCTATGTTAGACCGGAATGTAAATCTCTGATTTATATTCTCAGTACGTGGAATCGTAGGAGTGTGTGTTGAATTCCAGGGAAGATGTAGCGTCGAATGTCGAATATCCCACTTGTCTGCCGCCAGAATGTAGACTTGTGTTGTTCTACATTAGTTTGGAGGAGTTGAGTTAAAGGCATCGATTAGGTTCTTTTTATTGGAAAGTCTTGGCAGTAGCGTAGTTAAGCTTCGTCTGGTTCTAGCCACGTAGGGTGCGACGAAGAAAAGGCTTGCCGACACGGTTATAATTACATAAATCTGTTTTCCTTGTGACTAAATCTATGTACAATACAGAATTGAGTGTGAGCACCTAGTATAAATTATAGATACACATATATACATATATACAGAAACATTATCCTATTGTCGTAATTAATAACTTGTCATAAGGTAACATTGTATGGCCGACTCTCTGGTCGGAATGCAGGTGTTTCTGACGGTTGGAATCTGAAGTCAAGCCAAAGTGACCGCGGGGCGGATCAGACAATGGGTTTGTTGAAGCTTGCTGATACCGCCAAGATCTGACGTCGTATAGATAATGTATGCGCGTGTGCACTCTAGTATAGAATGAATCAATGACGAGGTTGAAGGATATTAGAAATCTTTACAAAAGAGGCCCCTTTCACCTCACCCAGCTGACAAACGTGCAAGCAAATCGACGGAGTAGCAATGGTGCAGCCCTCCAGGTGTACTGTTCGCCAATTTCTACATGGTAACCATCGAGACCGAGGTTCTTACAGCAGCCCGGCATTCTATATACCGCAGATATGTAGACGATATCTTTGTACAAGTAGATCCCGACGAACTGCAAGACTTGAGGAGGCGATTCATTACAGCCTCCGACCTCAACTTTACGTATGAAGAAGCCAATAATGGAAATCTCCCTTTCCTGGATGTCCTTGTCGCTGCCCGAAATGCTGGATTCTTGATAACAGTATATACCAACCCAACCAATACCAGACTCTGCTTGAATGGAAACAGCGAATGTCCTAAGCGCTACGTACAGCCCACCATCAGCGCTTATGTCAAAAGGGCCCTTTCTCATTGTTCCACCTGGGCTCAATTCCATCAAGAAATAGAGAGAATCACACAAATTCTTGTCAGTAACGGATACACCAACTCAGATATCTCTCAAACAGTTCAACCACATCTTAACAAGCGGTATAACAATGGAAACAACAATACAACAAACGAAAACACCATCAAGATATAATATAAGAGCCACATATCCACGGAATATAAGTCAGAAGATAGAATTGTCATAAAAAACAACCAATCGACCCAACAAAGCACATCCAGCTCATAATATACTACAGAACAAAGACTGCCCAGCTAATTATACACAATCGCCCCAACATCACGAAAACACGTCAGCAAGAAAACCACGATGTTTACCAATACTCATACATTGGTAAGACAACCACAAAACTAACAAGGCGCCTGACATGTCATCTTAGCAA
>NC_134790.1:57416731-57424231 GCF_046742065.1 Oratosquilla oratoria
TGGCAGCGTGACGTTAGGATATGTCTAACTTTGGTTTATAAAATTATTCTGACCTGGCTCGAATCTTCGGATGAGGCGCGTAGGCTATATACTTAGGAAACTCGCAGGCAAAAAAAAATATATATATATATATATATTCTCTACAATTATCCTTCAACCCAGACCCCCTACAATATAGCATTTTTTCTTGTAAGGATGGGCACCTTGAGGCCACAATCTTCCTTCATTTACCTAATTGTTAGCCCAAGCATCCAGTGGACAATTTCTGTCTGCACTGCTCATAATTCACTTTGGATAACCACGCACAACTAATGTATCAGTACAAAATGTGTGTTATATTCCAGAC
Organism: Oratosquilla oratoria; assembly: GCF_046742065.1. NCBI lineage: Eukaryota > Metazoa > Arthropoda > Malacostraca > Stomatopoda > Squillidae > Oratosquilla > Oratosquilla oratoria. The sequence goes on from NC_134790.1 coordinate 57,417,078, forward strand.
GCCTGGTTAGCGACGATATTTTCTTGGGGAATCTGTCGAGAGTGATCCTTTCAGTAGAATCCATTTCACGTATATATCTCTACCTCTATATGAGATCTATATTCTATCATAACATTATAGCTCATTACGAAAAGGGGAGAGAATGAAAAACAACATAAATCTGTCAAGAGTGATCCTTCAGTAGAATGACGCCTTTGTTTTTCAAAGCGAAACGTCGCGTCGTACAAATAAAGGCTCCGTCCCCATATGGTGTTTAACTCTTTTGAATGACGCCTATAGGACACGTGTAAGTCGATTTAATTTAGTTGGGGGTGTTTATAGTGATGTATATAATTCCGGTGTCATGGAAATAACATAGTTTTCTTTCTTTTGGATGCGGATTTTTTTCTTTAATATACTGTACTAAGACGTCGAACTGTGACTCCCCGGGTTTCGTACAATAATGCCAACTACTCGTATGGGTAAGTTTTGGCGGGAAGACGGAGGATGCGGGAGGGGGTGGAAAGCAGCGGGTGGAAGTGGGGATACTGTTACTAACTGCAAAGGTATCTCCGGCCAAAAATCCCACACCCAAAATACCTCCACCTAGAATACCTCCAAAAATGCCCAAAATACCTCCATGTATAATATACCTTCCATGTCACAGGGATAAGCATGAATATAATAGGATATAATATGTACATGTAGGATATAATATTGTGCTGCTTGTACTGCTTAGGTTATCATTTTAAATTGTCAAGTTTATTGGAATAATTATCATTCCTTTAACCAAGGTTATAATCCTAAATCGTCAAGTGAACAAAAATTACCAGAAACCATTGATGCATAGATCAAATCGTTTACTGAGTAATACAATACAAATATGTGTACAAGATATTTCATATGAAAAGTATTTACAATAGGCCAATTTTCATTTATTGCACAAGTAATGCACTTCAAATTAATACATATTCATTACTTAACAATGTATGATTTTATATATATAGTTGAACAGTATAAATTGTATTCCAGAATTAAAGATTCTATCAATTCTAAAATTTCAGTCACTGAAATTACTTTAAAACTCGCATGTTGTGTCCAATTTCTTCAAGAAATTCACGAATGTCTTTTCGACCGTTGATGTAATCCGGACACAAGTTCTTCAGACGCAACTGGAGTTGATCATATTTTCTGTGGATTCGTTTAGCTGGCCGTTGTCCAATAGCATCTTGCTGTAACAATGCAGATACGGCTGTATTTTCCCGTTGGAATGATTCGATCGCTCTCCACACTGATGGGTGATGATGTCCTATCAAATGGAAATATTTATGATTCCACGCTTCACAGGCATTATTAATACGGGCACCATCATTTAATGTCGCATTATGAACATTCCACACTGCGGGAGGAAACAGAGGAGCCACACGTTTCAGTCGGATCACACGTACCCTCACGTGAACGCACTAGACGACATGATCCATTCACATAGGTAGTATCAATTTACCCAAGAAGTTCTAATCCGTCATGCGGCACTATTGTCGACAGGTACGCTAATCCATCTTTCACATCGGCGACAGGTAAAAACGTAAGTCCGTCCATCATCCCGATAAACTTCTGGAACTCTTCATTTTCACGGTAATACTGCTGCAGTCTATTGGATTTGATTTAACTTCTGATTTTAAGGACCACTGTATCCAATTTATTAAACAATTACCTATGGGTGAACATGTGAACTGAAGTCGTGGTATTGTTTTGTCTGATTCCTTTGATTAAAAAATTCTATAGAGAATTAATTATTCCTTTGATTAAAAATTTCTATAGAGAATTGATTATTCCTTTGATCTACCATACTACCATAATCCTGAATGAAAAAGTCCTCTAATGATACTATCCATAGGATTCTATACTCTACATATTGTTTACAATATCATCCCCAAATGTCCTTATCATAACACTTATCATTTGCATGGAGGTATTATGTGTGGTTTAGGAGGTATTATGGGTGGAGGTATTTTGGGTGTGGGATTTTGGCTGGAGGTATTTTGGGCGGAGGTATTATGTCCTGGATTCAACTGCAAAAATTGCGCGTCGGTCACGATTTATGGAAATTAACATACTGAAATCACCTCCGGATATCTTATATAAAGAACATTTTGAACAATATAAATGAACATGAAAATTCGGGCACTACACTTGCTGCATGTAACATTGTACCCAAAACAATGTCTCTTGACATCGATTATTTTGGTGGTCACTCTTCTCTTCCTGCAGTGAGGATCACCCTAGGCGAGCTTCCATGCAGGGTTCATTTTGTGAATGGTTGCTCCTCCAGAAAAAACAACAACAACAACAATCAGTTTCTCTTTGTCAAACAAACCCGCAAACGCTGCGAGCACTGATTTCCCTCACTAATAATGTTACTAGTTCGTGTTTTTTTTCTAGGTCTGATTTAACTGAATTAAGATTTTTCATATTATTTCTTATTAATGCCATTCTTCTGCTTTAACATGATTTCTCTTTTTTTCTAGAAAATCTCTACTAAGTTAGAAATGAGCAGGCACAGACTATGTAGTCAACAAACAGACTTTTTAAAGCCATCTAACCCCAGTGGTGAGCTTTGTATATTTAATTTTGACTCGTACCAGATATCTCCATTCAGCAAAGACTATAAAAAGTATTAAAGTGGGTTATTCTTACTGTTAAGTTGCATGGAGATGTTTGTTAAGGCTTCGACCAACAATCTACAAACGTGATTAGTTAGTGTGCGGGACTCAAGGAGGCGGCGGAGCCTTCACTAATTCAGCGCACCTGAGTGCAGTAGTTAGATTCAGTAGAAACTCCACCCCCATCCCCACCCTACCCCTACCAGCTCTCGTAGGAGGTTATATGTGGTAATTAGTAATTAATTCTATCCTGTAATACAATTTAGGAACAGCTAGGATACACAAGGATAATGAGGGCGAATGTGAGCCTAGGATGGGAGATGTGGGTTTTATAAGTGCATATGGATCTGGTAATGAGAAAAGTGAAGAAAGAGAAGCTTTTTGGATAACTTTAAACGAGTATTTAGAGAGTTTTTGAGAGGAATGTGAATGTAGTTGTGTTAGAGGATCTCAATGCAACGGTGGGGATGAGCCAATGGATGGATTAGAAGGAGAGTTTGGGGTGCCTGGTATGAATTAGTCGAGAGTTAATGTTGAAGATGTATTTAGAAAGGGAGTTGATGATAGCAGTGTTTAAGAAAAGTCAAGCATAAGTACACATGGGAAAGGGTAGTACACAGAAGGGTAGTTGATATGGAATTAATTGGGTTATGTATTGGTATCAAAAGGAAAGATAGGAAGAGGTCTGGGCCTTCATGTTTTTAGGGGAGAGAGTATAGGAAAGTCAGATAATTTTTCGGTAGAAGGGAAATTAAGAATAGGGGAAAAGTGGAGTAGGAAAAAGGTGTAGGGTAGAGAGGTGGTGAGAGTTAACAAATTGAATGAGGAGGAAAAGGAGAAAGTACACAAGGAGAAGCTGGGAGATGTATGGGAAGTGGTGAGGGAGAGAGTTGAGTAAGGAGTAGAAAACGAATGGGCATGGTTTAAGGAGGAAGTGTGCAAAGATGGTATGTAGAACGAAGAGGATGGGTTGCTATGTAAATGAAGTGACTGTGAATGTGCTGTGACTTACTACATTAATCCTGAGCCGGTGAGTGGAAAGGGCATAGGGATGACTCTTCATCCACAAGGAAGTAAAAAGAAAGAAAATGGGTAATGGGTGGATGTGGGCTGGGTTAGTGTGGGTAAATGTCTTGACTGCCTACTTACTTTATAATGGGGAAGAAGGCTATTGGTATGTATATGCATATGCATGTATATATACATGTATGCAGGAAAAACACTGGAAGCGTGTGTTCTTGAAAATACAAGGTTGACCACGAAGAAAAACTATCAAAGCAGAGCGCTTTCGTGTTTTCACATCTTCAGTGCAAATAATACACAGTGAAAGATACAAAGGTGCAGAATGTTTCCCACCTATATAATTGTATCTTTCACTATGTATTATTTGTACTGAAGTACGGCTGAGAAGACGAGCGGCGTACGGCTAAGGCAGGTTCGCAAGCGGGATCCCAAGTCAATGCCTAGATCCCTATTGGCCAGCCTCGACCAATCACGTTCCTCCTTTTCTCCCATTCTGTACCTTAGTTCCGTATATAAACTGTTCCCTTCTTTACCTATTAAGACTATACAAAGTACTTGTACGACCTCAACTAGAATACATACCAATCACAACAATCACATTAAAACCAAGTCAACTCCAAAAACTGCAGTCAATACAAAACAAAGCACTACGATTCGCCACACACTCCATACCCCCATACCTTAACACAGTAGAAGAACTACACATACAACATAAACTCGAACCACTTAACACAAGACTTCACAGACTAGCTTACAGAACATGGAACAGACTTACAATAACAAACCCAGAAATAGTACAAAACAGCGAAGACATAGACACAGAAGACGGACACGATCACAACTGGTGGCCTAGAGTGTCCCCTATCATAAACGGCCCCCCACCCGAACCTAAATACATACTTTAAACACAAATAAACATAAAACACATCACTATCCTTCATTGTTCTACTAACCATACTAACCCAACTAACAATATAACTACTATTATCACTAACATTATTATTATTGTTATTAAAAATGATAACACGTACGAAATCAATCGCACGTGATATCATACAAATCAATGAGTATGGTAATAGGAGTCACTACCCTCCCCCAACATTGTAAATGCAAAATAGATAATAATAAAAAAAAAAGCTTCTACCTAACATGAATTATATTGGTGTTACCACTACTTCACTTAGCCGAAGGCTCACAATGCATGCCCGTGATGGTAGCATACGAAAACATATGACTCAATATCACAACAGAAATCCAACAAGACAAGACCTAGCCTTCGGCTAAGTGAAGTAGTGGTAACACCAATATAATTCTGCAAACTTCTACCTAACATGAATTATATTGGTGTTACCACTACTTCACTTAGCCGAAGGCTCACAATGCATGCCCGCGATGGTAGCATACGGAAACATATGACTCAATATCACAACAGAAATCCAACAAGACAAGACCTAGTTAACAATACCAAAATACTCAAACACTGTAACAATCACAAAAAACTACACATCCTGGAGAAAGTCTACATTTCACAACACACACCAATCATCAACATACAAACAAACACATTAGGCACCTTACTCTTAAACAAAGAATCCGTCACACCAGGACAAAATTTCCCTCGACAATATGACATATAACATCAACGGACACCTTGTCCAGCTCCCCCCCCCCAGTCATTATGATATGACTCGAACCTCTCCTAATTCCACCTCACCGTCCAGCTTCCCACCCCCCCAGTCATTATGATCTGACCCGAACCTCTCCTAATTCCACCTCACTGGAACCATAAAGCCTTGTCATTTTGTAACTCCTTAGCATAATTGACATGGACCTTTTCCTGTCATTTTATCTGCCTGAAGATGGTTGTATGTAACAACCGAAAGCTTGCGATTGTATTTATATAATTAGTGTCAATATACCATGGATCTCGGTAGACTTGTGTTTAATCTACCCCTGGACTATAAGAAACATATAAGAAGAATGGAAAAAACAACTAAGAAGAGAGTAGAAACTGACTTAGCATTGGTCTTTAACAAGACATATATATATATATATATATATATATATATATATGTGTGTGTGTGTGTGTGTTTGAATGTGTGTATGCATATCTATACAAGTATGCATGTGTACGAGTATTGAATATATATATATATATATATATATAGATATACATATATATATACATGTATATATATACATATATATATGTATATATATATATATATATGTATACTATATATGTATGTACATATGTGTGTACACACACACACACACACACACACACACACACACACACACACACACACACACACACACACACACACATATATATATATAAATATATATATATATATATATATATATATATATATATATATATATATATATGTGTGTGTGTGTGTGTGTTCATATCTATACGAATATGTATGTACATATGTACATACACACATATGTATATATATATATGTGTGTGTATGTGTATATATATATATATATATATATATATATATATATAAATGTATGTATGTATACATGTGTATATACATGTGTATATATATATGTATATATATATATATATATATATATATATGTATGTATATATACATATATACACACACTCTGAATGGTCCCCAGTGCAGATATTAATATTTTTCAGCCACATTATCTTTTTACCTAAAAAAATATATATATATATATATATGATATATATATATACATATATATATATATATTGATTGATTGATTGATTGATTGATTGAAGAATAACTTTTTGCTCTCATAGTTCAAGGTTTGAACATAATCATTCTTGGTTTCAATATCATGTGAAAGGATATATTGATAGGTGCTGATGGATGCCAACGGTTATAAAAGATTTATGTTACAGTGCAATAAAACTGTTGATACAAACATCGAAATCTTATTTTTTTCGTCTCTCTCAGAGGCTTCTGGAAGAGAAACTATTCCTACCCATCTTGAAGGGCTGCTGTAGACAAAGTTCTAGTGAAGAATAATGTCTGCAGACACACACACACACACACACACACACACACACACACACACACACACACACACATGCCAATAAAGAAAAGGAGATTCACTTGACAACGTTTGCCCTAGATTAAGAAGTTGTACGGCAAAATGCAGTCGAACATCTAAAGCAAAGGATGGGGTAACCTTCTTAAGCGCGGTGCCGAAATCGGCCAATTTTCGATGCAAACATTTTCTCACGTGCGAACGGAAATTGCTGGGAACATACTATCTACTATCTTGTATGTAATCGGGGAACCTTTGGAAAAAATACGGGCTAGGTAAAATCAAACAATATTTAAATGTGATTTGTAACTAATGTCAGATTCAACGTATGTAAAATTTAGTGAAATAATTTTCATTTAAAGGTCGTTCATGCCATATATGTGTAACACTGTCATATAAAGTCATATAATTCAAAGACTCAGTTTTTACCACCAGCCAAAAGGTAGACAATAA
>NC_134790.1:57431731-57456731 GCF_046742065.1 Oratosquilla oratoria
TATGTATATATATACATACATATACCAAAGGCTTTTCACCCTACCACAGGGGGTAGCCAAAAAGAAAAAGGCATAGAAACCACTCCCACCCATTCCATTCCCTACATATCCCACTCCCCTCCACTCTCCTCCCTCCCTCTTATCTTGGCACCTCTTGGATGACGGGTCATCCCAGCATCCTGTCCACTGCCCTGGGTCAGAAGCAGTGTCGCAAGACACAGCACATCCACAGCAAGGTCGTTTCATAAATTTGGCGACCCTCCTTCTCCGTCCCTTCATGCAGAAAAGGAGAAGATGGGGAGAAATCCCTTCGGGCTGCGTCAATTTTTTTCTCGTACATACTTCCACACCCCCCATTCCCCACCCACTCCCCCTCATGCATCACAGCATTATCCATACACAACCCTTCTCCATTCACCCCTATCTTCTGTCCTTCCCCGTCCTTCCTCAACAGACATTCCTCTCTATTGTAATGCCCCTTTCATCCCATCCATCCATTTCATCCTAGGACGCCCGCTCATATTCACTCCTTCCACACCTCTTTTACTAATCTTTCTTCACTCATTCTTTCCATGTGTCCAAACCATCCTAATACTCTTTCATCAACCCTATCTCCCAGCTCCCTTTCCACCCCTGTTCTTCTCCTCACCTCCTCATTTCTCACTATATATATATATATATATATATATATATATATATATATATATATATATATATATATATATATATATATATATATATATTCAAGACAAATGAGAGAGAATTGGGTGGGGAAGGGAAAACGAAGATGTGTTGGGTATAGAGTTTATTGCCCTAACGTTGCGACCAACTTGGTCTTCTACTTCAGAGGACTTGCTGCTCTACAATCAGACCACAAGTCTTATACTCGTAGCGAGAGGGAACCCGCCAAGCTATGAGTGGATGTGTCAGGTTTTCCTTTTGGCTACAGATTTAATTACCAAGACACTTGCTGCTTTTGAGAGGCATATGAATCCATCTCTGTCGTTGTTGTTTTCCTTGGTGACGATATGCGTAGCTTCCACAGTTTTTCTCATCTTCTTCTCAAGTCCCTCGTGTAGAATTTCCACACGGCTCTAATCAGGTAGGCGTCCGCATTGGTCTAGGTGACGAACTAGGGAGGGAGTTAGATGTTCTATGCGTCCTGAGGTCGTTTTTGTGCTCACTCAAGCGTTTCTTGATCCCTCGACCTGACTCGCCGAAGTATGATGAGGGACAGCAGCTGCATGGAATGCAGAGCCTTAGACCACTACACCATCAGTGTCTGATGGTGTAGTGGTCTAAGGCTCTGCGAAGGTAATCTTACGGGAGGCCGATAGCAGTAGGTTCGAATCCTGCATGCGACTGTCATAAAAATCATCGGATGTATATATATATATATATATATATATACACATGTACATATATATATATATATATATACATATATATATATATATATATATATATATATATATATATATATATATACAGTATACTTACTTCTTACTTCAGCTCCCAGTAGTAGGCGTTATGACTGTCAGTTGTCCCAGCATGTTCCTCCATCTGGCTCTATCATGGAAGGTCCCTTCCTCCCTTAGAGTTTCGATGTTGGGCAAGCCATGTCTGCTGAGGGCTTCTTCAACATTTTCTTTCCATCTCTTTGTCAGTCTTCCTCTTGGCCTTCTTCCGTCCGGCATCCACTCCCTGCATCCCCTTGCAATTCTTTCTTCATCCATTCTTTCTAAATGACCTAACCATTTTAACTGGGCAGCATTCATTTTGCATAGCATGGAACAGACGCCAATGTCTTTCCTTATATCTTCGTTTCTTAGTTTATCTCTCCTCATCTTTCGAACTATGGCTCTCAATGGTCTCATTTCTGCTGTCATTATCTAACTTTCTGAACCATATGTTAAGGTAGGTGTCAAGACAATATTGAAAATAATCCCTTTCACTTCTAAAGGTTCATGTTTTTACTTTATTATTGGCCAGAGAGCTCCAACATTTGCACTAAATCTATTTATTCTTTCTGAAATATCCCTCTTATTTCCACCCTCCTTAGTGACTACACTTCCAAGATATTTGAAGATGTTTGTATTTTTTACCATCTTATTTCCTATGGTGATACTGAACTCATGGTCTTCTCTTCTGCTAACGGTCAGTATCTCTGTCTTTTCTACATTCATTTTAACGCCTTTCCTTATAAAGCACTCATTCCACCTTTTATTGTCTTCTTCGATCTTTTCCCTATCTGCGCTCCATTCAGCTATATCATCCGCATAAGCCATTATTCTGTTCTCATAGTTTTCTTCTTTACCTTCTTTAAAATCCTCTATTAGTTTCCATATATGCTATAAAAAGCAGAGGGGATAACACACCTCCTTGTTTAACCCCTGTTTCTACAGGGAACCACATTTCTGTCCCTTTGATGCTCTAACACTGCATACACAGGGGTAATACAAACTTTTTATAGATTTCCTTAGATGTACCTTGACACCATATCTCTCCTCCATACATCTCCATACCTTTTCGCGAGGGATTGAATCAAAAGCCTTCTGTAGATCAATAAAAACGATGTATAGGCGTTGGTTATACTCCCATGCCTTCTCTATCACCATCCTTAGTCCAAAAGTTATGTCCGTTACTGACCTATTACTTCTGTAACCATGCTGCTCCTCTCCTAAAAATGGTTCTACTAGGTCTCTTACTCTTCTCTCAAGTATTCTCTCATATAGCTTTGTGATATGAGGGAAATCCCTCTATACTCGTAGTTGTTACAATTTCCAGCATCACTTTTACCTTTGAAAATTGGGACTATCAGGGTTTTACCCCACTCCTCTGGTATTGTTCCTTCTCTATAGATCTTATTTATGAGCTTCAATATATTTTGTTGTACTATATTTTCGCCTTTTTTTTTTTTTTAGCTCTATTGATATTTCATCTACACCTGGTGTTTTGGAATTCTTCATTTCTTTCAATGCCAATTCAAATTCTTTTTCTGTGATTACATCATGTTCTTCTCTATCTCAATCTTCCTTCATCTCTTGCAATTGTTCCTCATTTCCTGCATTTAGGAGTTCTTGGAAGTATTCTGTCCATCTGTTGTCCATCTCATCCTGATCTGTAAGAACATTCCCCTCTAGGTATTTAATGTTATATTGTTTTGCCTTGCTTTTCCTATATGACTTTGCTATACATATAATAACTTTTTTTCTTTCTGCAAATACTCTGTCAATCTCTCTCCCAGATCTTTCCATGTCTTGGTCCTTACTCGATCTTTTGCAAGATTTGTTTCTTTCCTTGCCAGTACATATTCTGCTTGGCTTTCAGGTGTTCGTCTTCTTAGCCACTTTCTTAACTTTTAAGTTTTGTTTTTTATTGCCTGTTTGACCTCCTCATTCCACCAAGGTGTGTGTCTTTTCTTATTTCCACCAACCCATTCTACCCCTAAAGTTTCTTCTGCTACCTCATTGATTGTTTCTTTCAAAATGTCCCATCTTTCTTTTTCCACATCATTCTGCTTCTCCAATTTTTGTGTAAGTTTAGTTTTATAAGCATTCAGAAAGAAACGGATGTTATATTCATGATCTATGCAAAAAATACCACTAGAAAAGGATATTCTGATTTCCGTTTTTTCATTGTTCTATAATGTATGTATATGTATACAGTGTATATATATATATATATATATATATATATATATATATATATATGTATATATATATATATATGTGTGTGTGTGTGTGTGTGTGTGTGTGTATTCCCTTTCATCGAGCTCCTTCAGTGTAGTTTCCAGAATCTGCATATCTTATTGAATGTTTTATTTCTACCTCTTCCTGGTCCTGCCGACTGGCCTCCTTGTGTGTAGAATCCACTCGAAGGCTCTGGCAGGCCATTTGTGCTGCTCCATTAGCTTTAGATATCCAAACCATTGGAGCTGATTTCTGCTGATGATGGTATTAATGTCCTGTATTTCCAAATCTCTTTGTATGATTTCATTCCGGACTTGGTCTCATTGCGTTACACCGTAAATCAACCTTAGCGCCCGCCATCTCAGTCGCTTGGATTTTGTATTTTGTTTTGGTCTTAGTAGTGCAGGCTTCAGAACCGTACAATAAAATAGGTCGTGTGAGTGTCGGCGTGGGTATGGGTATCACAATGTTACCGGATTTTTTCCGACACGTTAAGGATTCCCATTTTTTATACGTTGCCAGTCATCTAAATAAAGTCTTTCAAAAATTTCGATTTACTTAAATCAAACCTTGAAATGGTAATATGAATTCAAACATCACATTAATGTTAAAAACGAATTCAGTCAGCTTTCTTGAAATCAGTTATATTCTTTGCAATTATTTATCTTTTAATTACAAAATGGAAATAATGTAATTGGAGGCTAAATTTTCTTGACGGTGAAAAGGCAATGAATACTTCTGTAACTCATTTTCTTTTTAACTTTAAGATATTACATAATTAATCCGTGTAAACATAGTTCTTGGTCTGTGCTTTTTGGGCATCAGAAGACGCCTTCAAGTGTCGCAAATACTGGACTTTTTGCGTTCCACCCGCCTCCAGCACATTTTCTGCCGTAAAATCACTATGGAAAACTATATTGTTTTCTCAACAGTTTACATAGAACGTCATTTGTTATGCTCGAGGGAAATTGTTTTCCTCCAGCATGTCAGACTTCTTCCCGGAAGCTGCTGGCTGCAAATCTGCTCCAACAGTCGAAGGAAAAGAGCCCACTGTGATAAGGCCTTAATATGTTTCTCCCGTAAACTATGTAAAATCGCCTAGATTTAGCCTTTGGAAAGTGGAGATATCTTCCAAGTAAACCAAATCGTCTGGCCTCAGTTAGAATGAAATTACCAAATGCCGGTACATTTTCCACCGGGATAAACTTATAGTTATGCACACACTGAACGCTTAAAACTATATGGAAATGTTATGGAGTCGATTGTAAACATTGACTTCCATTGTTACTGTAACCCTTCTATAACGAACGACCTTTTTTTATCATTGCTGCCGCCAGACTATTTCATTTACCTTCGTAGAACTTAGATAAACTTACATGACGTGGCATTAAGAGTAACGAAAAGCTCATGCAACATTCACTCCGTTAGAAAAAAAGAAAAAGAAAACTCGAATATCTTTCCATCTCCAAGCATGTTGTATTCCAAGATAATCTGAGTGTTTTCTTCCAACAAACCCGTCGACAACACCTCATGACAGGAAAGTCTTCCATGAAACAAAGAAATAAGCAAACGACAAATAGAATGAATAAATGAATTGTGAGATATAATGAATAGGTAAAATATTAGGTACATAGAAAAGATAAATAAAAGAAGAAAAGTAAGTGATTCAATAAAGAAGATTGTAACACAACTACCGCGATGTTAATTACGACCCTCGCGGAATAAGTTCAAGATCGTCAGTTATTCCGAAGACGATTCAGAGATTGTCAAGTACTAAGGACAGAAAACGGAGAAACGGATCGTGACCACCTTTCCTCTCGGGAACATGAGTACTGCCTGCTGTTCCTGTTCCTGTCCCGGATGGAATGCAGTCTACCGCCTTCTCTTCCTCCACCTCCTCTTCCTCCTGCCCCCGGGTAAGTCATTTTTTTCCATTCAACTCAGAACTGTACTAATCAGATTTTTGTTCTTGCTAACACCAGGCGATTTTATAAAAGTGAGTGTCCCCCGGGTTAAGGTATTCGAAAGTTAACTCTGGTCCAGTTTTCTCACATTCCTCTGTGTCGTTATTTCAATCAACATTTACTCAGCAAATGTTTTTCGTCACTGGCGATGGTGACGTCACGTCGTCGTGCTTGGTGGGAACTGATAATCTCATTGTGGGTTCATCCACCCCCCTCCAGTCCTAATTTTTTTTTCGTAAAGTCTGTTCATAATGAATGTCAGGTCCTCAGGTGAAGAAGTCTGACACTTCCGAGTAAGGAAGATCTGTGTCATTTCCAAGTAAGAAAGTATTATGTCTCTGATAAGTATGGAAGTTCTATGGCACTTTCAAATATGGGAAAAGTTATGGCAATTGCATAAAAAAAGGAAGTTCCTTGGTAGTCAGGAAAAGCTCTATGACACTTTAAATTCAAAAGTGTTATGATATTTTAAGGTACAGATGTAAAAAAAATGTATGACATTTGTAAGGAGGTTATGTAGCACTTTTATTCAAGTAAGAGAAAGGAAATTCTATGGTATTTCAAAGACAAAGTGTAAGGAACCTCACAAATAAGGAAATTCTGTGACACTTGTAAAAACATGTTCGGAGAATGTTCTTCCAAGAGAGTGCTGAGGCCTCTTACAAGCAAAGGAGTTCTCTTAAACTTCTAAGGAAAACAAATTATGTCACAAATAAGAAAGTTCTGTGGCACTTCTGAGAAAATGTGCTGTGACAGTCACAACTAAGGAGATTCTATCGCTCTTTCAAGTAAAACTATTAGGGTAGTTATAAGTAAAGATGTCTTATGTTACTCTGAATTAAAAAAGTTCTATTGCACTTCCATGTAAAAATGTTATAGAACGTACGACTAATGAAGTTTGATAGCACTCTCAAAAATGAGAAATGCTATAACACCTTAACGTATAGAAGTTCTATAGCACTTTTAAGAATTGTTATAGTGCTTACAAGTGAGAATGTTCTATGGCACTTTTAAGTAAAGAAGTTCTGTGGCATTTAAAGAAATATTATGGGATTTACAGTTATGGAAGCTGTAAAATAACTTCAAATAAAGAAGACATACAAATAAGGGAGCCTCATGGCAGTTTTAAGTAAAAAAAAAAAAATGTATGGTATTTTCAAGTAAAAAGTGCAATTGACCTTACAAATAAGGAAGACCAATGTAATTTTCAACTTGCTCTGCACAATACCATACAACTGATCGTACACTTCCATGGTGGGTTGGCTATTCCAGATGTACTGTATCCTTTTGCTGCAAACTGGGCCACGTTTGATATATCTTGTCTGCTTGCATAGGGTTTCATTTATTTTAGGGACCTCTACTCAGTACTCAATGATATGTAACTACCATTTCCATTCCCATTTCCCATCTCTTCCTTGTCTTCCCCTCTCCCCATTTCCACTGCTCCTCTTCATTCTCATTACCACTCTTCTCTCTTCTCCCTCTCCTTCGTTCACCTTTCTCCACTTTCCCTCACTTTCCCCTTCTCTCTCTTCCTTATTGTTTCAGCTCCTCTATTCTCATTCTCTTTTCCACTTCCCTCCCACAACATCTCGTTTTTCCTCACTTTACATACTTATCTCCATTTTATACCAACTAGTTCCCCCCCCCCCTCTCTCACCTTCCCCTCACCTCCATCACCTTTCCCCTCTGGTGTCCGCCCTCTCTCCTTCATTCCCTTACCGCCCCTCTTCTCTTCACCTCTCCCTGTTCCTCTGTCTCTCTCTCCTCTCTAACGTCTTTCCACTCTCCTCCCCTCCTCCCTATTTTTCCGTCACTCCTATGGTCTCTTTTTCTCTCTCGTTCTCTCTTCCTCTTCCATCTCCCCACTCTCTTACTCTCATTACGCCTGCCATGACTTGTGCCTTTCTGAATCCTATGGGATTACTAGAGAGATGACGTCACAGAGCCTGGGAAACTTTGAATGAGGTCAGACGGTCCAGTAGTGTTCGGAACCGCGTTTTCCCGCAGTTGAATCAAAGCGCATCATGGTTTGATAATGTCATTTATTAGTTGCATTAGTACTTATATCACTTACCTTTGTTATTCTGTTTGATGTCATATGATCTAAGGGTTGCAATCCCAGGATTTTCCGTGCAATCAGCCAATCTAAATGAAGTAGCCTGGTGGAAGCCTGAATAAAGTGAAAAAGAGATTTCTGTATCAAAAGGGTAAATGGAGGTAAGAATGAATCACGTGAACGTGTGATGTTAAAGTGGTCTGGAGCTTGATGTGTCTCATATAGTGCGATGGGTGTTGTGGTCTTTGAAGGCACTACGTATTGTGTACTTTGGATGTGGAGATGTCTGTGGAGACAGAAATCTTTCTCTGCATGTACGACAGTGATCTATGGGTGTTGTTTGAGTGCAGCCGGTTAAGCCCATGCTGGCATAACTGTATGTCCAAAGTCTGTTCCAATGATTTGTCTGATGGTGGGGGATGTGCAATACATTCATGTGTAATATCTGTTATGTATGGTGTGGATGTCCCAGAGGTGTTACGTGACTCCAAGTATATTTGTCTGATGTGTGGGATGCGTGTATTGTTGAGTGCGAGGTAGGGTTCGACATATGGTGTTTGTGGTTGTCTCTTGTGAAGAGTGTCACTGTGGACCTGGCTGATGCTATCTTCAGTCAGTTCGTGGTTAGCCACTGTTCTAGTCTGTATGTAAGACTGGAGGCGAGTCGTGGCTACTTCATGTCTGTGGTGTGTGTATGTGAGTGATGACGTCAGCCCAATAAGCAAGATCCAAATTATTTTCTTTAGATACGTATCTTGGCATATTGTGCACGTGTAAGTTGATTGACACTTGTGAGGGTATAGAACCTTGTAGGATTCTTTGGTTTGTTTTTGATGTGGATGAAGTTTATGAAGTTTATTTTACTTCTGCCTGAAAGGTCGTTTGCTGCCTATCGTTTCGTGGAGCTGGGCAGTGCTGTGTCGTAAATGTTTCCTACGTAAAGTCCAGAAAAAAAGATAAGAAACTCGTGTATGAGGTACATAGAAAGGGAAGAAAGGGTCAGGGGAAAACCTCACGAGAGCCTCACCATTTCGTCACCATTCTGGGCCTAAGACATTCTCCCCGTGACAAATATCTCAATTGGGATATCTAATGACTTTGCTTTGGCTAACGCCGGATGATTGTGTTCAATTTTGGAGAATCTTTGAGATAAAAAATTGATTACCACTTTAAGGGTTGAATATCCCAAGCAGAAGAATTAAAGGTTATGAATTGGCTAATGTCAAACAACAAATCAGAGGATCCTTCAACCGGTAAATGTTTAGTTTGTCACTGCTACCCTTCACAATTGCTTCCATGCGTCCTTCTTATTCCACCAAACTTTCCGGTTCTATTTCACGCAACTCATTCCATTCTTCATGCCCTCATACCTCAGTATTCTTATACTGGGCCATCTGGTCTTGTTCTTCGTTTATCTTAAACTGGCGGAGATTTGTTTTGCTCCTGTTTGTTGGTTTGCGACTCGAGTTGCTGATTTAAATTCATTTGAACATTTGTTTCGCCATTTCCTATTTCTTTTTGTTGGGGAAATTTTTGCGCTGTTTGGTAAGAAATCACTGCAGTGAACGGCGAGTCATCTAGCACTTTTACTGGACGAGTATGACTCTATGAAATATATGTATATATGCATCTGTATCATTTGTGAACATGTGTCAGGGAGAGTCTGAAGGGAAAAACGGCGGAAGAAATGGTTGGCACTGATGGATGACAGACATCTAAAAAGGTCGTGACCTGGAAAAACCACAAGATGGCAGATATGCATATTACATGGTGGGTGGGGGAAGGGAGGTCGAGAATAAATAGTCCAGAGATATAGACATTTTGAAACCAATTTATTTATACATAAGCCAATATGTGTGTTTATTTTCTGGTGAGTTATCTTGATGCATTTACTCGTACACACACACACACACACACACACACACACACACACACACACACACACACACACACACACACACACACACACACACACACACACACACACACACACACACACACACACACACACACACACACACACACACACACACACACACACACACACACACACAACACACACACACACACACACACACACACACACACACACACACACACACACACACACACACACACACACGTACACACACACACACACACACACACACACACACACACACACACACACGTATATATATATATATATATATATATATATATATATATATATATATATATATATATATATATTAGTAAATCAGATTCATACCTTGTATTTACCACTTTCAGTACATTGACACTGTTCGTCTTTACTCCAGTGGGCTTGAGTATATTGTTCATGTATTTCTACAGTAAATCATGGACAGACTGACCAAAGTGAGAATCACTCTGAAAGACGAATAGGTAGCTTTGGGACCATATCACTAAAGGAAGCTTATCAAATTGGATTAGAAAATGAAGAGTAGTCGTAAAGAATACGTTCTTCTGAGGGGGAAACCATCTGAATGAAGGGATATCACGAGCGTAGTTGTCCCGCAATTCCGTAATTGACATATTTCTGTCAGAAAAATATGGAATAAAAATGACCTAGAAATCTAAATCTGTTATGTATACAACACTGGTTGTAAAACAAAACTGTATGAAATGAAAATTGTTTCTCAAGTCAATAAAATGTTAATGGTAAACAAATGTCAAACTACTGTGTACTTTTAATTATGCAAGATTAACGTTTGCTAGTGAATATCCAATTTGTTTTTCTATATGCGAAAGCAGCTTATGATATAAAAATATGCTGGTAAAAAGATGATTATATAATTGGCAATAAATATCTCTTTAAAGATTATTATGAAATAGTGTATTGTACAGTGAGGGCACATAAAACTTTTGGCAAGCTAGGACAATGATCTGAAAAAAGGGCTAGTAAAATTTAACCACAATAAATGTAAAGTAATGTATGTACACTAGGTGATAAAACAACATTAAAACGATTTTATTTATTTGAATACATACATACATATGCCAAAGGTTTTTTCACCCTTACACGGGGGGTAGCCAAAAAGAAAAAGGCATAGAAACCACTCCCACCCATTCCATTTCCTACATATTCCACTCCCCTCCACTCTCCTCCTTCCCTATTATCTTGGCACCTCCTGGATGACGGGTCATCCCTGCATCTTGTCCACTGCCCTGGGTCAGAAGCAGTGTCGCAAGACATAGCACATCCACAGTAAGGCCGCTTCATAAATTCGGCGACCCCCCTCTCCGTCCCCTTCGGGCTGCGTCAAATTTTTTCTCATACATACTTCCTCACCCCCCATCTCCCACCCATTCACCCTCATGCATCACAGCATCATCCATACACAAACCTTCTCCATTCACCCCTATCTTCTGTTCTCTCCCGTCCTTCCTCCACAGACATTCCTCTCTTTTGTAATGCCCCTTTCACCCCATCCATCCGTCTCATCCTAGGACGCCCCCTCATATTCACTCCTTCCACCTCTGCCTTCCACACTTCTTTTACTAATTTTTCTTCACTCATTCTTTCCATGTGTCCAAACCATCCTAATACTCTCTCATTAACACTATCTCCCAACTCCCTTTCCACCCCTGTTCTCCTCCTCACCTCCTCATTTCTCACTCTATCTAGCCTAGTAACCCCTATAATACTTCTCAGACATTTCATCTCAAACACATTCAAACTCCTTCTCTCTTCCTCTCTTATGTTCCATGTTTCTGCCCCGTACAGTGGTGTTGGCACAATCACTCCTTCATATAACCTCCTCTTAGCATCCATTCCCAGATGTCTATTTCTCATTACACTTTTTAATCCACCAAGGCATTTACTCGCTTCTCTCAATCTACATTCTACCTCCACCCCCGCTCCTCCCTTTCCTGCCACATTCGCACCCAAGTATCTAAAACTATCCACTTCCTCCAGTTTTTCACCCTTTATGCTCACTTCCAGCCTGCTGTCACTCTCTCCCCACGTACATCTCACCTTACTTTTGCCCACATTTATCTTCAGCTTCCTTCTTTCACACACCTTCTCAAACTTTGTCACTAACTTCCTCAATCCCTCCTCTGATCCTGCTTCAAGCGCAGTGTCGTTAGCAAAAAACAACTAGCTCACCTCCCACTTTTCTCCATTTTCTTTATCCATGTCCAACCTCTGACCGAAACATTCAGACAATAATAAAAAAAAAAAAAAATGGAAAGGAAAATACTGTGTTTCCAGGTTGCTCGGTTTTCATTCAAATGTAATGAATGTACTGCTTTAAAGGAATGGTTGGGTGGACACTTTATTTAGAGAAGGCATTTGATAAGGTACCTCACAAAAACTACCATGGAAACTAGAACATACTCGTATGGGAGGTTTTAAAGGAATTTGCTTCGTATCAAAACAGAGACTGTAGTATGAGACTCGGTTTAGGCCAGTTACCAGCATAAATCGTGAACGTCAATTCCGGGTATATGGGCATATGGCACGTTTCCCTGATAGTGATTACACTCACAGGATTGTCTCCATAAGAGACAGCACTAGACGGAGGAGACGAAGGGGACGCCCACAGAACTTATCGTCGGGGCAAATTGATAGAACCTGTCGAGAGTTGTTTGGAGATTCGGAGGGACCGTGGGGACTAGCGGTGGCGTGTGAGTGATGTAACTCGTTCTCTCTCTCTCTCTCTCCCTCTCTCTCTCTCTCTCTCTCTCTCTCTCTCTCTCTCTCTCTCTCTCTCTTTCAAACACACACACAAACACACACACACACACACACACACACACACACACACACACACACACACACACACACACACACACACACACACACACACACACACACACACACACACACACACACACACACACACACACAGTAGCTGGTTTTGCTCGCAGTAGCTGGTTCGAATCCTGCCCAGGGCCGAAATTATTTCGGTATCGCTGCGCTTCGGGTCGATACTCTGACTCTCGTGGGCGGGGAGTTGGGTGTGTGTGTGTGAAAGGTCATAGCATTACCCATAGATCGGTCATACGAGCTCTGAGCTCTCTTCCGGGAGGGAAATAGCTGTCGATCACGAGTCCAACACGTGATCCAAAGACCAAGGTGAACACACACACACACACACACACACACACACACACACACACACACACACACACACACACACACACACACACACACACACACACACACACACACACACACACACACACACACACACACACACACACACACCCGCGCGCGCACATTAATTCAAAACGAGGTATGGTAAACGAAAATAAGAGACAAGATACTATGAGCGTATCTCCTTTCCTGTACACTATTATGAAGATTTTGCATATTTTTACATTCCAAGTTTCACGTTATGTTTCTAATTCCAATAATGACGCAATAGTTAATGTTGTTTACCAACCACCAGACTCATAAAAACGAAACCCTCACCATCTACCCCACTTTCTACCCACGTCTCTCTACCAGCCTCTTACAGGGCTTGGCAGCTACCACTTGGTCGTCCCGACCAACCATTTTCTACTACCATCTTACAGGGCTTTGGCATACTACATTATTATGGAATTCAACATTTCATATAATATTATATACATGGAACTAAATTAGTAATTAAAATATTTCAGCATAAACTGGCTAAACAAGGTTAAAAGAAATATCCTTCAATGGATGCTATCATCCACCTAATGGTAACCCAAAAATGCATCTACTCTAACATGTATAAATATAACACCAAATACCTACTGATCCTTAAAAAGAAATTAGTATATCTATAAATTGGTTCAGTAAAATAATTGCTAAACTCACTGCTACCAAGGTTTGAAGATACCACAATTTTCCAATAACAAAACTAGGAAAAATGTCAAATAGTTGTTTGTGTTAGATCTCGATGGAGGGTGGTGAATTGTTTGTCAGTGAGGTATGTTATTTCGAAAAAAAAGCATATTATTAAGGGTTTTAGCAATAGTGGAGTGTGTTCCTGCACAATATCACAATTGTCAGAAATGAGATAGTACATTCAACTGACTTCAATATAGGACAGATAAATTTTTGGGTATGTTGGGAAAATATAGACAATTTAACTTGGTTGTACAAACAACTTTTTGTCTAGGCCTCATGAAGCTGTTGCAACCAATTGACACATACTAGTGAAGCTTCACAAGAAAATTTCAATGCTTTACGGAACACAAAAGTAAAGCAGCATTTAATGTCGTTGTTTTTATATATTGGCAAGGCTCCAGGTCTTCAAGACTGACAAAGGCTCCAGGTAACATCTGTCTGATTCACATATATCAAATAATTAATCCAGTCTTATCTGTAAAAATCATCAGTATTAATACAAAATTCCCACATGATGCTATATACATATTCCTAATAACCATCATAACTTACAGATTCTCCAACAGAATTAATACACTGTGCATCTTTTCCCTCAAGAAGAGTTGTTGTTTTACAAGCACCAATATCACAATTATCATCATTATCAATTTCTATCTTAATCCTTTTCAAATCCTCTACATGTCTAATTGTAAAATCTTGTATTTATTTTCACCTGCAAAATTGATTTTTCTATATGGACCTGGGTATCTTAGTGAAAGTTTATTGTGGATATGTAATTTGGTAATGACCAAATTTTCTATTTGTAATTCTATTCTATGAGCAAGTTTGTGTTGTTGCTTCTTCATCTTCTGTGTATAGTCTTTCATGTGTTCCCTAACTCTTTTATGTATAGCCTGAGATGCATGTATCCTATTTCAGATGTAATCATCTATATTATGCACTGGTTTTTATTCTGTAATCAAGATTTCATATGGGAGAATTTTGTCTTCCCCAAAATTATATAATGTTGAGTTTCTCCTGTAGCCGTATAAATTTGGTTATTAAATGTACATTTAACACATGGAATCCAGCTATCTCATGTTATAATATATGGGCTTATCAAACCTCTAAGACATTTAATAATTTTCTTATTTAACCTCTCTACAACTCCATTGCTCTGAGGATGATTCACTTGAATAATTATTTTTTTTTATCTTAAATAACCTACATAATTCTTCAAAGATTCTATTGTTAATTTCAGTACCATTGTCTGAAATTAAGATCTTAGCAGTAGTGAAATTACAGATTATCTGATCATAGATTACTGAAGCAATTGTTTCAGCTCTCTTATTGGAAATGTGTTGTAAAATACAAAATCTTGAAAGATAATCAATGGTAACAAATACATATTTATATATATTTTCAGCCATAAGTAACTCCAGAGTATCTAAGTGAACTCTTTCCTAAGGTTTCTGCGGGATGGGATATGATAGCATAGGGGCAAGTTTAGGTGTATTTCCTTTTATCTCAGCACATTTTAAGCAATATTCTATATAAACATATATGTCTTTCTTCATACCTGGCCAAAAGTATTTAAAAAATTTATCCATTCCTGGATGTGAACTACAATCACTATCATGAAGTAATTCCAATACCTCTTGTACAAGAGTTTGTGGAATCACCAACTGATTCACTGGGTCCCTAGAAACATCCTTCCCATTTACAACTGTTATTCTATACAAAAATCCTTTGTACAAATGAAATTCCTTTATCTTATACCCTTTTGGTAGTTTTGAAGGAACATTCAGTGGGTTCATCTAATGTTACTAGCTCATCTATTCTGCAGATGAATTTGACCAACCCTGACGTTAGTTGGCTAATATTTCTAGATAATGCATCTGCTGCAACATTCTTTCTACCTGGAATATAGTCAAACTTAACCTCATAACACTGAAGTGTAGTAAACCACCTGATTCTTATGTTTGAATAAGTTCTGGATAACTGTATGATCAGTCCACACTCTAATTTGATATCTCAGTATCACATCTCTAAAAAATTCTAATAAATGTATCACTGGTAAGGTTTCTTTGTTTGTGATAGAGTAGTTTCTCTCTGCACTATTACAAAATCTCGATGTGCAAGCTATCGGTTTCAATGTTCCATTTCTCTCTTGCATCAGTATGCCTCCTAACGTATCAGCACAAAGAATGAATTCCTTATCACAATCAGGAACTGGAGAACTAGTAAGTTTATCTTTCAACTTTGTCAAAAGCTTGTTGATGTGCAGGTCACCAAATGAAATTTGAATTTTTTCTCAACAAAGAGATTAATGAATTAGCTATGTTTGCATAACTCTTGATAAAATTTCTATGATACCCTGTCAATCCCAAGAAACTTCTAACTTTCTTCATTCTCCGGAACTGAATAGTTCTTCACTGCTTCTACCTTTGAATTTACTGGACTAAGCCCATGTATGTCTATTTTATAGCCCAAATAAATGGCACTATCCTGCAAAAACTTACAGTTTTCAAGTTTCACTTTCAATCCTCCTTCAACTAGTCTTGAGAATACAAAATCTAATTTCTTAAAGTGCTCAGCCGCTGTTTGGGAAACTATTAAGATAACATCTAGAAATACACTGGTAGTGTTTCCTAACAACCCATTTGAAAATGTATTTATTAATCTAATATAAGTTAATGGACTATTACTTAACCCAGAAGGCATTCGTTTGAACGTATGTTGCCCCGTTATTGTAGAAAATGATGTATAATCCCTTGAATTTTCATGCAAATTGATCTATAAGAACGCAGATTTGATATCTGAAGTACTAAGATAATATTTTTGGTTCCTAAACTACGATTTATATATCTTTTATCATAGTTGCAAATCCTATCAATAGATCTCCTAGGAAAACAGATTCTTCTACAACTATCACTGGAATGTGCAAATGCTCATTTTCATACAAAATTATATCTACTTCTATCTTACCTAATGTTTTAACTGTCTTCCTATTTCCTGTTACTCCTTGCAATGAGTAATGGATTGGTTCCAAGATTTTCACTCCCGGTTTCAATTGGTTTAAAACTTTGCTAGTTATAACATTGACTACAGATCCCGTATCAATAAATATTTGAATAGGTTTATTGAAAACTCGACCCGCAATGAGGGGTCCTACAGAAGTCCTTCCAATTGTTATAGTCAATTTACAATTGTCTTTGGTGTTGGTGTTTTCTTTCACACTTCTATCACTCTTGTCCCTAACACAATACTGTCTATTTGTATTTCTATGGTTAGCTCTGTAGTGTTGTTTTATTTTGTGTCTGGGGTTTTTCCTCTTGTTTCTGGGTGAATAAGAAAATTTGGCATTGCTCTACAATCCTGTGTTCTATGTCCTATCATCTGGTGATGCAAACAGAAAGGAGTGTTTCTACAATGATACTCATCATGACCCTCATAATTTCACTTCCTACAAATATTCTCATATAACACTCTCGTGTTTTATGCCCCCAGGTAATATGATTATGACATTCAATTCTAGCATTCCTTGAAGTGCTTCTAATTCTATGTTCAGATCCTCTGTTTCTGTAGTCACTCCTAGAGTCCCTGGTTTCTCTCTACTGTTGCATTCCCACTGTCATGATATATGGACTAAGTGCTTTATGTTCACAAGAAGCTTGTAGAAGGTAATCTATTTCCCCTAAGTCCATGTTTTATTTTAGATTTTTATACAGCTTTTTTGAAGTTATCTCATCACAAATATGTACCCATAGTGCAAATGCTATTAACTTAGTAACCTGAGAAACCTTTATCCTGTCACTAGATTTTTCTATCCAATCTGAATCCTTCAACATAGAAATCATGTCCTTGGACCATCTGTCTAATTTTGCTAAATATTCTGTGTTAGTTTTACTTTTTTTTTTTTACTTTATCATTCTAACCAAAGACCTGATAAGATCCTGAATACAATTTGACTTAAAATGTTTAGATTTTTTTTTTTTTGTAATCTTTATATCTGATTACATCTTCCATTTGGTGGAAATTTATTAATTTATCATAAGCCTAGCCCTTCCCTTCTCAGGATCTACATTTTCATTTAAATTTTATATTTTCTTTTTATCATCTGATATTTTTTGTCACTATTAGGGTATCTATTAAACCTAAAAACCTGTTTATCCCTATTCTGTTTTCTTCCCCCGAAAACTTTGGAATGTTTGCTTGCGAGGTAATAATTTCATACCGGAGAACTCCTGCAGCCACACCTTCAATTGTTAATGTTGATTTGAATCAACAGCTTCCTTTGTAGTCGTCCTCACACGTACGGTGTGCCGCCACTCTGAGCCGCCACTTTCGCACGCTCACTTTTGTTTCGTAGGTCTTTCACTTTTCGATTTTCACCACTGTCTTTCAAAAATGTTATTTGCCATTCACCCTTTTAGTCGGTAGACCCCATGCCTCCGATGAGCCAACTTATTCAAGTTCTGAAGGTTATTTTCACTTAGTATTGGTATTTTTCACTATCAGGCTTCTACTTCTCACTTCACTATATTTTCTGTATAGGGGGAATGAGATGCTTAAAGATTTTCTTTTCTTTCTTGAATACCAGCTACACTGCATGCTTCTCCAGATAAATCTCTAAATCCCCATCCCCAGAGAAAGCGCAAAACAGGTTCTAGTTGAGTTTTGCATTGACATAGTGATTTCTTTAGTCCAATGATATCGAAAGTGCCATTTTCATACAAACAGTCCGATGAATTTTAACTTTATATTTAAGATCCTTCCCAAAAGGGCGTGATCTTACAATCGTGAACTAATTAAAAAATTTCTTCCTTCACCCTTTATCCAATCAGATTCGTTGTTACAAGTCTGTATGCAATATTGTTCACTAAAGATTTTAAAGGGAATTGACAACATCAAAAGTGACCAAATTTTCACATTGAATGAGAATCAGACAAGAAACAATGGTCTCAAACTATCCGGAAATAGATTCAATTTGGAAGTAGGTAGAAACAACTTTGCCAACCGTGTAGTAAATGAATGGAATAAACTTCCTGCACAGGTAGTGCAATGTAGTTCAGTTCGAAGCTTTAAGAATCAGTTAGATAAATACCCAAGTAAGATGCTGTAATGATTATAATATATCTTATATTATTTGTTTTTGTTTTGTTATTATTTGTCTGTCTGATTTTCATTTATTTTGTTTTTGTTTTGTTATCATTTGTCTGTCTGATTTTCATTTATTATTAGTTATATGTCAATTTATCATTATTTACTATTTACCTGTTTGTTTATTATTCAACTATACCTATGCATTTATTTATGTATTTTATTTGTTATTTACATTATTATAGTTTCTATTTATTGTTTTATTATTAATATGGTTATTTATTTCGCATCCGACCTAGATATGGATCAAAAGGTCTCCTGTCGGCATGCTCCGCCTTTGTAATCCTTTGTAAAGCAATCTCGAGTCCCTGCATAACTCATTTAGATTACATGTCAGCAAAACATATGCAAGTTATCAATGGGTACCAGGCCCTCGGCCATTTTTCTTACTCCAGACAGAGAGCGAACTTATACAACTGCTCGCTTACGAATTGTTGTTTACCAAACACCCGACTCATAAAAATGAAACCCTCACCATCTACCCCACTTTCTACCCACGTCTCTCTACCAGCCTCTTACAGGGGTTAAAACTTAATATTAAAAAAAATGATAAAGGATTCAGTTATTAATATGATAATTTATTAGTAATTAATTTGTTCATTAGTAAATTCACTTATTTATTCATTCAATCAACTGTTAATTAATTCGTTTATCTGTATGTTTATTCATTAATTCATTTACGTATGTTTGCTAGTTTTATTTATCTGTATATCTACTCATGTATTCATTCATTTATTCATTTACTTGCTTATCTGTTTCTATTTCTATTTTTCTATGTGCTTTTTCATTTATTTACCTACTTATTTGATTATTCATTCGTTCATTCATATGTTTATTTATTTATCTATCTATTTATTTATTCGTTTATTTATCTATTTATCTATTTATTATTTTATTAATTCATCAATTTATTAATTAATTCATTTACTTATTTATTCATTGTTTTTCTATTTCTATTATCTATTTGTTTACTTATTTATTTATCTATTTGGTTAGTTACTCAATTAGTTAGTTAAATATAAACATTTCAATTAGTATGGTAATCTATTCATTCATTTACTTATTAAATCTGTCTACTCTGTTCTTTACTGCACAGTCGCCACCACGGAGACCTTGGTTGCCGAGTTCGATGCGAGAGGTCTTCGAGGGCAAGTGGGTTTCATCGACATTTCTTCAAGAACCTTCCGAGGACAGGGGCTGGTCAATGTGACCTCGAGTCTGAAGGGGACAATCAAGGGCGAAATGTTTGTGTGGAAGGTGTATTCTAACCCAGTCCTACCCCATGAATCCTGTACGCCACACAAGTACGGACCTGTGTAAGTATAGACTAGTTCTTTATATAATTTTTTAATTTTCACCTATTTATATCGAATAAACATATCAATATGACCATCATTTCAACTCTTCTGCTGCATCCAATGTCCTTTGGTATTTATATACTGGTTAGGCATATTCAACTGAGAGAAACCACTTTTCTAGCCAAAATCTTAGAGTAACTACTATGTAAATAAAATGTGTCTAAATTTACTGGAATAATTTTTTAGTACTTCTCAAAGTTAATAATGTCTAAATAGATGACACAAAAAATCTTTACTTTTTATCTATTGTACTTTGAAATCATTATTCCTATCCCCAAACCTACTCGTAGCGCCAATTACTCCGCAGTGATGTCATGAATTATGTTGATTCTTCATGCATTGTCATTGAGTTTGGTGAATGGTGATCGTGTCGGATGCCGCAGATTAACATGAAATTCAAGTATTATGAAAAAGAAGAAAGAACTACTGGGGAAAATACACAATTGGGATGAAAATAGAAGAAAAGAGGCGGAGAGTAAAAGGGAAGAGATAAGTAGTATGTTTGTGAGAAGAAAGATGGATGTGTTGGCTTTGAGTGAAACTAAGTTGAGAGGGAAGGGCGAGTGTGAGTTTGGGAGTGTAATTGGGAGGTTCTCAGGAGTGAAGAGAGGGCGAGGGAGAGAAGGGGTGGCTATACTAGTAAGTGAAGAGATAGGTAAACGTGTAGTGGAGTGGAAGGAGGTTTCTTTAAGGATAATGTGGATGAAGGTGGAACTGGGGAAACAGATGTGGGTTTTTGTAAGTGCATATGGGCCTGGTAGTGAGAAGAGTGTAGAAGAAATGGAGGCTTTTTGGATATATTTAAATGAGTGCATACAGGGATTAGGGGGGGGGATGTCAATGTAGTAGTATTGGGAGACCTTAATGCTAGGGTAGGAAATGAACCAATTGACGGAGTGGTTGGGAAATGTGGAATTCCAGGAAAGAATTGTAGTGCAGAGTTGATGGTGAATATGTGTCTAGAAAGAGAGTTGATGACAGCAAGTACAGTGTTTCGGAAGAAAATCAAGCATAAGTACACATGGGAGAGGGTGGTGGATGGAAGGGTGGTAGATAGAGCGTTAATGGACTATGTAGTGGTAGATAGGAGTATAATAGGAAGAGTTAAGGATGTACATGTCCTAAGGGAAGAGAGTGGGGGAATATCAGATAATTTTTTGGTGGAAGGTGAGTTAAGAGTGGAGGATAGATGGAGAAAGAGGAAAGGTAGGGAGGTGCTTAGAGTGAACTCTTTAAATGAAAAGGAAAAGGAGAAGGTGTACAAGAAGAAGCTGAGAGAGGAGTGGGAGGGAGTGAAGGATAGAGTAGAGCTAGGTGTGGAGGAGGAATGGGGATGGTTCAAGGAGGGAGTCACGAAGTGTACAAAGATGGTGTGCGGAACAAGAAGGACGGGAGGAAACAGAAGGAAGGGTAGTGAATGGTGGGATGAAGAAACAAAGAAAATTGTAGAAGAGAAGAAGTGAGCTTTCACAGATTGGTTACAAAATAGGATGAGGGAGTCGTATGAGAGGTACAAAGAAAAGAAAAGAGAAGTAAAGGACAAGGTAAAGGAGGCAAAGAGTAGAGTAGATGTGAAATGGGGTAAGAGTATGACAGAAAATTTTGAAAGTAACAAAAATATTTTGGAAAGAAATTAAGAGAGGAAGAGGAGGCGAATCAAGTAAAGAAAAGGTAAAAGATGCAGATGGAGAGATGATAATGGAAGAGAAGGCAGTAAGGGGATGATGGGCAGAGTATTTTAGGGAGTTGCTAAATGTGAAGGAGGATAGGGAGGAAAAGATAGTTGCAGTGGGAAATGCTAAGAAAATGCCCGTGATGAGTGAGGAAAATGGAAGAGAAATAAGGAAGGATGAAGTGAAAGCAGTTGTTAAGATGATGAGAGCAGGTAAGGCACCTGGTTTGGATGGATGCTATGCAGAATGTCCAAAAAAAGGAAGTACAGTGATGGTGGACTGGATGGTGAGATTATTCAATGTTTCTTGGAGAGAGGGTAGCGTACCGAAGGACTGGAGGAGTGCCTGTATAGTTCCACTTTACAAGGGAAAAGGGGAGAAGTGTGAGTGTAATAGTTTTAGAGGGGTTAGCTTGTTAATTGTAGTTGGGAATATCAGATCATTTTTTGGTGGAAGGTTAAGCTGAGAGTGGAGGATAGATGGAGAAGGAGGAAAGGGACAAAAGGTAGGGAGGTTCTTAGAGTGAACTCCTTGAATGAAAAGGAAAAGGAGAAAGAGTACGGAAAAGGAAGCTGAAGGAGGAGTGGGAGGGAGTAAAGGATAGAGCAGAGATGGGTGTGGAGGAGGAATGGGATGGTTCAAGGAGGAGTCTTAAAGTGTGCAAGGATGGTGTGTGGAACAAGAAGGACAGGGAAATAGAAGAAAGGGTAGTGAATGGTGGGATGAGGAAAACAAAGAAGGCTGTAGAAGAGAAGAAGCGAGCATTCACAGATTGGTGTACAAAAGAGGACAGGGAGTCATATGATACGTACAAAGAAAAGAAAAGAGAAGTAAAGCAAAAGGTAAAGGAGGCAAAAGAGGGAGAGCAGATGTGAAATGGGGTAGGAGTATGAACAGAAAATTTTGAATGTAATAAAAAGATTCTTTGGAAAAAAATTAAGAGAGGAAAGGAGGCGAATCAAGTAGGGAAGAAAAGGTAAAAGGTACAGATGGAGAGTTGATAATGGAAGAGATGGCAGTGAGGGGAAGATGGGCAGAATATTTTAGGGAGTTGCTGAATGTGAAGGAGGATAGGGAAGGAAAGATAGCTGCAGTGGGAAATGCGAAGAAAATGGAGAGTGATGAGTGAGGAGAATGGAGGAGAAATAAGGAAGGATGAGGTGAAGGCACAGCTGTAAAGATGATGAAAAGCAGGTAAGGCATCTGGTCTGGATGGATGTCATGCAGAATGTCTGAAAAATGGGAGGTGCAGTGATGGTGAACTGGATGGTGAGGTTATTTAATGTTTGCTGGAGAGAGGGTAGAGTACCGAAGGACTGGAGTAGTGCCTGTATAGTTTCCTCTTTACAAGGGAAAAGGGGACAAGTGTGAAGTAGTAATTTCAGAGGGATTAGCCTGTTGAGTGTAGTAGGGAAGGCTTATGGGAGGACTTAATTGAGAGGATTAGGAGAGGAACAGAGGAGTAATTGGTGAGGAACAGTGTGGATTTAGGACGGTAGAGGTTGTGTAGATCAGTTCTTTGTGGTAAGACAGATATGTGAGAAAGCTATAGGAAAGGGGAAGGATGTTTTTTGGGCTTTCCACTGGATCTGGAAAAAGGCTTATGATAGGGTAGACAGAAAGGCACTGTGGGAGGTTATATGCAAGATTTATGGGATAGGAGGAAAGCTTTTGGGGAGCTGTCAAGAGTTTTTATGAGAGAGTAAGTAGAGCATTTGTGTTAGGATTAGAAATGGAGAGAGTGAGTGGTTGAAGTAAAGGTGGGACTTCGTCAAGGATTGCGTTATGTCGCCCTGGCTGTTCAACTTATACATGGATGGGGTGGTGCGAGAGGTGAATGGCTTAGGGTAGTGAGTCAGGGATTGGAGATGGTTAAAGAAAATGGAGAAAAGTGGGAGGTGAGCCAGCTGTTGTTTGCGGACGACACTGCGCTTGTGGCAGGGTCAGAGGAGGGATTGAGGAAAGCTGGTGGCAGAGTTTGGGAGAGTATGTGATAGAAGAAAGCTAAAGATAAATGTGAGGTAAAAGTAAGGTGATGAGATGTAAGCAAGGGTGAAAGTGGCAGTAGAACTGGAAGTGAACATTTAAGGAGAGTGACTGGAGAAGTGGTATAGTTTTAGATACTTGGTGCAAGTGGAGCAGGAAAAGGTGGAGTGAAGGTGGAGTAGAATGTAGATTGAGAGAAGCGAGTAAATGCCTTGGTGGTTTAAAAGAGTGTAATGAGGAATAGACATTTGGGAATGGATGCGAAGAGGAGACTGTATGAAGGAGTGATTGTGCCAACAGCACTGTATTGGGGCAGAAACGTGGAACATAAGAGAAGAAGAGAGAAGGAGTTTGAATGTGTTTTGAAAAGATGAGGTGTCTGAGAAGTATGGGTGGGGGTTACTAGGCTAGATAGAGTGAGAAATGAGGAGGTGAGGAGAGGAGAACAGGGCTGGTGAAAAAGGATTTGGGAGATAGGGTTGATGAAAGAATATTGGTATGGATTGGAAACATGCAAAGAATGAGTGAAGAAAGACTATAAAAAGAGGTTATGGAAGGCAGATGTGGGCGGGAGTGAACATCTGAGGGAACGTCCTAGGATGAGGAGTGATGGATGGGGTGAAGGGGGCTTTGGGGAAGAGGGGAAATGTCTGTTGAGGAAGGAAGGGAGAGGACGGAAGACAGAGGTGAGTGGAGAATGGTTGTATATGGATGATGTTGTGATTGCATGAGGAGGAATGGGCGGGGAAGTGGGGGGTGGGGGTAGTATGTGTGAGTAATTTTGACGCAGCCCGAAGGGATTTTCTCCCCGTCCTCGCCTTACATGCACCGGGGGACGGAGAGGGGGGGTCGCCGATTAAATGAAGCGGCGGCCTTGCTGTGGATGTACTGTGTCTTGCAATACTGCTTCTGACCCAGGGCGGTGGGCAGGGTGCAGGAATGACCCGTCATCCAGGGGGGGCGCAGAATAGAGGAAGGGTGGGAGGGGTGTGGAGTTTATTTAGGGATGAAATGGGTGGGAGTGTTTTTATGCCTTTCCCTTTTTGGCTACCTCCCTTGGAAGGGGGAAAAAGCCTTGGTATATGTATGTATGTATTATTATTATTATTATTATCATTAAATATTTTTTGTATTATTTTTATTATTATCTATTATTACTATTATTATCATTATCATATGAGACGTACAAAGAAAAGAAAACGAGAAGTAAAGGCAAAAGGTAAAGGAGGCAAAGAGAGAGCAGATGTGAAATGGGGTAGGAGTATGACAGAAATTTTGAAAGTAAATAAAAAAGATGTT
>NC_134790.1:57464231-57466731 GCF_046742065.1 Oratosquilla oratoria
GTTTGTGTGCTACCAAAAACTAAGACCCGAACTGACAGCGAACACTCAAAATTACTAGAAGACACAAACAATGAATTAACCGAGACACTGAAATATGAAGAAAACAGAGTAATTATGGGTGACTTTAACGCAAAGGAAATAAATTGGGAAGAATTGACAATGGGAGGTGGAGACGAACTCTGGGGAAATGTCCTACTGGATATGACCATAGATTACACATTGACGCAATGGGTTAAAGAAAATACTAGATTTAGACAAGACGAAGAACCATGGAGACTAGATTTGATATTCATCTCTGAACCAGAAAGAGTGGAAGAAATAAATTATAAAACACCAATTGGGAAGAGTGACCACATACTAATAGAGATCGAACTTAAGGAACAAAATGTGGTAAGAAGGAACGAGAAACATAGAGAAGGAAGACTGATGTACAACAAAACTGATTTTGTAAAACTTAGACATTTTTTCCAAAATAACCGTTGGAACATTTTCAAATAAATATATAAAGAGGGAACAGACAAATATGTGCCTAAGCGGAAAGTGCATAATAAAAAGTGTAGCGATGCTAAAGATAGAAGAGACAAAGCTTGGAAAAGATGGAAAAGAGACAAAAACGAGACTAAATGGCAAACATACATTTAACTCAGAAATGAATACATAGACATACGAAGAGAGGAAAAAAAACTATGAAAAAGATATAATAGCAAAATGCAAAGATCAACCTAAACTGTTCTACAGATATGTGAATGACAAACTAAAAGACAAACAGGAAATGATAAAACTGCGTGAAGGAAATCAAGAATACACAGATGATGTAGAAATGGCCGAAGTAATGACCAGACACTTTAAGTCTGTTTTTACAATTGAAAGCTCACAATTGTGGGATGATAGTCACCAGGAAGAATGCCCTAAAATGGAAGAAATAATGGTGACACAGAAAGAAATAAGGGACCAAATAAAGAAACTCGATGTCAGAAAGTCACATGGACCAGACGGAATAGTGAACTGGATATTAAAAGAATGTATAGACGAACTCACAGACAAAATACACAAGATAATTGACTTCTCACTCAAAGAAGGAAAAATACCACAAGACTGGAAGAATCCTAATATTGTACCAATATATAAGGGAGGAAATAAAGAAAATCCAACTGCAAAAATATGCGAGAAAATTATTAAAAATAAATGGACTAAACACTTGGAAAAGAACAAAATATTAAACCCCAACAAATTTGGATTTAGAAGTGGAAGATCATGTACTACAAACTTAATATCCTTTTACTCAAGATTGGTAGACATAATACAAGAAAGAGATGGCTGGGCAGATTGTGCCTTCCTGGACCTACAAAAGGCTTTCGACAAAGTACCACACAAAAAACTACTGAGAAAAATTGAACTAATAGGTGGAATACAAGGAAAATTATTGGAATGGATGGAAGACTTCTTGAAAGGAAGAAAAATGAGAGTGATACTTAGAGAAAAGAATTCAAAATGGATAGACATGATATGTGGAGTACCCCAAGGCTCTGTATTGGTTCCGATAGTTGTTTGCTATTTATATAAACAACATGGATGAAGGAATTAAATGCTACATAAACTTCTTTGCAGATGATGCAAAACTATTGAAGAAAGTGAGTAACGAAGAAGACTGTAAATCTTTTCAGGGAGATCTGGACAAAGTCTGGAATTGGAGTAAAAAGAACGAAGTGAATTTCAACATTAAGAAATGTAGTATAATGGAATTTGGAAAAAGCAAAAATAGAATATCCAGTGAATACAAAATTGGAACAAAAGAAGATACAAAAGTAAATTCATAGAGAGACCTAGAAGTGATAATTTCAAATGACATGACACCAGAAAAACATGTAAACAAAATAGTTGGAGAAATCTACAACTTAATAAGATCAATGAAAGTGGCCTTTGACTACATGGACGAGGAAATGGTGAAGAAAATCCCAGTTACACTGATAAGACCAAAATTAGAGTATGCAGCGTCACTATGGACACCTAGTAAAAAACAAAAAACAAAAAACAAAAAAAAAAAAAAACAAAGAAACTGGAAAGAATTCAAAGAGCACTAACAAAGATGGCACCAACACTCAGCATGTTGACGTATGAACAAAGATTGGACAAACTAAACATACTAACTCTGGAGCAAAGCAGAGAAAGAGGCGATTTGTTATCCATATATAGAATTATGAAAGGGATGGAAATCCTTGACGGGGATGATCTACTTAAAAGGGACAGAAGAAATAAAAGGAGACACAAGAAGAAACTTAAGAAGGACAGTTACAAAAGAGATCTGAAAAAGAATAGCTTTCCACATAGACTGATAGATACATGGAAAAAATTGAAAGAGAAAACAGTGAGTGCTAAAATTATACACGACTTGAAAGAACTGGATGCGGAAAGATACAACTGCGGGTCCCTACGAGCATAGCTCTTCTCCCGCAAAGTACAACTAGGTAAATACAACTAGGTAAACACACACACACACACA
>NC_134790.1:57469231-57476731 GCF_046742065.1 Oratosquilla oratoria
GATCCAAAGACCAAGGTGAATCACACACACACACACACACACACACACACACACACACACACACACACACACACACACACACACACACACACACACACACACACACACACACACACACACACACGCGCACATATATATATATATATATATATATATATATATATATATATATATATATATATATGTGTGTGTGTGTGTGTGTGTGTGTGTGTGTGTGTGTGTGTGTGTGTGTGTGTGTGTGTGTGTGTGTGTGTGTTTACCTAGTTGTATTTACCTAGTTGTACTTTGCGGGAGAAGATGAGGTGAAAGCAGTTGAAATGATGAGAGCAAGTAAGACAACTGGGTTGGATGGGTATCATGCGGAGTATCTAAAAAAAAAGGGAGGTACAGTGAAGGTGGCTGGTGAGATTTTTAATGTTTGTCTAAAAGAGGGTAGAGTGCCGGAGGACTGGAGGAGTTCCTGCATAGTTCCACTTTACAAGGGGAAAGGGGAAAAGTGTGAGTGTTGTAGTTTCAGAGGAATAATTTTGTCGAGTGTAGTTCGAAAGGCTTATGGGAGGGTTTTGATTGAGAGGATTAGGAGAGTAAGAGAGGGCGTAATTGGTGAGGAACAGTGTGGGTTTAAGACAGGTAGGGGTTGCGTGGATCAGAGTTTTGTGGTAAGGGAGATATGTGAGAAAGCTTTGGGAAAAGGTAAGGATGTTTTTTTGGGCCTTCATGGTTTTGGAAAAGGCTTATAACAGGGTAGACAGGAGGGCATTGTGGGAGGTATTGCAGATATATGGGATAGGAGGAAAGCTGTTAAGAGCAGTCAAGAGTTTTTACGAGAGTATTAGAGCCTGTGTTAGAATTAGAAATGGAGAGAGTGAATGGTTTGAGGTAAAGGTGGGACTTCGCCAGGGATGTGTTATGTCGCCTTGGATGTTATATTTATACATGACTGGGGTGATGCGAGAGGTAAATGCAAGGGTAGTGGGTCAGTGATTGGATATGGCTAAAGAAAATGGAGAAAATGGGGGATAAGCCAGCTGTTGTTTGCTGACGACACTGAGTTTGTGGCAGGACCAGAGGAGGGAGTAAGAAAGGTAGTGACAGAGTTTGGGAAGGTGTGAGAAAGAAGGAAGTTGAAGATAAATGTAGGTAAAAGTAATGTGATGAGATGTACAAGGGGAGAATGTGGCAGCAAGTTGGAAGTAAGTATTAAGGGAGAGAGACTGGAGGAAGTGGATAACTTTAGATACTTGGGTGCGAATGTGGCAAGAAAAGGAGGAGTGGAGGTGGAGGTAGAATGTAGATTGAGAGAATCGAGTAAATGCCTTGGTGGATTAAAAAATGTGATGAGAAATATACATTTGGGAATGGATGCTAAGAAGAGATTGTATGAAGGAGTGATTGTACCGACAGCACTGTACGGAACAGAAACATGGAACATAAGAGAGGAAGAGAGGAGGTGTTGGAATGTCTTTGAGATGAAATGCCTGAGTAGTATGATAGGGGTTACTAGGCTAGATAGAGTGGGAAACGAGGAGGTGAGGAGAAGAGCGGGGGTGGAAAGGGAGCTGGGAAATAGGGTTGATGAAAGAGTATTGGGATGGTTTGGTCACATGGAAAAAATGAGTGAAGAAAGATTAGTAAAAGAGGTGTGGAAGGCAGAGGTGGAAGGAGTGAGCATGAGGAGGCGACCAGGGATGGGATGGATGGGTGGAGTAAAAGGGGCAATGGGAAAGAGGGGAATGTCTGTTGAAGAAGGACGGGAGAGGACAGAAGATAAGGGTGAATAGAATGGTTGTGTATGGATGATGTGATGGATGGAAGGGAGTGAGTGGGGAATGTAGGGTATGTTTGAATGATATTTCTGACGCAGCCCGAAGGTATTTCCCCCCGTTTTCTCCTTTTCTGCATGATGGGACGGAGAGGGGGTTGTCGATTAAATGAAGCGACCTTGCTGTGGATCTGCTGTGTCTTGCTACATTGCTTCTGACCCAAGGCAGTGGGTGAGATGTAGGGATGACCCGTCATCCAGGAGGAGCCAAGATAAGGGAGAGAGGAGGGTGATTAGGAGTGGAGTATTTGGGGATGGAACGGGTGCGAGTGGATTTTATGCCTTTGTTTTTTGGCTACCTCCCTTATAAGGGGTCGGGGGAAGCCGTTGGTATATGTATGTAGATAGGACCTTGTATGGAAAGGGTTGAATCTATCTCAACTAAACCCTTAGCTTTGCCTTTACACTCTTTGTTTTGGCTACCGCGGATTCCTAGGAGTGGAGGAAACTTTTATCACTGTTACATTGATTTCTTTTACCACATGTTCTAAAAAGTGCAAGCAAAATTATTCATCTATGAAACTAAAAGGAAGACCTGACGCCAAGAGTAGCCTAGTCGGAACCAAGGTCATATCTATGCCTTATGTGCTTGAGATAAACAGGTGGATTCAATCACGGGTCCGCACTATGCCAGGCACGATTAGAACCAACCCTCTAATCGGCACACTCTAGTTTCTTAGACATTTGATATATCATTACTTTACACAAGACCTATCTGAAAAAGAAAAAGAAAAAATATATATGTATGTATGTATGTATATATATATATATATATATATATATACATATATATACATATATATATATATACACATATGTATATATATATATATATATATACATATATATACATATATATATATATATATATATATATATATATATATACACATATACATATATACTGTAGCTGAAGTTTCTAGTTAAAAACATCCACAACAGTAGGTGAAGATGTACCCCCTTAACCCATGAAGGCCCAGAGGATGTTGTGGCTAATGCCTGAAAATTTGATTCAGCTCCCCCTCCCCTTGGACATCGTAAGTGTTGAAGTCTTTTGTTCCTGTGTCGTATTTTATGAGTTATTTTCCAGCCCAGGGACGGGCGATGTTGTTCAGCTGATGGGTTATCACACTAGGCTGTTTTTCCTGTAACCTCCGGTGGTACCCTAGAACTTTTTACACCAAAAAAATCACTGTGACAAACTGTTTTGTTTTCTCAACAAAAATACATAGAATGTCGTTTGATATGCTGGAGGTAAATTATTTTCCTTCAGCATATCAGATTCCTTCCTGAAAGCTACAAACTACAAATCTGCTCAAACAGTCGGAGGAAAAATAGCCCAGTGTGATAGCCTTGAGGGTTCTTGTCTCATATAATATATTTTGGCTACTTGTTTCATGCATCTCTGGCACTCTTTCGATAAGGAAAGATGTCCATTTTGATCCTCCCGTTTTGACCGTCGCCAGTAGATTGGATCCTTCCAATAGGAGGCGGGAAGTTGAATCGATAAAAACTTCCTTACGTACCATACAGTAGTGTGTCTGTCTTTTTTATTCTGGTCACCGACAGGCTCTTTTCTATATCTCTGTGGCACCCCGTCGATAAGAACGTTGTGATATGGACTGTAATGACGACATGTAGCTTAGATGAAAATATTATTTTTCCACACTTTTCTATTCCCACTTTATTTAGACGTTACACGGCGAGAGACGCGCCCCTTATGTAACAAAAGCAATAATGAGCTGAGTATATCTTTAAAGTTCCTCTAAGCTGAATGAAATCGCCTGGCGTTGGTCAATGCAATTTTTTTAAATGCCTCAATTTCATTACGATGCACCGTGAAGGGTGAAATCACACTGAAGTGTTGCATCAACAACCGCCGTCATGGGGCTTCGTGGATTGACCAAATCCCAGTAACTCGGTTCCTAAGCGCTGAGAACTGGGGCCAGAACGAGATTTTACTTGTCAGAAACACAACCGAATTCGAATTCCAAGTCGTTTAGTTTTAGTCGTCAAGGTGGCGTCACTCTGGGAGCAGCATTTCTCCGGATCTCTGTGAATTTGGTTGCCTGGAGAGCGACTTCCATTCATTCATTCAGAGTTTAAATTAACTTCTAGTTAAAAGACGATCAGTCTTCTAGACGCATCGTTAAAATGACAAAACAAAAGGCGAGAATATGCCAAGGAGATCCCCTCTCACCATTCAAGTTCTCATCGCTCGTCGTCGTGATCGATGAACGCGTTTCTCCCCTTAACGTCAATTCACTTCGCATCTTCGAACTCTCTTCTTAAGCAACCGAGGGGGAACATTACCTCCGCTCACTTGCTAGAGAGAACTCCCCACCAACCTCCACCCTACTCATTACATCGTTCACTGGAACCACGGTTCATTAAACTCCAAACCGATCAGACAAACGAGTCGACAAATGTTCCTGCCGCGACGAATAAGGACGTCACGAGGTCCCAAGCATCGGAGTTGGTTCTCATCGTCGTCAGTTCGTAACGACTTCGTTGCGACTGCGACTCCGGTGAAGGGTCGAGAATGGTATCGTAGTGATGATAACGATCTTGCGTTGATGAAGTCATTGTTGTTTTCCCTTTCAATTCAGGTAGTTAGTTTAGTGATTTTGTACTGAATGACGCCAGACAATCTTATTCATCTTTAGTGAAAGTTCTTGTCCGCAAAGGATTAAACGGTGACATATACCATAAGTGATGAATTTCTGTATGTCTATTATTGAGTGGTGATCCTTGACGACTCATTTGTGATGAAAGGCCATAGTCCAGGGAAAAAAGTCGATGTTTGGCGAGCGTGGGGAGAAGAAAACAGACCTGTGATGGCCAAAATTAAAGGATAAGTACCTTTGGTAGCGTAACCGGAAGCATATCGGGCTTGCATTCGCTTAGTTGTGGCTTTGAATCCTGCACTACTCTTCAAGTCCCAACAGTCTAAGCACACAGGGTAAAGGTGACGTCTTCGGTCGCAGCTACTCAGCGCCTTCTGGCGTACGCTCCTCAGCACCACCTAATGCCTAGACCGAATGTATACACATCGTGCGTAATTAGCTGCTCAAGCGGATTAGTCCATCAATACCATTATAGTTGAACGCTACCGCTTGATAAAGTTATCAGGTTGCAGTCAGCACAAACTACAGTTATTTCTCCCTTTTGGGAATCACTAAAAATCGGAAATTTTCAATATTTGGAACCATAACAGCTTTCAAAAATATGATACCAGAAAATACTTCTAGTGTCCGGAATTTCTTTAGACTTAGTAACAATGTGTTCCGAAGATCAGAGCTCTTTAAATTCTAGAGATTCCTGATAGTGAAAACTATGTAAGTGAGTTTGACCTCAGAAATCATGTGATGAATTCCTTTTGGTCCAGGATCACCTCCAAACCGAAGAGAAAGTCGCGGCGTTAGATATAACAGAATCCACAAAATCTGCGTTTGGGTTAAGTAAAGGTTAACCAATATGGCTTTAACCTTTTTAGTGCGGCAAGCAACTTTGGCCTGGATACATAATTTTTACTTGGATAAGCAATCTGGAAAGTATGCCGCCAGGGCTTACTGCCGGGCGACCAGAGTAGGAGCGAGGGGACATGTAGGGATGATGACAACTTGAGAGCCATTGGAGGTGAAAACAAGTTGAGACAAAGAAAGCTTGAAATGGAGATAATTTTAGATGTAGACAACTTAATACAAAGACTTTTTTCGGTTCGTCAAACTTGTACTTACCCCCAACCTTAACCTTCATGTGAAGACAATCTGAGGTGAGGACAACTTGGTATAACACGAAACAAATTAACAGTACGGTGAGACTAGTTCGAAAAACAACAACAACAACAACAACTCAAAATATAGACAGCTTGAAGTGAAGATAAACTAAGATGAAGACAAGTTGTCTAGCTTGGAGTGACAACAACTTGATGGTAAAGACAGCTCGAGATGAAAACAAATTAAAGACAAATTGAAGTTAAGATAGTAGACAAGTTAGGATAAAGAAATTTTTAAATTAAAAATCATATAGACAAATTGAAACGAAGAAAATTTGACAACCTAAGGTGAAGACATGGTGATATAATGAGACTTTGACATTAAGACATTATGAGATAAAAACAACTCGAGAGGAAGCCGACTCGTAATGAAGACAGCCTTGAAGGCTAGAAAACCACCAAAGACAACTTCGTCCTTATTCTCTCCAAGTTCTTGTCCAGCTGACCTTGGGAAGATTAAAATTACCTCTTGTTGCTGGTGCTTGCTGAAAACCAAAAACCACACGGGAGCGGCACCGAGACGCGGACACTCCGAAAACCACGAAACCACGAAAACAATGTCGCACACAACGAAACCGGTACCGAACATCATGACACTTTTATTTTTACCAGCTTCCTGTTTACACAATCTCGACGCTTTGGCTCCGCATCCAACGTCATTCGATCTCCGAACCGACGTTCCCACGTTCATCTCCCGTTCGCTCGTACCGTTCCGGGGCTCGAGGGCCGTTCTTCTTTCCGGACCTTCTCGGCGGGGAAGGATGAGAGAGGCTGGAGTGGAGTGGGAGATGATGGGAAATGGGATGGGAAGGAGACTTGGGTTTAGTTACAAGAGGGCCACGATTTGACTAATGTATTCTTGTGGTTGAGCAGAGACCTCGGCTTTCCTTCCTCTGCCGACCTCGATCTCGCCCCCACCCCCACCCCCACCCCTACCTCCACTTCTCTATCTCTTTCGCCGTCTTGGTCCTCTTCTTTTCCACCAACTTCTTGGTTGTCCTATTTTCCCTCGTGTTCTTCTCAAATGTTCTTTTTGTTTGTCGTCGTCGTCGTCGACGTCCTCATTGTTGACGTCTTTATTGGCTTCATTTATCATTCTCTTCATCTTTTCCGTCTATTTTGTTGTAGACTTTATCACCTTTTTCTTTATTGATTTTGTCTTCGTCTTCGTATTTATTGTATTCGTTTTTATCATATTTATCTCTGTCTTCGATGATTTTGTCTTCGTTTTTATCGCCTTCCTTTTCATCGTCTTCATCTTTGTCTTTATTGTCTTCGTCTTTACCTCTATTGTCTTGGGTTTTGTCGGCTTCATCTTCGTCTTTGTTGATTTCGTCTTTGTCTTCATCTCAGTCACTTTCATCTTCATCGTCTTCATTTTTGTCTCCATTGCTTTCGTCTTATCCTCTATTGTCTTCGTTTTCGTTGTCTTCATTTTCATAGTTTTCATCTACATCGTTGTCCGTTTTCATCGTTTTCGTCTCCATTGTTTTTGTCGTCATTGTCTTCGCCTTCATCATCTTTGTCTTCGTCGCATTCATTTTCATCGTCCTCGTCTTCATCATCTTCGTTTTTGTTGTCTTCGTCTGCATCGTCCCCATCTTTGTCTCATCGTCTTCGCCTTCATCACTATTGTTGTCAGCATCTTCATTTTCTTCGTCCTCGTCTTCATTGTCTTCGTATTTGTCTCTATCGTTCCCATCTTTATAACTTTTGCTGTTCTCTTAATAGTCTTCATTGTCTTCATCATATTTGTCTACATCGTTCTCATTGTCTTTATCTTCATCGTTTTCATCTTCATCATCTTAATCATCTTCATCATCTTAATCATCTTCATTTTCATCGCCTTCATTTTCATCTTTTTTATACTCATCGTTTTTGTCTTCATTGCTTTCGTCTT
>NC_134790.1:57486731-57491731 GCF_046742065.1 Oratosquilla oratoria
GGTGTTTACTAAGGAGAGGTTGGATAAAGTACCTGACTGCGATCAGATTTTCAGAGGAGATGAAGAAAGTAGTCTATCTAATATCAGCATTAGTAAAGTAGAAGTACTGTAGTCAAGCAGATTGAAAGACTTAAAGCTATAAAATCCCCGGGTCCAGACGAAAATTTTCCGAGAATGCTAAAGGAGTGTAAATTTGAAATCTGCGACCAGTTAACTTAAATATTTAATAAATCAGTAGACACTGGTTTTGTGCCTACTGCTTGGAGGCAAGCAAACGTTGTTCCTGATTTTAAGAAGGGAGATAGATCGTCTATATGCAACTACAGGCCAATCAGTTTGACATCGGTTATAGAAAAAATGCTTGAATCAGTAATAGTAAATAGACTCAGAGAACACATCGAAAGACATATTTTAATTCGTGATTCACAGCATGTTTTCTCCAAGGGTAAGTCATGTGTGACTAATCTTCTATCCTTTTACACTAAAGTATATAAGGCGTCTGATAACAATGATAATTACGATGTTATTTACCTTGACTTTAGCAAAGCGTTTGACAAGGTGCCACACCAGAAACTACTAAATAAAATCAAAGCCCATGGCATAGGAGGAAAAGTGTTAGAATGGATTAGAGCTTGGATCAGTAACAGAAAACAGCGGGTCACCATAGATGGAGTAAAATCTAGGTGGGGCAGTGTTGCTAGTGGGGTCCCCCAGGGCTCGGTTTTGGGTCCCTTGTTGTTCATTATGTACATAAAGGACTTAGACAACAGGATAAATAATGATGTTAGTAAGTTTGCGGACGACACTAAAATAGGACGCCTAATTAGTTCAGGAGACGACGCAGAGATTCTGCAGGATGATCTTAACAAATTGTTCACATGGTCGGTGAAACGGCAAATGAAGTTCAATATCTGTAAGTGTAGCGTGTTAAACGTAGGGCTATACAACCCCATAAATAGATACAGCTTAGATAACACGCCTTTAGAGAAAACTGAGTGCGAGAGAGACCATAAAACCAGGAAACAGTGCATTAGCGCCAGGAATAAAGCTAACAGAGCATTAGGTTTCATTGCTAGGACGGTAACGAATAGGAGTGCAGAGGTAATTATTAAACTCTATCTAGCAATAGTTAGACCCACCTTCACTATGCGGTACATTTTTGGTCTCCGTCCCACAGAATGGACATCAATTCACTAAAATCAGTACAGAAAAGAATGACCAAAATGATACTTGGACTCAAAAATTTGCCTTACGAAGAGAGGCTTAGCC
This sequence comes from Oratosquilla oratoria, assembly GCF_046742065.1. Lineage (NCBI taxonomy): Eukaryota > Metazoa > Arthropoda > Malacostraca > Stomatopoda > Squillidae > Oratosquilla > Oratosquilla oratoria. The sequence continues at coordinate 57,488,001 of NC_134790.1, forward strand.
ACTTTAAGTAACACTCTCTGGAAAGACGTAGAGTGCGGGGTGATCTAATAGAGGTGTTCAAGTGGATCAAAGGCTTTAACAAGGGTGATGCAAACAAGGTCATCATATTAAAACAACAGGGCAGGACTCGCAATAATGGTTATAAACTGGACAAATTTAGATTTAAAAAGGAAATAGGCAAGAATTGGTTTACTAATAGGGTGGTCGATGAATGGAATAAACTTAGTAACCATGTAGTAAGCGCTGAAAGTATCAGTTGTTTTAAGAAACGATTAGACAACTTTATGGATGGGGATGACAGGTGGTGATAGATACGGAGCTGCCTAGTGTAAGTATTATGGTCTCTTGCAGTCTCCTTCATTCTTATGTTCTTATGTTCTTATATGTATATGTATATGTATATGTATATGTATATACATACATACATACATATATATATATATATATGTATTTATATATAGATATATGTATATATATATACATATATATGCGCACACGCACAGACTCTCCCCATATACAGTATGTATATATATATATATATATATATATATATATATATATATATATATACATATATATATATATGTATATATATTTGTATATATATATTTGTATATGTATATATGTATATATATATGTATATATATAAATATATATATATCTATATATATATATAAATATATATATATTTATATATATATGTATATATATATATATATGTATATATATATATATATATATATATATATGTATATACATATATACATATATATATATAGTTATGGCTCAGGCTGGAAAGATATTTGTTAACTGTAAGGGCACACCGAATGCCCAAGTCACAACAAAGTTAGAATGGGGTCATGAAAAGGGATCAGACTAATATTTCGGTACAAAATATAATCAAACAGAGACAATAACCAATTAAAATATGATCTTAATCCTAGCACATAATATATGCATAAATATAGGAGAATGAGGGAATGAGATATGTAGTAGATTGATAAAGGATAAGACTGAAACCTGGAACGTCGAGTCGTCATTGTCCAAGTAATAATACTTACAATCTAGAGGAGACAGGAGCTTGCAGCTTAGCTAGAGGCGAGTCTGATGAATTTTGGGAATGCCTGGCCTATATAGTCGTTCTATACTGGCGTTTTGGGCAGTGATTGGCTGAGGAACTAATGGTGAAGTGGAAGGATAATCTGTAGTTGGATAGGGTGTCATTTAGGTGAATGGGTAGTATCGTGACACCATACATACATACAGACACACACACACACACACACACACACACACACACACACACACACACACACACACACACACACACACACACACACACACACACACACACACACACACACACACACACACACACACACACACAAACACACACACACACACACACACACACACACACACACACACACACACACACACACACACACACACACACACACACACACACACACATATATATATATATATATATACATTCCCCGAGGGGGGTGGGGCGTTATTTATTCAATTTCGCACATTTTTGCAGGTAGAAAGATTATACATTATTTGTTTTTATTACATTTCCAAAACAGTATGGATCCTCTCATTAATATATCCTCTAATATTTCATATATATTTTGCACATCTGCAGCTTGTACATTATATGTCTGTGTTAATTTCGGATATGTAAACAACAAATCTTAGTTTATACCTAAAGTAGTTAGTGGTGACATCCGAATTCTTTGAATAATGTAAGAAAAAGTGTGACCTTTGATTTAGGAAGGCTTACCACTTTGGCCCAATGTCTTCCAGTAGTCAGTGACATTTCTCCCCAACAGGCGCAGAGGGAGGACGGGCGCACAACGACCGGGATTCTGTCGTCTCTGGTGACCTCGTTCGGGGTTGACCTAGACTCGCCCCGGATGCTCACTTGGCGACTCTTCAGCAGGTAGTTCTACCGCTGACGAAGTAGGAACATAAGAATGGAGGAGACTGCAAGAAACCACGAGGCCTACACTAGGCAGTTCCACATCCATTACTACCTATCATCCCCATCCACAATTTTATCTAACCTATTAAAATAACTAATAGTTTCAGCGCTCACCACATGGTTACTAAGTCTATTCCATTCGTTAACCACTCTATTCGTAAACCAGCTCTTGGCTATTTCATTCTTAAATATTAATTTGTCAAGTTTAACTTCTTTACAACGAGTCCTGCACTGTTATCGTTGTTTATCTTTGAAATGCTTTAGCACTGCATTTCTGAAAGGTGTATATTGGGGGCGGGGAGTGTCTCCAATGAATGGCATGATGATGGAGATCAAGACGAATAAAGTTGGAGAACATAAAGATGACGTTTTTACAGATTTGTGACTGTCGAGCGTCAGGTGGCCTTGCTCATCTGTGAGCAAAATATTGAGCGGAAAGGGGTTGAGACCTCTTTTCGACAAAACCCTTCACCACGATAATGCTCCGATACATTTTGTTTTGGGTCATTTTTGTTTTCCCGACAATTTCTTTCTCTATTATCATTTCCTTATTTTTTTTTTTTTTTAATTTTCTGGTTAATTTTAGTTTGGCTAACCTAACCTAATCTAACTTAACCTAACCTGACCTAACCTGAATAACCTAGCCTAACCTAACCTAACCTAGCCTAACCTAACCTAACCTGACCTAGCCTAACCTAACCTAGCCTAGCCTAGCCTAACCTAATCTAACCTAACCTAACCTAACCTAACCTAAACTAACCTAGCCTAGCCTAACCTAACCTAACCTAACCTGACGTAGCCTAACCTAGCCTAACCTAACCTAACCTAACCTAACCTGACGTAGCCTAACCTAGCCTAACCTAACCTAACCTAACCTAACCTAACCTAACCTAACCTAACCTAACCTAACCTAACCTAACCTAACCTAACCTAACCTAACCTAACCTAACCTAACCTAGCCTAACCTAACCTAACCTAACCTAACCTAGCCTAACCTAACCTAGCCTAACCTAACCTAACCTAACCTAAGCTAACCTAGCCTAGCCTAACCTAACCTAGCCTAGCCTAACCTAACCTAACCTAACCTGACCTAACCTAACCTAGCCCAACCTAACCTAACTTAACCTAATCTAACCTAACCTAACCTAACCTAACCTAACCTAACCTAACCTAACCTAACCTAACCTAACCTAACCTAACCTAACTTAACCTAACCTAACCTAACCTAACCTTGTCGACCACTTTGGATATGCTTGCCGCACAGCCATGCGGCTTGCCTTGGTGTCGGGAAAACTAAAGTAATATTTTGTTTTATTTAACGTCGGGCGATTTCATTCAACTGAAGACAGACCCTCAGAAATCTGAAGATTTCCTTAAATTTCCTTTTGTTTCAGAAATTATTTGGCGAAGAAAAATCTTCGCTTCAGCCCACAGCAATGTTCCCGAAGCCGAACAAAATTGCCTGGCGTGAGCTAGAATGAACTCTGTTGAGCGCGTTGCCGTAGATCATTTCAACCCCGTCACTACATTCCTTAACCTGTTCACACTGGCGGTTTCAATATAAATCAATGAAGGCGTTCACACAAAACCAAGCTGGGTTTTTTTTCTTGACTGTCTGGTACCATCGCGGTTTCAGCGCGGTTCAAACCGCTTGTATGAACAGGGCCTTAGTCAAATGAAACCACCCGACGCTGACCAGAATGAAGTCTGTAAAGAATACGTTATCATAAGGAATAGGGTT
>NC_134790.1:57494231-57496731 GCF_046742065.1 Oratosquilla oratoria
ATTTTCAAGAAATCCATCATATCCGGAGATGTCCCAAGAGAATGGAAGCTAGCTAACGTTACTCCCATATTCAAAAAAGGTGACAAAAAGAAACCAAATAACTATAGGCCTATAAGTTTGACTTCAATCATAGGAAAAATAATGGAAACTATCATCAGAGATGCTATCGAACATCATTTAGAAAGTAACCGTTTGATAAATGATAGCCAGCATGGTTTCAGACGGAAACGTTCTTGCGTGACTAACTTACTCGAATTCTACAACACAGTTATATCAAATTATGACAAAAGAAACAATATAGATTTAATATATCTAGACTTTGCAAAAGCTTTTGATACCGTCCCACACGAAAGACTACTTACTAAATTAGCTTTGCATGGAATAAGTGGTAGCCTATTAGGTTGGACTAGTAATTGGTTGAATGGTCGAAAACAGAGAGTTGTTTTAAATGGAAAAACTTCTGGATGGAAAAGTGTTGCAAGTGGAGTTCCTCAGGGTTCCGTTCTTGGGCCACTTCTATTCATAGTATATATAAATGATATAGACCATGGACTAAAATCTACTGTTTCCAAATTTGCTGATGATACAAAACTGTGCGGAGTGGCAAATGATCACTTAAACTTATTAGATATTCAAGAAGACTTAGATAAACTACAGAAATGGTCTGAAAACTGGCTAATGAAACTTAACCCAAATAGATGTAAGGTTGTGCACATAGGTAAAAATAACGATAAATACGACTTCAAGTTATTTGGAAATTCGTTAACAAAAGTGGATAGTGACAAGGATCTTTGCGTACTTATGAGTAATGATCTCAAATCATCTAAACAGTGTATTTCAGCATCTGAGAAAGCAAATAATATTCCTGAACTGATTGCGCGATCTTTTGACTTCTAAAGTCCATCACTCATTAACAAGCTATATAAATCGTTAGTTCGTCCACATTTGGAATATGCTGTTTCCGTATGGTCACCGAATCTCATTAAAGACATTGACAGACTGGAAAAAGTACAACGGCGAGCCACAAAACTGATTACAAATATCAAAAATAAATCATACGAAAATCGACTAAAGCACATGAATCTGTTTTCCCTAAAAAAGCGTAGACTCAGAGGTGACTTGATACAGGTCTTTAAGATTTTAAAGGGAATTGACAACATCAAAAGTGACAAAATTTTCACATTGAATGAGAATCAGACAAGAAACAATGGTCTCAAACTGTCCGGAAATAGATTCAATTTGGAAACAACTTTGCCAACCGTGTAGTTAATGAATGGAATAAACTTCCTGCACAGGTAGTGCAATGTAGTTCAGTTCGAAGCTTTAAGAATCATTTAGATAAATACCTAAGTAAGATGCTGTAATGATTATAATTTATCTTATATTATTTGCTTTTGTTTTGTTATAATTTGTCTGTCTGATTTTCATTTACTATTAGTTATATGTCAATTTATTATTATTTACTATTTACCTGGTTGTTTATTATTTTAACTATACCTATGCATTTATTTATGTATTTTATTTGTTATTTACATTACTATAGTTTTTATTTATCATTTTATTATTAATATGATTTTTTTTGCATCCGACCTAGATATGGACCAAAAGGTCTCCTGTCGGCATGCTCCGCCTTTGTAATCCTTTGTAATATGTGTATATATACATATATATATATATATATACATATATAGATATATATAAGTATGTGTACATATTTGTACACATGCATATACATACAGTAATATATATGAATATATACATGTGTGCATACATATATACATATAAGAATAATTTTGTATATTTCTGTGATATACCTTACTTTATGCTGTTAACTATACAACACAGTTGGTGGGGCAGTACTCCGTGTTGGTGGTTCTCTACGAGGGCGAGCAAGTGGAAGCGTGCTCAGTACTTCATCGTGTGAAGCCCAAGAGAGCCTCTGCTGTGTTTAATAATGTAAGGAAATACAAAAATTTCATTAGTTATTTACAATGGAGAAAATATGAACGCATGACATGTCTTGAAATTTCAGCTTTTATTTAGACCAATGGGTTTTCGGTGGAGGGTCTTCAATGTATGTAGTACGTGATATCAAGTATATTTAATTTCCAAAGCAGTTTTATAGTTATAATACCTTTGTAACGGGGAAACATATACTAAAGGCTTTTTTTCCCCTTTGCACGGTAGCCAAAAAGAAAAAGGCATAGAAACCACTCCCACCCATTCCATCCCCTACATACTCCACTCCCCTCCACCCTCTTCCCTCCCTCACATCTTGGCACCTCCTGGATGACGAGTCATCCCTGCATCCTGCCCACTGCCCTGGGTCAGAAGCAGTGTCGCAAGACACAGCACATCCGCAGTAAGGACACTTAATTAATTCGGCGACCCCCATCTCCGTCCCCTCATGCAGAAAAGAAGACGGGAAGTAATTCCTTCGGGCTGCGTCAATATATTTCTCACACATACTCCCTCATCCCCCTATCCCCCACCCCCTCAT
>NC_134790.1:57504231-57526731 GCF_046742065.1 Oratosquilla oratoria
ATGTGTAAATCTTTTGATCTGAGTCCTAATAACGCAGGATGGCTTTCTTCTGCAAATGGAGGGCTTTGATTTAACAAATATTGTTTATATTTCTTGAATATATATACATACATACATATACCAACGGCTTTTCCCCCCTTACAAGCCTAGTAACCCATACCATACTTCTCAGGCACCTCATCTCAAACACATTTATATTCCTCCACTCTTCCTCTCATATGTTCCTTGTTTCTACCCCATACAGTGCTGTCGACACAATCACTCCTTCATACCATCTCCTCTTAGTATCCATTCCCAAATGTCTATTTCTCATTACAATTTTTAATCCCCCAAGGCATTTACTCGCTTCTCTCAATCTACATTCTACCTCCACCTCCACTCCTCCCTTTCCCGCCACATTCGTACCCAAGTATCTAAAACTATCCACTTCCTCCAGTCTCTCTCCCTTAATACTCACTTCCAATTTGCTGCCACATTCTCCCCTTGTACATCTAGTCACCTTACATTTACCCACATTTGTCTTTAACTTCCTTCTTTCACACACCTGCTCAAACTCTGTCACTAACTTCCTTAATCCCTCCTCTGGAGGGGTTGGAGGTGAGTGGCAGAGTAAAAAGCGAAGGATGGAGAGTGGAGAGCAGAAGGTGGGGAGAGTGGAGGTTGAGGACGAATGCCAAAGAGTAGAAAGTGGTAGATGAAGAGTGAAGAGCAGAAGTCGAAAACTGGTGATAGAGGATGGAGGGATGAGGAATCAGATCCCATCCATTATACTGTCAAATATCAATGGAGATGGATCGAGAGTCCGTTTTGGCGGTTATCAGTGATGGCCCACAAGGCTTGGGAGAAAAGGTGAACGTGGTTATGGGCTGTCACGGCGTAAGACCCCCCCCCCAACCCTCATTGATTAACTTGTTTCGTATCCGCAGAACTTCATGCAGCGGTTTGTCATTACGCTTCCACGAGTCCTCCGACCTGGAACTTGACCTTGACTTGACCCCGGCACCGCAGCAAGGCACCCCTGACCTCTACCCTACCGGAGACTGGAGTGGCAAGTTCGGAACTCTCCTTGGACTCGAATTTGCAGCTGCCACCGTGACCGATACAACTTCGACGCTATTCGGGACCAACAGCGTCTTGGGTACGTGCAGGTTATGTGTTAGTTGGGGTTTGGATACCACGGATAACAGAGCCAAAGGTATATGCAAAGAGAAGCATACGTATAGACAGACATAGACAGGCAGACAGTCATACAGACAAACAGACAAACATGCAGACAAACAGACATGCAAGCAGACAGGCTGAAAGACAGACAGGCACGCAGTCAGACAAACCCACATCCACCCACCCACCCACACACACACACCTGGAACAAATTAGGCAAAGAAACAGTGTGTGCAAACAATATTCAAGGTTTTAAGAAAAAAACTTGATGCTGAAAGATACAAAGACGGGTTACCACGAAAGATGCTGAAAGATACAAAGACGGGTTACTCCCTTCCCGTATAATACAACTAGGTAAATACAACTAGGTAAATACACACACACACACACACACACACACACACACACACACACACACACACACACACACACACACACACACACACACACACACACACACACACACACACACACACACACACACACACACACACACACACACACACACACACACACACACACACACACACACACACACACACACACACACACACTTTCTCTCTCGACGGTGAAGTGGTACCGCACTCGACCGCTAATTCAACGATCAGAGTTCGAGTTCCGCCTAGGGTTGAAAAAAAAAAAAAAAAATCAGAATCACTGCATTCCAACTCTAGTGGACTAGAAGTTGTGTGTGTGTGTGTAAGGTCACAGTATTGCTCATAGATCGATCATATATGACCTCTCATCCATGAGGGTAGTAGCTGTCGATCACAAATCCAACACGTGATCCAAGACCGTGATGAAACACACACACATACTTACACACTGTGGCAGCGTTCGCGGCCGCCACTACGGCGGTCCGGGTTCGAATCCCGCCCAGGGCTGAAATAATTTCAGTATTACTGCGCTGCGAGTCGTTACTTCAACTCTCGTGGGCGGGGAGTTGGGTGTGCGTGTAAGGTCATAGCATTACCCATAGATCGGTCATATATGAGCTCTGAGCTATCTTCCGATCACGAGTCCAGCACGTGTTCCAAGACCATGGTGAATCACACAAACACATACGTACCTCACACATGCACGCATGAATATACATGCACACACACATGCATACACATGCATATGTACGCACACACATACACGCACGGACACGAGCACGTGCACATCACACACACACACACACACACACACACACACACACACACACACACACACACACACACACACACACACACACACACACACACACACACACACACACACACACACACACACACACACACACACACGACTCGGTGGCCATTTTATTGGGTCGCTAAGGGTTTGCAGAAAATAATTATTTTCCCACTACAAATATATTATAATTGTATACTGTAATGATTAAATAAAAACTCCAAAGCAGAAAATTTATTTGAAGTGTTTTGAAATTTCAATGTATATCTATGTAGGCTTGGGTCGCGATGCTTGATTTGTGCAAAATTTTGGGTCGCTGCCAAAAAAGGTTAAGAACCACTGGTCTATAGTATAGGCCTTATGGTCACTTGCAGTCTCCTCTATTCTTATGTCCTTATGTACAGGGTGTAGGTTTGTTGTGACTTTTCTACCAAGCGAATTTATTCATTCATGGGGTGTTAGTCTCTTCTCCTTCCTTAAGTTTCACCAAGTGGGGTAGAAAAATGTGACCTGAAGGTAATGCAGGGGGTTCTCAAAAGGTCACGTTGGTCGCAAGGTCAGAACAATGAATTTATTCCTTAACCATTGTGGGTTCGAATCCCGCATTCCTCTCTGATTCCCAGCAGTGACTGTTACCTACCCCAACAGTCCAAGCGTATAATAGGGCAAAGGTGACGGCGACGGCAAATGGTACTTGCCTTCTACTCGTAAATTGACTCCTCACCATCATCTTCGTTTACCCTTCCCATTCTAAAACTCTCTCATATATATGTTGATGTGGTTGGTTACCATATCATGGTAGAGATAATAGTCCTGAGGTGAAGGATTAATGAAAGCTTAATCCTCTTCACCTAAGGACTATTCTCTCTACCATGATGTGGTAACCAACCACATCAATTGGTGTGTGGCGGCAGCTGCGTCGAGGTCCACTTTAAGGGTCACCATTTGTAGTAGGCAGCTCTCCAGGGGTCACCAAATGTAGTAGGGGTGTTACTACTACATGGTGTGTGAAGTCTAAAGATAATCTGTATTTATCTGATCCATATCTCACGAAGACTTCACACACCATGTAGAAGTAACACCACTGCATGTACTGCATTGTAAGAGTACATGCAGCTTGTCTAATTCCTGCTATGTTGGTTGATACTTTCCCATGTGTTCTGGCTTCCTCCAGGCCATTTGAGTGATCACCTTAGACCCCCTAACACCAAGAGCTTATCAACTAAGCTTGTTTAACTCCTTCCACACTGAGTGACACTTTTCATTTTATACTATCTCGAGCAATCAAGATCACGTGAAGGGACATATTCTTTGGGTACGTTTTACAGACCTTGTAGTTGTTCCAGCTGCCGCTAAATTATTTTATTCCGCTGAGGGTCGCACCATTTTAAGTGAGAGAGTAAAACTTCATCTGTAGCAGCAGCTTACCCTTGTTACCGAACTAACCGGTTGCACAGTTTCTGATGTGCACTATAACTTTACAGGTCTGTACGACGCATTTCTAAGCCGAGACCAAATGACATTTTTTCTCTCATTGATGAACAACTGGTTGCAGAATTTAACTTGGTGAGATGATGAAAATGTGATAGTGGTGGCACTTGGGGACACACAATGAGACAGACAGCGTCCTTGTCCATCTTTTTTGTCGCCATGGTTGCCGACTCGATACGTCGAACTGAAACGTAATTCACGTAGCCTTCACAACGTCGTGCGCCTGGCACCAATGTTTCCAGGTCCTCCAGTTCTCGAAGTTGCCAATCATTTGAACAGTACTTGAAGATTAACATGTCAATTTATTTTATGAAGGTAGTATTACGTCACATAGAATATATTCAAACTTTTAATATCTACACTCTATTCCACCTGTCGTTAGGCGATTTTATTCAGCTGTTACAAGGGTTGAAATTATTTTTTACTTTGAGATTTTCTTCAGTCATAAAGACGGGATCCTTTAAATCCTGAGATCAATAGGTGACTTACGAGTAGGATTGAGTGAGGCCTCCTTGAAACATACGTGTGTGGTTGTATGAGTTGAAGCTTTGTGTGTGTAGGAGTATGTGTGTGTGGGAAGGGGGTGACGCTACTAGATGTCATATTATATCACACCACATGACGTCAGGCTACGTGACATCACGTTACAAAATGCTTACTCCAAGTTACTGGATCCCACATCAAACTCTTTCCTCTGTGTAGGTCGGAGCGTCGTCGTTTACGACGAACTCTGGAGAGTCTTGGGCTGCGCCAACCTCGAGGACCACACTCCGAAGATCACCGCTCGAGCATCATTTTCGAGTCGCCGACGGCGCCGAAGTAAGGTGAAGAGCGATATGGAGGACAAGGAAGAGGTCGTCGAAGGGGAGCTGGTCCTCTCGCAGCCGACAGACTCATTCTTCTCAGAAACTCAAATTCTTCTTAAAGTCAACAAAACGGGTAAGACGAATTTTCGTTTTCCTTAGACCCTTTGGGAGGATGATATTCTAAATTAATTTGTTCTAGATTACACCAGTGACCATGGACTACTATATATTAGATGAGGTTAGGTTTGAGTAGAGTTTTTAGTCAGAACTTTGCCTTGTGAATTTTTTCATAGATTCGATATTTCATCACTATACCTCCACTATACCCACACTGATACGGGTAGCAAGCATTCCAAAGACCTTTCTATTTTTCTTGCAGCTGGAACAGAAGCCAGCTTTGGCCACAGATGGCACATCCACAGCGGGCAGGTTGACTCAGACTCGGATTGCGCCTCGCCTGGGCCACATTTCAATCCGTACGGGGCATCGCCTACGCAACGGTGAGTTGGAACTTACTATTATTCCATGTGCATGTGATTCACTACCATGGTATTGAATCATGTGCTTGAAGCGTGATCGACAACGATGAAAGCTTATAGCTTATGTATATATATATATATATATATATATATATATATATATATATATATATATATATATATATATATATTTTGTGTAGCCAGGTAGGATATTTTCTTGCAGGCAGACGAGGTTAAAAGCTATTGAAGATTCATTTTTGATTATCTTCTTGCGTATAGTCTCTATACGACGAATATTTGACTTATCATTTTCTGTAAGTCTGCTTAGGAGATCTCTTATATTGGCCGACATTTCGGAACTTTCTTGTTCCATCTTCCAGGGCGAATCTGAATCTGACTCTGAATCTCTAGGAAAGACCACCTCGCTCGCGCGGGATCGGTTTTTGTGGGAGGGGAAGAATGTCTGTAAGAAAATGAGAAGATAGTAGCGTATAAAAGAGGGCTATTGCCACCGGGCGAATTGCGAGCGATTAGGGGTTTATTGGTGGTCGTGGCTCGGGAGAAATGGACCGGGAGCTTGGAGGGCAGCGCTGACGCCGGGGTTAGGATTAGGATCACCAACGAAATTTTAGAAAATGGTAGGAGTCGTAGTAGTAGAGAAAGGTGGAAAAACGGAAAAATCTTTAGTGGGAGGTAAACTGAAATGAGTAGATGTAGTAGAATAGAAAATTAGAAAGGAAGCGAATTTTAGTCGAAGAAAAAGTAAGTGTAGATGTTTGTGCGTGTGTTGTGGCACTGTTCGTGAGAGGTGTATGTGTGTATAAATGATATAGACCATGGACTAAAATCTACTGTTTCCAAATTTGCTGATGATATAAAACTGTGCTGAATGACAAATGATCACTTAAAGCAATTGGAAGATTTGGATAAACTACAGCAATGGTCTGAAAAGTGGCTAATGAAATTTAACCCAAGTAAAGTAGGGTTATGCACATTGGTAACAATAATAATAAGTACAATTACATGTTATTTGGAAATATGTTAACAAAAGTGGATAGTGAAAAAGATTGCATAATTATCAGTAATAATTCAAGTCATCTAAGCAGTGTATTTCTGCCTACGAGAAGGCAAATAAGATTCTAGGACTGATAGCATGATCTTTTGATTTCAAAAGTCCATCTCTCATTAACAAGCTATATAAATCGTTAGTTCGTCCACATTTGGAATATGCTGTTTCCGTATGGTCACCGAATCTCATTAAAGACATAGACAGATTGGAAAAAGTACAACGGCGAGCCACAAAACTGATTCCAAATATCAAAAATAAATCATACGAAAATCGACTAAAACATATGAATCTGTTTTCCCTAAAAAAGCGTAGACTCAGAGGTGACTTGATACAGGGCTTTAAAATTCTAAAGGGAATTGACAACATCAAATGTGACCAAATTTTTTACATTGAATGAGAATCAGACAAGAAACAATGGTCTCAATCTGTCCGGAAATAGATTCAATTTGGAAGTAGGTAGAAACAACTTTGCCAACCGTGTAGTTAATGAATGGAATAAACTTCCTGCACAGGTAGTGCAATGTAGTTCAGTTCAAAGCTTTAAGAATCATTTAGATAGATACCTAAGTAAGATGCTGTAATGATTATAATTTATCTTATATTATTTGTTTTTGTTTTGTTATCATTTGTCTGTCTGATTTTCATTTATTATTAGTTATATGTCAATTTATTATTATTTACTATTTACCTGTTTGTTTATTATTTAACTATACCTATGCATTTATTTATGTATTTTATTTGTTATTTACATTATCATAGTTTTTATTTATTATTTTATTATTAATATGATTTTTTTTTCGCATCCGACCTAGATATGGATCAAAAGGTCTCCTGTCGGCATGCTCCTCCTTTGTAATCTTTGTAATCCTTTGTATCTTACGGGAAGTGAGTTGAGTTCACTTCCCGCGTTTAGAGCGCGGTCCTGATAAGCCACAGGTAGGGCGAGCGTTGCCTGTTTTTCCCCAGGTTGGGTTTGAAGTCCTGTAGAGCTGATGCAGTGGCGGTGCGAGGGGGGCCAGACGGGCGGTGTAAATCCGCCTGCCGACGTTAACGAAGAGATCGGTCCGTAACCAGACCGGCAGCGGCAAAGGAGATGTAACTCCTCGCCACCACCGCTGGCGAGCGCGTTCCTGATGAGCCACAGGTGGGGCGTGCGTTGCCTGTTTTTCCCCAGGTTGGGTTTGGGTTCCAGAAGAGTTGATTCAGTGGCGGTGCGAGGGAGGGGCAGACGGGCGGGTGTTGTATGATCTCTTTCCTTCCAATCACAACTCTGAAAACAGAGAATTACGCGATTGGGAATTGTGTGTAAATGTTAGAAGTGTAAACTCGCTCACCAGCGTCAGCGAAGAGGCCAGCGTTAGGTTGCGGGCCGGTTGGATAGAGAGGTTTCCCAAGTCTCTCCGTCGACCAGCCTACGATCAGATTGAGGGTTCTGAGTGAGACGGTTTGGGCCTCTGCTTTTGCCAGCGTGACTTGGGAAATGTGTGTATTTGTCTTGGTGTAAACCCGCCTGCCGACGTCAACGTAGAGGTCGGCCATGCCAGACCGGCAGCAGCTAGGAGATATATCTCCTAGCCACCACCGGCCGGCGAAGATTCCTTGGAGTTTGTTGAGAGAGCTGGTTTGAAGAGACGTCCGACCTCTACGAGCGCTGTGTTGATCCGGTTTTTGCATGGATACTTGAGATGAGGTTGTTCAGTTTCTTTTTAATGGCCTCGGTTGGGTTACGTGTTATCTTCATGAACACGTAACTGGACAAGTTAGCACTAACCCAGATCTTCAACCATCCCTACTTGCTGAAGCTGGAAAAACCCGAGGAACTTACCATAGTAAGCTGATTAATAAGTACCATCACATCGCCGCAAAGCAACTACGCGAGAACCCAGGCATTACCATCAGACGGGCTGATAAGACCGCCGCCTATGTTATCATCAGCAAAGAAGAGTATATCCAAAAGATGAACACCATATTCAGTGACACCACCAAATTCATGAAGATAACACGTAACCCAACCGAGGCCATTAAAAAGAAACTGAACAACCTCATCTCAAGTATCCATGCAAAAACCGGAAGCCAAAGATTCCCGAAGCTTACTGGCGAGTACACACCAGGATATGCCTTTGGCAACATCAAGACACACAAAGAAAGCAATCCCATAAGGCCCATCATTTCACAAATACCTACCGCCACATACCCCATAGCAAAGAAACTAAACGATCTTCTCACTCCTTACGTCCCAAGCACATACACACTTACTTCAGCATCTGATTTCCTGGAAATCTTAAGGGATTCCCCTCCAGTAGAAAATGCCTCCATCGCATCGCTGGACGTGGAAAGTCTCTTCACCCACGTCCCAATAAATAAAACCATCGATTTCATCCTAAAACGAGTGTATCACAGCAATGGCACAAAGCCTCTTGACATCCCAGAGAACACATTGAAAAAACTACTCGAAATTTGTACAAAAGAGGCCCCCTTCACCTCTCCCAGCGGACAGCTTTACAAGCAGATCGACGGTGTAGCGATGGAAAGCCCTCTCGGTGTCTTATTTGCTAATTTTTTCATGGGCACCGAGGTCCTCGCAACAGCTCGACCCTCATTATACTGTAGATACGTGGATGATATCTTCGTACAATTGAAAGATATCGATGAACTACAAGACCTGAGAAATCGATTCATCGCAGCTTCAGACCTCAACTTCACTTACGAAGAAGAAAATAATGGATGCCTCCCCTTCCTTGATGTCCTCGTCACCGCTCGAAATACAGGCTTCGTCACTACAGTATACACCAAACCGACAAACACTGGACTCTGCCTAAACGGAAATAGCGAGTGCCCGAAGCGTTACCTACAATCCACCATCGGCGCTTACGTTAGAAGGGCCCTCTCACATTGCTCCACCTGGACACAAACCCACCAAGAACTGGAGAGAATCACACAAGTCCTTATCACCAATGGATACGCAAATTCAGATGTATTACAAGCAATACAAACACACTTAAACAAATGGTACACCGACGGAGACAGAAACACCACAAGCGAAAGCAAGCCTATAAAAATCTACTACAAAAACCATATGTCCACAGAATACAAAGCAGAGGAGAAGATCATAAAGGACATTATTCACAAAAATGTACTACCCACCGACCCAGCAACACACATCCAGATCATCATATATTACAAGACAACTACTGATACGTAATCGCCCCAACACAACGAAAGCAGATTTACAAGAAGACCATGTTGTATACCAATACAGCTGCAATAGTGAGGAGTGTGGACCTCACTCTTATATTGGTATGACAACAACAAAGCTTACAAGACGCCTGACATGCCATTTGAGTAACGGATCCATAAAGTCCCACCACACTGCCAAACTTAACAGACCACTAACAAGAAAAGATCTGGATCACAACACAACAATCATTGACAGAGAAAGAGATCCCCGAAGGTTGCTACTCCTTGAAGCACTCTATATTCAAGCAAAACAGCCATCAATTAACATCCAGGTGGAAGACCTACGGGTCTTGCCATCTGTCAAAAGAGTGAGTGCTAAGCGGCCAACGAACCCCATCGCCTCGCCCACTGGGAGAGACCCACCCGCGAGTGAAAACAACACACGCTCATTGGCTACCATTCACCAATGAGCATCCAAATTTTCCTCGATACAGTGTCCATGATCCGTACATCACATATATAATCTACACAGAAAACTTGACACAACAATTCGCCCTGGAAGATGGAACAAGAGAGTTCCGAAACGTCGGCCAATATAAGAGATCTCCTAAGCAGACTTACAGAAAATGATAAGTCAAATATTCGTCGTATAGAGACTATACGCAAGAAGATAATAAAAAATGAATCTTCAATAGCTTTTAACCTCGTCTGCCTGCAAGAAAAAAATATATATATACAGTATATATGTATACACACACACAAACACACAAACACACACACACACACACACACACACACACACACACACACACACACACACACACACACACACACACACACACACACACACACACACACACACACACACACACACACAAAATATTACAAAGGATTTACAAAGGCGGAGCATGCCGACAGGAGACCTTTTGGTCCATATCTAGGTCGGATGCGAAAAAATCATAATAAATTAATAAATAAAAACTATAATAATGTAAATAAATAAAATACATGAATAAATGCATAGGTATAGTTAGATAATAAACAAACAGGTAAATAGTAAATAATAATGAATTGACATATAACTAATAATAAATGAAGACCAAAACAGACAAATGATAAAACAAAAACAAATAATACAAATAAATTATAAGCATTCCAGCATCTTGCTTAGGTGTTTATCTAAATTATTTTTAAAGCTTCGAACTGAACTACATTGCACTACCTGTGCAGGAAGTAAATTGGCGAAGTTGTTTCTACCTACTTCCAAATTGAATCTATTTCCGGACAGTTTGAGACCATTGTTTCTTGTCTAATTCTCATTCAATGTGAAAATTTTGTCACTTTTGGTGTTGTCAATTCCCTTAAGAATTTTAAAGACCTGTATCAAGTTACCTCTGAGTCTACGCTTTTTTAGGGAAAACAGATTCATATGTTTTACTCGATTTTCGTATGATTTATTTTTGATATTTGGAATCAGTTTTGTGGCTCGCCGTTGTACTTTTTCCAGTCTGTCAATGTCTTTAATGAGATTCGGTGACCATACGGAAACAGCATATTCCAAATGTGGACGAACTAACGATTTATATAGCTTGTTAATGAGTGATGGACTTTTGAAATCAAAAGATCGCGCAATCAGTCCTAGAATCTTATTTGCTTTCTCAGAGGCTGAAATACACTGCCTGGATGATTTGAGATCATTACTGATAATTACGCCGAGATTCTTTTCACTATCCTCTTTTGTTAACGAATTTCTAAATAACTTGCAATCGTACTTACTTTTATTTTTACCTATGAGAATTACCTTGTATTTACTTGTGTTAAATTTCATTAGCCAGTTTTCAGACCATTGCTGTAATTTATCTAAATCTTCTTGAATATCTAATTGGTTTAAGTGATCATTTGCCATTCCGCAGTTTTGTATCATCAGCAAATTTGGAGACAATAGATTTTAGTTCGTGGTCTATATCATTTATATAACTATGAATAGAAGTGGTCCAAGAACGGAACCTTGAGGAACTCCACTCGTAACATTTTTCGATCTAGAAGTTTTTCCATTTAAAACAACTCTCTGTTTTCGAGCATTCAACCAATTACTAGTCCAATTTAATAGGCTACCACTTATTCCGCGTGAAGCTGATTTAATAAACTGTCTTTCGTGGGGGACGGTATCAAAAGCTTTTGCAAAGTCTAGATATATTAAATCTATATTGTTTCTTTTTTCAGAATTCGAGATGACTGTGTTGTAATATTCGAGAAAGTTAGTCACGCGAGAATGTTTCCGTCTGAAACCATGCTGGCTATCATTTATCAAACAGCTACTTTCTAAATGATGTTCGATAGCATCTCTGATGATAGTTTCCATTATTTTTCCTACGATTGAAGTAAAACTTATAGGCCTGTAGTTGTTTGATTTCTTTTTGTCACCTTTTTGAATATGGGTGTAACGTTAGGTAGCTTCCATTCTCTTGGGACATCTCCAGATATGATGGATTTCTTGAAAATAATTTCTAATGGAACAACAATCTCATTTTTCATTTTCTTTAAGGTTCTTGGATGCCAACCGTCAGGTCCTGGTGTTTTATTAACTTTGAGTTTTTCTATACATATTTAATTTTTTTTCTTTTGTTATATTTACCGTAGTAAGTTCACCCAAGACTTTTCACAGGTTTCAATTTGGAGTTCACTTTGAGGTGTTTCGTTTGCGAATACTGAGCTAGAAGAGTTGTTTAAAATATCACACATTCCTTCATTTGAATATTCAAATTGACCGTCAACAGATAATAATGGACCAATGTGATTTCTAATAACCTTTTTATCTCTAATGCAACTATAGATTTCTTTGGAATTCTCTTTGGATTTATCAGCGATATTCATTTCATATTGTCGTTTTCGTTTTTTTATTGTCTTTTTTAAACCTCTCTGTATTAATACATAAATTTGATAGTCATTAGATGCACCCGAGCACTTGTATTTCTTATAAGCCTGTTTCTTTTTACCAATACTTTTTTTTAGTTTATTTGTCAAGCCATTTTGGGCGAGCCTGATTTGGGGGATGTCTGTCCTAAAATGGAATGTAAGTATGAATCATCTAAGTAAGCGTATTTAAAAAAAAATTCCACATCTGATCTACAGGTCTTTTGCTTAATTTTGCCTCCCAATCTGAAATCTGAAGCTCCTGACGTAGTCCTATAAACTGAGGTTTACTGAAATCGGCTATTTTAGCAACACAAGTATCTATTCTAATTTTTTTAGGAGTTTGAATCTAACAAAGATGTGATCACTATTTGCAATAGTTTCACCAACTTCTACATTTGTTATCATGCTTTCACGGCTAGTGATTAATAGATCGAGTAAGTTTCCATATCTTGTGGGCTCTTTTACATGCTGAACTAAGTAATTGTCATCAAGAAAATCTATCAAGCAACTACCTGTATGGCCATGTTGTAGGGTCATCCAATCAATGTCAGTAAAATATAAATCACCCATTATCAATAAGTCCCGGTTGCAGAAACTAGACAGTTCTTGAAACAACAGTTTGTCGTCTGCTAATGATGATGTTTTTGGCCTATATATTACACCTACATTCATTTTTTGTACATTTGTTAGGGTCAATTCTACCCACAAACTATCATATGAATTCTGTTTCACTTTCTCTAAAACACAAACATGGACATTGCTTTTAACGCACAAGAGAACACACCAACCTTTCTTGTGGTTTCTCTCTTGATGAAAGTGTTTAAATTTCGCAATATTAAATTCAGCTTCAAACTCTCCACCATTTAACCATGTCTCGGTTATTCCTATCATATCGAGATTTTCGCTTTTGACATACGCCTGTTTTTCTTGGAATTTGTTCCTAATACTACAAGCATTAAAGTACGTTGTTTTAAGAAACCCTTGAATATTTCTTTTTTACACGTTTTGAGTTTCAATATCATGCCTTACATTATAATTTTGTTCTTTATTGACACCTTGTTCTATATTGATATTTGGTCCTTCATTGACATTCAGTGCCTCATTAACATTTCCCCCATCACGGACATATGGTCGCTCATGGTCATTCGATCTATTAATTATGTACACTTTGCTCCCCTACGTCACCGCGTTATACACCGGCCTACCGTCGTTCATTGACATTCTGTCCGACATCCCTTTCTAAAATTATATTTTGTCCTCTACTGACATTATATCCCTCCGTGATATTTTGTCCTCCACTATCATTACATCCCATCGTGATATTTTGTCCTTCACTATCATTACATCCCACCGTAATCTTTTGTCCTCCACTGTCATCACATCCCATCGTGATATTTTGCCCTTTGACATTACATCCTAATGTAATATTTCGTCCTCTACCGACATTATATCCTAAAATTATATTTTGTCCTACACTGGCATATTGTTCTACATTATTGCTATACTCTACTCTGTTTTCCCCAGTACACTCTATTTCCCCTTCCCTTTGAGTTTCTACCCCAGAAAAGGAGCTAGTTCATTACAAACTCCCACAGTGAGGTTTGTAAGAATATCTTTGCCTCTGCGAATAAGGTGGATTCCATCAGAAGCGTAAAGGTCACGACGCCTGGAAAAGAGATAACAAGGATCAAGAAAGTGGTATCGTGATATACTCTCATTGATCCCTATGGCTCTACTGTTCCAACATGAGCCTGCGTAGATCATCGAGAGGATTCCACAGACTACATGACGGCTCCCACGTTCCTTCATCTCCTGAAGAAGAACCTTGTAATTCCGAACAAGTTCCTCTGATTTCACCTTAACCACATCGTTACTTCCCGTATGAACAATCGTAACCGTGTTCGTCCGTCTTTGCTCTCCGATGGTCTGGGTACAATCGGCGATCCCATGGCCCGGTTGACATACAAGCTTGCAACGTCGTTTATTTTCCCTCTGCAGGTTGTCGTCATAGCCTCGCACCATGGAGTCCCCCACCACCAAGAACTCCTTATTATCAGCTACCTCATCCTCCAGCTGAGCAAAACGATTGGCTAGAGCCAGCGGTTGCTCCGCAGGGCACCCACTTACCGAACGCGGGCTCGACAAACGGGACCCCACTGATCGCCACTCGCTCACGGTAGTGGCAGAAGGAGAAGAAGTGAAACGCTCTTTGGGTTGTGGGGAGGATTCACTCTTCTCACAGAGCGCACTCCTGAGAAGACGAATTTCCTCCTCACACATCCTGAGACGGTCCTCAAGGTTCACACAACCTTCACAAACCATTTCGTTCCTCCTCCAGCAATATAAACGGCAAAGAAATAATATAAATAAACAAAAGCGGTCTCTAAATAAACTAAATACACAAAACTTACTCTGCTTACCATATACTATTACTCCTACCTTTGGAGTACAGTAAACGGAATGCTGTTTTGATTCTAAATTAATAGAACACTATACTTTATCTTATACCTGTAACTGTATAGCGCTAGACGTACACATGTTTATGTATTTACCTATTTATTTACTTATTTATTTATTGTATCTTTTAAGCTACTTAGTTATTCATTTATCTATTTATCTATTCACTTCTTTCTTTCTTTCTATATCTCTTTTTTATCTATTTGTATTTTACAGTCAACAGTTTGGTGAGGGAATTCCAGACACCACCTTTGAAGTTGGAGACTTACAGGGAAAACACGGGCCCCTCACCCTGCCAGCAGCTGTTGATATGTGAGTGAGCTAAACTCTTTACACGCTTCCACAACACCCTACGCCACCCTTCACTCTTCTCATCTCATCTCTGATTTGGTTCTAGGTTCTTTCCTCTCTTCTCCAGGGATTCTTAATCCTTCCTTATAGGGTAGCAATTTTCCTTTAAATCTGGCTGCTGCCAGGAGACATTTCTGCACATCTTCTTAGCATCACGATAGCTAGGAGGCTTTGGCCTACCTTGACTAACTCCTTCCGTCCCGGTGGGCACTTTTCTTTCAATTCTGTATACAGCCAGGATATCCTATTCATCTCCGTGGCTCCCACACGGCAGGAGAAGAGCTAGACTATCTGACGTGGATCAACATGTATTTTCTTTTTTTTCATATCGATGTGCCAGGGGTTGAAATAACTTATTTGTGCCATGTTATTCATAGCACCATGAAGTTATAATGAAATTGAAGTTTAGGATCTGATGTCATTTCATATTTTTCTATTTGCTTAATGAGCAAAGGAATGATAATATTTCGTCGGCGATAACCAGCGCAGGACACGATTCGCAGTAATGAATTTAAATTGGACAACTTTAGACTTAAGAAAGAAATAGGCAAGAACTGGTTCATCAGTAGAGTGGTTAATGAATGGAATAGACTTAGTTACCATGTAGTGAGCGTTGAAACTATCAGTTGTTTTAGGATAAGGTTAGAGAACTTTATGGATGACGATGATAGGAGGTAATGGACATGGAACGGTCTAGTGTAGGCTTTATAGTTTCTTGCAGTGTCCTTCATTTTTATGTTTTTATGTGCTTGGGCTACAAAAGCCCTCTGTGAGGCGCACCGTTTTAGCCTCCTGATAGGGGGGAGTTTGTAACGTTAAACCATATCATCATCATCATGTGCTTGGTCACAATCTCGCGCCAAATAGGTAGTCATAAAGGTGCTGAAAGACAGTTTTAAGGAGAGTAGCATGAGGAAAGGATAGTAGAAATTAAAAGTGATCAGCATTCTTTTTTTCTAGAAGAGATTTTCTCCAATCGTAGAAGAATGATACATGATTCTGGCCAGTAAGGATGTCACTAAAGTTCCTAAGATACTGACTGACTAAAATTTATGGTCAGTAATTGTACCTTACACGGGGTAAACCAACAACATTCTGCAGTATTATAATATCAAGTGAATAAAACTGAAAGTAAAATGCAAAATTTCCGCTCAGTGGTGTTACAAAATGTATATTCAGGTTCTTCATAGACTGTGCTTGGAAGACTGTTGTTTCTGGCAAGTCATACGTCGGAGCATAATTGAAGATTAGTAGTGTTGGTATGTCAGGCGTCCGACGCTGACCTACCACACTGGTTGTCCGATTATCAAGAAACTCCTTTCTTGATTATAAGACACGGTACCTGAGGGTCTTGTGAGTCTGATCTACCAATTACAGAGTTCTATAGGGTGCGGTTGTAATTTCAGTCTCATTGTTAACTATCGCGAAGGTGACAGCTAAGTCGTTCTCTAAGATGGACAGGTAATAGTAAGCCCATGGTAGCTTCATGGTTCCCGAATTCAGGAGAGCAACATTTGGTAAATACACGCCGTATCTTCTTCCCCCTCCTCCAGTTTACATCCCTGATTAGATTCTTCCTACATTGCAGAAAGGAGGACCCAAGCACAGGACGTTGGCTCTGGACAGACTCCAACCTTCCTCTTCTGGGCGTAGGGTCTGTCATCACCCGTACTTTCGTGATGCACGGCAAGAACGGAGACGCCGGGAGTCTGGTCTGCGCAACGATCGAGATGGAGGAACTCGTTGTGTAGCCAGTAGCGGTGAAGGAAGAGAGCAAAGAACAAGGGGTTACTTAGAAATAGAAAACGAAAATGTTTGGAAATAGAAATAAAGATTGTGAAAGAAAAGGAGATAGAAGTGGAGGGAATTTGGTTGGATTTGAAAGGGGAGAAAGTGGAAGCAATGGAATGGAAAAATGAAAGATTTGTAAAAAAACGATGAGAAAGAGATAATCAAAAGAAAAACAAAAGACCAAAATGGGAAAGGAAAATTCAAGGAAAGGAAAGAAAAGACAAAATAGGTAGTCGGCAGTTACAAATGGAAGAGGAAAATTAGATAAACAGAGGATGGGACATTAGAAAACAGAAATATGGAAGAGCTCTTATAAAATGGGAAGACGGGAAGGATTTACCTAAATGCAAATATTTGCCTGGAGGAAAAGGAGCATGGCAAGGGCCCAAAGGGATAAAATATGTCCAGTAAAAGTGTCAAGTGGGAGTGGCCAGTTCCCAAAGAAACGGAAAAATATGGGTAAGATTTCACAATTTGTCCAGATTTTTATATTGTATGTTTGGTTTTATCATCGAATAACATTTTTAGTAAAATTGCACCAATTCACACAAAGAAATGTATGAAAAATGATAAAAAATCTAACAAGATCTGAGGTTGTAGTGCCAAATGGTGCCATTAATATTAAGTATGAATATGTCACCTTAATTCAAGGGTTCTCAGTTCGATTCAGGCCGCAGTCACCAGCCCAATGAGAATAAAAACGTCATGAACCATCTTCATTCATATCAGAAACAAGTGACTTGAAGTGCCAGTAAAATCTAAGGATTGAAAAAAAAAAAAAAAATTATTTATTGCATCATTTGTATTTAACAGGTGATATAACAAAATAAATGGGCAATGATTTTTTTTCATAGTATATCTTCAATGAATTTAAAACTGCATCTCCAGTTTATTACGAAATATATTGGCGTTGTGGACCATAAGAAATGTCATTAATGAACCATCATATGTCTATGGACCACCAATTGAGAATCATCGCCTTCATCCCTTCTAGGGCTAACAATACTCAATTCTGTTTTGCTTTGAAGAAGCTCCCCCGCCCCTCCTCGTCCTCTGTTGTGCCAAGAGGTCTAAACGACGAAGAGTTTAGATGATCTGAAGGAGGACTGTGCATAGGGTGATTGGCTTTCGGGAACCAAAAACTAACAAAAGTGGAAATCCTCGACCCCTCCCACCCCAAAGTCCTACATCTTCATCCACACAATCCCATCCAATACTCCCAGCTACATATTCTTCCACAAACAACCCCCTCACACATCTAAACATCTAGACGCACAATTTATACACACATCCTTCTACATTTACAAGAGCATTTATACGAGTTGTGAGCTTTCGTTCAGGAGGTTAACAATTCAATCACGAATCCAACACGTAATCGAAAACCTTGGAGGTAAATCACAAATTGGTAAAAAAAAAAAAGAAAAAAAAATCAAGCTCACTTGACAAAATTGAAATTTACTTAATCAATGAAATGTCTGAGAATATATTATAACAGAAAAAAATGTGGAATGAATGGACGGAAGGAATGTGGTGGGGGTGAGGGGACTCCCTCGCAATCTCCTTAGTGCACGTAACTTGCTTTTAAAATAAAAGCTTCTCTATTTTATACCTTGGGTTTGAAAGTGAATACTTCATCCCTCATCGGCTGGAAGCTGAACTTGACCTTTTTTAATAGTATTTCTAACTCCTTCAACGCAGTGATGTCATGGTTAACTCCAGCTGATTTTATTCATTTGAGGGGTAAATCGGACCTCAATAATGTCGCATTCGATTAAGACCCCGTGTGGTCCTGAACTGATTAATGCCAACGTTTACGTATCTATATATCTATCTATCTATCTATATATATATCTATCTATCTATCTATATATATATATATATATATATACATATATATATACATATATATATATATATATATAATAATGGACAAAATGTGTGGCAGGGTGGTGAGATAAACACCGAGAATCGTTGAATTTTTTTAATTACTGTCGTGTCGCTCTTAACACAGCTTCTTCAGAGTGTACATTCTGAAGAAGCTCTGTTAAGAGCGAAACGTCATTAAATAAAAACTTAAACGATTCTCGGTGTTTATCTCACCACCCTGCCACTCATATATATACAGTATATATATATATATATATATATATATATATATATATATATATATATATGTATAATATATATGTATATATATATATATATATATATATATATATCTATATACATATGTATGTATATAGATAGATAGATAGATATATAGATACGTAAACGTTGGCATTAATCAGTTCAGGACCACACGGGGTCTTAATCGAATGCGACATTATTGAGGTCCGATTTACCCCTCAAATGAATAAAATCAGCTGGAGTTAACCATGACATCATTGCGTTGAAGGAGTTAGAAATACTATTAAAAAAGAGCAGGTTCAGCTTCCAGCCGATGAGGTGACATAAACACCGAGAATCGTTGAAGTTTTTTATTTACTGACGACTCTGAAGAAGCTCTGTTAAGAGCGAAACGTCAGTAAATAAAAACTTCAACGATTCTCGGTGTTTATCTCACCACCCTGCCACTCATTTTGTCGTCCATTCTTCAATATATATATATATATATATATATATATATATATATATATATATATATATATATATATAAAAATGTATATACATATATATATATATATATATATATATATATATATATATTTCTCTTTAGATATCTCATTTATCACATTACGTTAAAAAGAACATACCCTCCCTCTTGTTAGATATATGCTCCTGTGTTCCATAATGTTTAACCAGACAATAACAACTTATCTTATCTTTTCTTGTGCTTCAAGTTTTACCATGATTGCGGGATGTGGTAATTGCATAGTGGATGAATGAAAAGATCATCCATTACTCGTCGTCTGCTTCTCATATCGATTTTGAGCGAGTCCTTGTAAATGCAATAAAATATTGTTCTCGTTCCTTATGTTTCTTTATCTAACCTTTGTTTTGCACTTTATTTTATCGCTTCTATCCTTGAAGACATCATTGGGCTGAAGGCTCAGAGGTCATAAAGGAAATATTCAAGGAGGGTAGCAGGAAATCATCTGCAGAGAAAAGAAAATACACGGTATCTTCGGGAGATTTCCTTGATCCTGCCAGAACGGTCAGAGGAGCCTTATGTCCCAGTTTTCAGGAGAATCTAACATTCACATTTTTAGTCTTTTGAGCGGTGTTATTGTTGACAATGCTGCATGTAATAATTGTATATTGCTAAACAAATAAAAATATCAAATTAGTATTGTATGTTTAAGCCTGATGTAATACTTTAAAAACAAGTATTTTATTGGGGTAGCAAAGGAGAATTTCAAAGTCATGCATTTAATAGAAAAGAAAATGGTTAGAACCCCAAGACTATAAAAAATGCTTGTCTGGACAAGGTGAACGTTTGTCTTTGAAGGTGAATGGTGCTTGAAAAATTGTTAAAGAAAGAAGAGCAGATTAGAATAAATAACAGGGTAAAAGCTCAAGTTTCAATAATGTCGTGATTAAGTTATGACCCACCCGATAGATTTCTGTCTGCACACATAGCATTTAAGAACATAAGTATTAAGGGAACTACAAGATACCATAGGCTTAATTTAGTTACACGTCCATTACCTCCTGTCACCTCTGTTCATTAAGTTATCTTCTCTTAAAACAACCAATTGTTTCACCAATCACCACATGGTTACTAGGTCGAGTCCATTCGTTAACCACTCTATTGGTAAACCAGTTCTTGTCTATTTCCTTCTTAAATCTAAATTTGTCCAATTTAGATGCATTAAAACGAGTCCCGTCCTGTTGTCTTAATATGAGGACCTTGCCTGCATCACCCTTGTTATAGCCCTTGGCCCATTTGAATACCTCTATTAGATCATCACACAGTCTTCGTCTTTCCAGATAGTGTAAGTTAGATGCCTAAGTCTGGCTTCGTATGGTAAATTTTTAAGCCCTTCTATCATTTATATCATCCTTTGTACTGATTCAAGTGAATTAATATCCATCTTATAGTACTGAGACCAAAACTGTACCGCATAGTCAAGGATAGGTCTATCACCACAGAGTTGAACGATTACCTCTATACTTTTGTTTGTAGCCGTCCCAACAATAAATCCTAATGCCCTGTTAGCCCTATTCCTGGCACTAATGCACTCTTTCCTGGATTTAAGGATGGTACTCACCAATACTACCAAGTCCTTTTCTAATAACGTTTTCTCTAATATGGCATTATTTATTTTCTGGGTTGTATAATCCAACGTTTAACATACTACACTCTGAAATATTTGGTCTGGACTACATCTTCCTTGATAATTCTGAGTAGTTTGTATATTTTTTTCTGCACTAGACAACACATTCCACTGTAAGGTCAAAACCACAGAGAAAATGTACAAAACGCTCAGAAGAAAGTGTTTACTTGCGTAATAAAATCCTTAGGAAGTTTTAAGATCTACGAATGTCATAGTTTTCAGACGATTTCCCAGTCACAATAAATTTCTTCTAAGACACACCCGGAGCTTAAAAAAATCGAGTATCTGCTAAAGTTATCCCTTTATATATCGAAGTTGCAGACGCGATATGCAACACTCCATTGTGTCAGACATCCGCAGACATAAGAGAGGGAAGATTTGAACAGGACCCGACGGTATCATGAAAACTAGGTTGACAGTTCTCAGTTGGCCTGTGATGAACCATGTATGTGAACATGGAGTGTCACTGGGGTGCCCCAGAAACCGAAAATGATATTAACAAATCAATTACCCTTTCACTGCGAGGACACTTTTCACCTTTAGGTTAGGTTAGGTTAGGCTAAGTTGTTAGGTTAGGTTAACCTAGGTTAGGTTAGGTTAGTTTATGCTAGGTTAGGTTGAGTTACTTTAGGTTAGGTGGTCTTACTTGGCTAAAGGCAAAGCCTCAAACTGAAAGGGTTGAGTTTGATTTAATTAACCCTTTCACCATATCATTACAAGCTTTACAGCAAACATCAGCAGATTTCTTTCTCCTTTGGGAAGAGCTCTTGCTTAAGTGGTTATATTCGATGAGAAACTAAAACCCATGCAGAAGCAAACAGACAAATTACATTTCCCTTTTCACCGAATACAAATACTGACAATTTTATTTAACTGAGGGACTCGTTATTATAGATTAATTTTGCTCCCGTTAAATGACTTTATTTGAAGGAACACCCTATTGGGTGAAATATGCGACATTGAACTGCCTAGGGAATGCCTTATGGTCTCTTATAGTCTCCTTCTTCTTATATTCTTAGTGCTGTCATTAGAAGTACTGGACGGGTTTATTGAAGATTAGAGGAGGAGAACAGACGCCACTGGAAGTGGGGTCCCTATCAGTTAGGATCACGCTCAGATAGGGGCCCACCCGCCTTGTTCGCAGCCCTTCAGCTGCCTAATAAAATCTCTAGGCAGCTTCTAATTACGTCATCATCACGGGAATAATCTTTCATTTTGTAGATTATTTGCTCTCAAGTAACAGATGACTCCGTTCATCTGACTGGGGGATCCGATTCGAGCATCGGCTGAACCTTCAACTGGCTCGTACACGACGGATACATTTTGGTTCATAACGAGGCTGGGTACAGAAA
>NC_134790.1:57531731-57534231 GCF_046742065.1 Oratosquilla oratoria
GTGTAGTTTCCTCCTCATGTCCTCGACGGAATTCAATACCTCACGGGGAGCAGGCTTAAGTTTTAATATTAGGTTAGAGAGTACACTCAAAGGTCCACGAACATCGTAACCATAAACAAGATCAAAGGGGGGACCCAACGACTCATTTGGTACCTCGCGAATCGCAAAGAGAAGATAGTGCAGGGCCTGGTGCCACCCTTTTTCATTATCTATGCACCACTTTCGCAACATATGCTGGAGTGTCTGATGGTGTAACAAGGTCATGCCTTGAAGCTTCGTTCTCTGTAGAATTCACGCATCATAAGTCATTTTCTTTATTAATATTGTCACCCCGCTAGAACTTGAATTATGGAAATATAACATTATTAATACTGTTACTTCTCTCATATCTAAGTGTAAATGCCTGTAAATATTAGCACTATTATTCTATAAAATTCAAATTGTAATACATAAACCTAATTAATGTTCATGCTATTAAATGCTGTATTCTGTCCTTCTTGCAAAGAGAATTGTGTTTTGCCGCCAAAACAGCGGATTTAAACGTGTATACATCGCATTATATTCTTAATAAACAGTTACGAGAGAATTGGAGTTTGAATAATTCCTTTCTCTCACTGAAGTGTACCTTCACCATTGTGTAGTAATATAACACTACAAATGTTGACCCTGGAGTGACCGGACTCATCAGCCACCTCCACCACAGCAGAGGATGACGCTAACGGGCCTGCCACCACTGGGCCTGGAGTTCCAGCTTTTGGAATTGCCGGAGCCGCTGCTACTCCCGCCGACGGGCCTGCTACCGCTGCTGAACCTACAGGAGCCGCTGCTGCTACCGCTGGCCCTGTCACCATGCTAGAACTTGGATTATGGAAAAATGATATTATTAATATTGTTACGTCTCTCATATCTATGTGTAAATGTCTGTGAATGTTAATACTATTATTCTATAATGTTTAAATTGTAATATATAAACCTAATTAATGTTAATGGTATTAAATGCTGTATTCTGTCCTTGCATAGAGAATTGTGTTTTACCACCAAGGCAGCGGATTTAATCGTGTATACATCGCATTATATTTTTTGATAAACAGTTCCGAGAAAATTGGAGTTTGAATAATTCCTTTCTTTCACTGAAGTGTACCTTTACCATTGTGTAGTAACAGTACACTACAATGAACCTCTCAAGAGCCCTTTGGCACTGAGGATGGTAGGAACTAGAAATTAATTTGGTAATACCTAGCTCTCCCAAAGCTTGAATAATTTCTCTAGACATGAATATGGATCCTTGATCCGACTGTAGTTCTTTTGGGAAACCCATACGAGAGAAGAACCATGATAAACGATGCAAAATCTCTTTAGTAGTTACTTTATGTAGAAGTATAGCCTCGGGATAACTAGAGAAGGTATCGAGAATTGTCAGGATTTATTCAAAACATTTAGTGGTCCAAGGAAGTGGATCCACAATGTCTACCATGACTTTACAAAAGGGTTCCTTCACTACAGGAATAGGTTTCTAAGGGGCTATATCTATTTTTCTATTCGGCTTTCCTACCAGTTGTCAAGTCTTATATGTTCGGCAATATACTTTTACATTCCTTCAGATACCTGGACAATGGGAATGTTTTCATATCCGGCTCGACGTCTTTCGTAAACCCAGATGACCCGCTAGAGGGCCATCGTGTGCCAGTTTCAATACTTCCTTTCTATAAATATCTGGTAACATTAATTGATGCCTTTCAGACCACTCTACCTCATCTTGAGGACAGGTACTATTTACTTATCGACGAAATAGCGCTCCATTTTTTAAACAATATTCATTGTAGAGTTCACTCCTATCTACTCTTTCATAAAGTTATTTCAATTCAGGGTCACACCTCTGTAAGTCCTTTAGACCTTTTACACTAGATTCTACTTCTGGCTTGAACATGTGAGATAAGTCTTACACTCCCAACTCACCCTCATGCTCCTACTGGAACACAAATCTCAGATCAGATTTTGCTTCGATCCGATTCTCTTTATACAAATGAATCTATCATATCAATCCCACGTTCCAAAACATCACAGTATTTCCCACTCAGGACTTTCTCTCTCGGTCCTATCTTGTCCGTAGACACATGCTTCCGGGCAACTATAGGTCTCGTAACAGCGTATAGGGAAAGTAACTCGGGGAGACTCTCTATTACACTCTCAGTCTCCTCTGAGACTGCAGGAAGGTGGGGGGGGGCATAAGGGGAATGAGACACATTTGTCCTCCCACTAGATCGTTGCCCATCAATAGGGCGACTCCGACCACCGGCAATTCATCTACTTGATTTACCTTGGCTAGCCCATCAAACAATGGCGACTGCAACCTTAATGACAACAGAGGCACCCTTTTTTTCGCCTCCAAGAGAGCTTATCATGACGCTCTCCCCAACAGTCTCTAAAACATTAAAATACTTACTTAGCATAGGTGACTCTAGAGCCCCAAAATCTCTTAAGACTCTCACCTTTATATATA
>NC_134790.1:57539231-57546731 GCF_046742065.1 Oratosquilla oratoria
AGGTTCACCTGGTAACGCAATTGCATGTCTGAATTTGTTACAGAGAGTAAATAAGCTTGAGCACAAAGAAAATCTACGGGATTGAAATGAGATGCTTGAATGGTCTCCTGTGCGTTGAGGACGTTGGAGGTAACTGTGCATATTTGAGAAGGGGTTTCGTTTTCCAATATTTGTATACGTGCTGGATATTCAAGGAAATCACAAATGTTGGCGCCAGTGGTGAGATTGATGGGAGCATTTGTATTATAAGGATTACAAAGGATTACAAAGGCGGAGCATGCCGACAGGAGACCTTTTGGTCTATATCTAGGTCGGATGCGAAAAAAAAAAATAAATTGATAAATAAAAACTATAATAATGTAAAGAACAAATAAAAACATGAATAAATGCATGGGTATAGTTAAATAATAAAAGAAACAGGTAGATAGTATATAATGATAAATTGACATATAACTAATAATAAATGAAAGTCAAACAGACAAATGATAACAAAACAAAAACAAATAATATGAAATAAATTATAATCATTACAGCATCTTGCTTAGGTGTTTATCTAAATGATTCTTAAAGCTTCGAACTGAACTACATTGCACTACCTGTGCAGGAAGTTTATTCCATTCATTAACTACACGGTTGGCAAATTTGTTTCTACCTACTTCCAAATTGAATCTATTTCCGGACGGTTTGAGACCATTGTTTCTTGTCTGATTCTCATTCAATGTGAAAATGTTGTTACTTTTGATGTTGTCAATTCCCTTTAGAATTTTAAAGACCTGTATCAAGTCACCTCTGACTCTACGCTTTTTAGGGAAAACAGATTCATATGTTTTAGTCGATTTTCGTATTATCTATTTTTGATATTTGGAATCAGTTTTGTGGCTCACCGTTGTACTTTTTCCAGTCTGTCAATGTCTTTAATGAGATTCGGTGACCATACGGAAACAGCATATTCCAAATGTGGACGAACTAACGATTTATATAGCTTGTTAATGAGTGATGGACTTTTGAAGTCAAAAGATCGCGCAATCAGTCCTAGAATCTTATTTGCTTTCTCAGAGGCTGAAATACACTGCTTGGATGATTTGAGATCGTTATTGATAATTACGCCGAGATCTTTTTCACTATTCACTTTTGTTAACGAATATATATATATATATATATATATATATATATATATATATATGTATATATATATATATATATATATATATATATATATACATGAGAAAGGTGGAAGGGGGAAACACGGGTCTTGATCCGATTATTGAGTTTATTCCTGACCGGTTTCGCTTTACAGTAGCTTCTTTCTCATAATTGTCCCAATGTCTCAATACATACATACATATACCAAGGCTTTTTCTCCCTTACAAGGTAGCCAAAAAGGAAAAGGCATACAATCATTCCCACCCATTCCATCCCTGAATACACTCCACACCCCTCCACCCTCCCTCTTATCTGAGCACCTCCCGGATGACGGGTCATCCCTGCACCTTGTCCACTGCCCTGGGTCAGAAGCAGTGTCGTAAGACACAGTACATCCACAGCAAGGCCGCTTCATTAAATCGGCGACCCCCCCTCTCCGTCCCCCCATGCATAAAAGGAGAAGACGGGGAGAAATCCCTTTAGGCTGCGTCAAAATTTTGCTCACACATACTACCACACCCCCCATCCCCCCCCCTATTCCACCTCATGTATCAGAACATCATCCATATACAACCATTCTCCATTCATCCCTGTCTTCGGTCCTCTCCCGTCCTTCCTCAACGGGCATTCCCCTCTTCCCCAAAGCCCCCTTCACCCCATCCATCCACCTCATCCTAGGACGTCCCCTCATGTTCGCTCCCTCCACATCTGCCTTCCATACCTCTTTTACTAGTCTTTCTTCACTCATTCTTTCCATGTGTCCAAACCATCCTTATGTCTCAATATGTCTCAATACATACATATACATACACACACACATATATATATATATATATATATATACATATATACATATATATATATATATATATATATATATATATATATATATATATATATATATATATATATATGTGTGTGTGTGTGTGTGTGTGTGTGTGTGTGTGTGTGTGTGTGTGTGTGTGTGTGTGTGTGTGTGTGTGTGTGTGTGTGTGTGTGTGTGTGTGTGTGTGTGTGTGTGTGTGCGTGTGTGTGTGTGTGTGTGTGTGTGTGTGTGCGTGTGTGTGTGTGCATGTGTGTGTGTGCGTGTGTGTGTGCGTGTGTGCGCGTGTGTGTGTGCGTGTGTATGTGTGTGTGTGTGTGTGAGTGGGTGTGTGTGTGTGTGTGTATGTGTGTGTGTGTGTGTGTGTGCGTGTGTGCGTGCGTGTGTGTGTGTGTGTGTGTGTGTGTGTGTGTGTGTGTGTGTGTGTGTGTGTGTGTGTGTTTGTGTGTATGTGTTTGTGTGTGTGCGTAGGTGGGCACAAGATAGAATGAAGGCCAATCCTTCTCACCATGTCTGTGACGTCACGCATCCCATTTGTTAATCAAGGGGATCATAACTGGAGATCCAACTTGCAATGTGATTAAAGCCTGATAGTATGACTTTGCCGTATATTGCACATATTACTGTCATATGTACTTCTCTGACCTAAAGAAATTTTATCATTATAACACCAAAAAGATTAGATGCTGAGAAACTGTTACAAACCTGAGCCTTTTTCTAAGAACTGCAGCAATAAAATGAAGGAACGGCAAATAAACTTTTTGAAAGTATTTGAATTGCTTACTGAATTGTACGGTCTTATTCTGATATTTGAATGAATTTCACGTGATTTCTTTGTATTATCATTCGAAATAGGTACAAGACAAGACGGGGAAATTGGAACAGTGTATGGTAGTGTACATGTATGTGTGTATGTACATCCGAGCGCACTTGTGTGTATGTGTACATGAACATACGCGTCTGTTTGGTTGCACACGTATGTATGTGTGGCGCACATCACAGGTCTCATAATAATTTTTCCCTGATATCAGCACATTTCAAACCAAGTAATCAAGAACGCTACATACGAATGTTATCACATCCACTCCTGAGCTGATAAGGCCCTGATAACCTGAGGAGATAAACGGTCAGACTCTAACCTTCCCCCACACCAAAGAGGCCCCTCAGCCCCCTCCTGGCGGCAGTGAGCGAGCGAGAAAGTAGGCATTTGTGAGGTGGAAGTGTGTACGAGTCAAGGGTGCTCTGAGCAGATAAAACAGTTTGTGAACGATAAGGAGTCAGCGAGGGGCTCAGTTCCTTCGACCCCGTTAACTCCAGAAGCTTCTTCACCATAGAAGTCTGCAGAAGAATCGAGGAGTCTGCCGAAGAATCGAGGAGTCTGCCGAAGAATCGAGGAGTGTGCTGAAGAATCGAGGAGTCTACCGAAGGATAAAAAAGTCAGCCAAAGAATCGAGGAATCTCCTGAGAAATAGAAGTCTTCCAAAGAATCAGGAGTGAGGTGTCAAAACAAAATGGATATGAAGTACAAGTATCAAGCGGCCAGTCAAGGAAGGGTGAGTGTTTGGGGGAACATGAAAGGAAGGAAGCAGGTTGTCAGTGGGAATCTCTTTTAATCTTTGGGTGCTACCGTATATGACTTCAGTGGGACTATATCTGTTTTTTTGTTTTTTTTTTGTTTTTTGTTTTTTCAAAGAATCCTAAGCTTCACTTGCATTTTCCACATGTCACAACTGCCTCGGAAGGGTGATTATTTGATCTCGATTAATACATAATCTAATTACAGGCAGGTTGAATATATCAACTCCTGACGACACACATATACATAAACACGTACAGCACATGCACACGTATGTATTAACAAACGCGAACGCACGTATTCATATACGTATGCATGTATACAAACAAACAAATACTCGCTGCTGATCGCGAGTCCATGTTCTCCATAACCATGTTGATCACACGAATGCGCACGCTCTCTCTCTCTCTCTCTCTCTCACACACACACACACACACACACACACACACACACACACACACACACACACACACACACACACACACACACACACACACACACACACACACACACACACACACACACACACACACACACACACACACACACACACACACACACACACACACACACACACACACACACACACACACACACACACACACACACACACACACACACACACTGCTCTCGTGGGCGGGGAGTTGGGTGTGTGTGTGTGTGAAAGGTCATAGCATTACCCATAGATCGGACCTACGAGCTCTGAGCTCTCTTCCGGGAGGGAAATAGCTGTCGATCACGAGTCCAACACGTGATCCAAAGACCAAGTGAATACACACACACACACACACACACACACACACACACACACACACACACACACACACACACACACACACACACACACACACACACACACACACACACACACAAACGCGCGCGCGCACTCACACTCACACGGACGCGTGTGTGTGCGTGTAAGGTCACAGCATTACCCATATATTGGTCATATGTGAGCTCTGGGCTCTCTTCCGGCAGGGAAATAGCTGTCGATCCCGAGTCAAACACGTGATCCAAGACTATGGTGAATCACACACACGACTCGACGGCGCGGTGGTAGCGTTCGCAACCGTTACTACAGTGGTCTAAGTTCGTTTCTCGCCCAGGGCTGAAATAATTTCAGTATAGCTGCACTGCCAGTCGTTACTCCAGCTCTCGTGGGCGGGGAGCTGTGTGTGTATGTGTGCGTGTAAGGTCACAGCATTACCCATAGATCGATCATACATGAGCTCTGAGCTCTCATCCGCGAGGAATATAGCTGTCGATCACGAGTCCAGCACGTGATCTAAGACCATGGTGAATCACACACACACACACACACACACACACACACACACACACACACACACACACACACACACACACACACACACACACACACACACACACACACACACACACACACACACACACACACACACACACACACACACACACACACACACACACACACACACACACACACACACACACACACACACACACACACACACACACACACACACACACACACACACACACAGTCGTGGCTGCCACTACGGCAGTCCGGGTTCGAATCCCACCCAGGGCTGAAATAATTTCAATATCGCTGCGCTGCAAGTCGTTACTCCAGCTCTGGTGGGCGGGGAGTTGAATGTGTGTGTGTGTAAGGTCAAACCATTATCCATAGATCGGCCATATATGAGCTTTGAGCTCTCTTCCGGGAGGGTAATAGCTGTCGATCACGAGTCCAACACGTGATCCAAGACCATGGTGAATCACACGGTCATTGCAGAAATTACATGCCTCCCATAAAGTTCTAGGCATTAGCTGCGTTTCGTCCTTTTTTTGTGGAAGAATCTATAACAGAACGTAGAAGTTAGGTTTGAATAGTTAAATTCAGAAGAGGTTGCGGATTTTGCGACGGAATACATACCTAAATTCTCTCCTTCTCGTATATTTTTCTTAAATTCGAATCAGACATAAGTAAATCCAAAATAAATTTGTATATATTTTTAGGGAAGCACATGTTATAATAAAAAAAAAATCTTCAACGATCACTAAATAACAGAAAACTGAATAACCTTTCAACGAGAACTATCGATCGTTATATCCAAACAGTGGCACAGGCCACGTGCCGTCGACTTCAGAAGGATTGTTACATAAACAATGGGAACCCGTGTTTGATCGAGAGTGCGCTGGAATGCGCCACTGAATCCTTCCTCCTCAGTCTTGGAGTATTTCGCAGTAAAACTCAAGAAATTCGAGTGCTTTTGTCGATCGTGGGCCAACAAAGAGAAGTGTCGATAACCTTGAGATATGTATCAATGTCAAATAACTTAATATAATGCTGTGTATGATTTAATCTGTAGCGGACTAGGTTATTCGAAAAACATAAAAAATATTTTTCAACCAAATATCCTGTGTGATTTTTGTTTGATTTATGGGACAGATGGCTTGATGGCTAACCATAATTTCCTTTAGAACCTCTAATAACTGATTTTCGTATTTTCTTTAGTAAAACCTACAAACAAAATATATCAGAACAATTAAAGAATAAAGAACTTCAATTGACACGTTTATCTTATCAATAACTATAAAAAATCAAGAGATATTCATATCTTAGTATGCCTTGGCGGAGATTTTTGAACGCATCGTATCAGAGCAAATAAGTTGGCGGTCACTGGCAGCTACAGGGCTAGGATCGGTTCCCATTCAAAAACGCTCACATGATCAGCATATCACCTCGTTTTGAAAAAAAAAAAAAAAAAAAATTGTGCGATGTCATATGTTTGGCCTCGTCAGGTGCGAGTCTGCCTTGAGTCAGGATTGTTTATTTTTTTACCCTGAAGAAGTCCTTGTTAAACAACGTAATCATCAACTTTTTGAGTGCAACTGCAGATATAATATTGCAACTCAGAGGCTTACTGGGGCACTCCGCGCCATCAAATGACGTACAATACATTGAACCCCCACCCCCCACCCCACCCCCCAAAAAACAAAGGAATCGGCTCGCATTTTATTTCGAGTTTTCGGATTAATGGCTTCGGGAAAATGTACGGACGTTTGGGCTGCAGGCCTCGGTGTGGGGTTTTGGCATCTGATTCACTGAGCATTATCGTCATTGCTCTGGTGACGCACTTTTTAGGTTTTGCTCCGGGTAAGGTGTATTGGTGAGTAACCAGAATATTACTCACCAGAGGGTGAGTAGCTACGACCAAGGTGTGATTTAACACACACACACACACACACACACACACACACACACACACACACACACACACACACACACACACACACACACACACACACACACACACACACACACACACACACACACACACACACACACACACACACACACACACACACACACACACACACATACACACACACACACACACACACACACACACACACACACACACACACACACACACACACACACACACACACACACACACACACACACACACACACACACACACACACACACACACACACACACACACACACACACACACACACGCACGCCTGATTAACTAGTCTTCTCATCATTCATCAGGGCTCACCATTCGGGGTTAATCTTACCGAGGCGAATGTCGAATCGGGCCACATCAGACCAGATGTGGAGAGATATGATAATAGAGGGCCTCCTGAATAGACGCGAAGTCGCTAATATACTTGTTGGCTTATCTACCCGAGCTTGTCTAGAGATTTCCGTAGCGCTTCTGTATTTCACATGACACATTATGATTTACATATTGGACACGACGGTCCTCAGGTTCATACTGATGATATACCATAAATTTTTCGACAGAATAATTAATCTTAAGATGATTACTGATGGTATACCATATATTTTTCGACTGTATAATTAATCTTCAGATTATTACTGATGATATAACACTGTATTTTAAACAAGGTGGACAATCATTAGAAGGGCACTATCGAATTATTTGCATTTGTTTCATTTTAG
>NC_134790.1:57551731-57556731 GCF_046742065.1 Oratosquilla oratoria
AAGGTTTCCGTCTGAATCCATGCTGGCTATCATTTATTAAACAGTTACTTTCTAAATGATGTTCGATAGCATCTCTGAGGATAGTTTCCATCATTTCTATACGATTGAAGTCAGTCTTATAGGCCTGTAGTTATTTGTTTCTTTTTGTCACCATTTTTGAATATGGGAGTAACGTTAGCTAGCTTCCATTATCTTGGGACATCTCCGGATATAATGGATTTCTTGAAAATTATTTCTAATAGTACAAC
Organism: Oratosquilla oratoria; assembly: GCF_046742065.1. Lineage (NCBI taxonomy): Eukaryota > Metazoa > Arthropoda > Malacostraca > Stomatopoda > Squillidae > Oratosquilla > Oratosquilla oratoria. Next base: position 57,551,980 of record NC_134790.1, read on the forward strand.
AATCTAATTTATTATATCCTTTAAGATTCTTGGGTGCCAACTGTCAGGTCCTGGTGTTTTATTAACTTTGAGTTTTTCTATACACCTTTTAATTTTTTTTTTTGTTATATTTAGTAAGTTTACCCTAGACTAGACGTTTCAGAGGTTTCAGTTTGGAGTTTACTTTAAGGTGTTTCGTTTACAAATACTGAGCTAAAATAGTTGTTTAAAATATCACACATTCCTTCATTTGAATATTCAAGTTGACCGTCAGCAGATAATAGTGGGTCAATGTGATTCCTAATAACCTTTTTATTTTTAATGTAATTATAAAAAAATTTGGGATTGTCTTCGGATTTATCAGCGATATTCATTTCATATTGTCGTTTTCGTTTTTTTATTTTCCTTTTTAAATCTCTGTATTAATACATAACTTTTCTAGTTATTAGGTGCACAGGAGCACTTATATTTCTTATAAGCCTGTCTCTTTTTATCCATACTTTTTTCAATTTCTTTATCAAGCCATTTTAGACGAGCCTGATTTGGGGGGGGGGGCGTCTGTCTTTAAATGGGATGTAAGTATGAATCATCTTAGTAAGCGTATTTTGAAACATTTCCCACATCTGATCTACAGGTCTTTTGCTTAATTTTACCTCCCAATCTGTAAGCTGAAGCTCCTGACGTAGTCCTATGAACTGAGCTTTACTGAAATCGGGTATTTCAGAAACACAAGTATATATTCTAAAAAAAATTAGCAATAGTATCACCGACTTCTACATCGGTTTAAATCTAAGTTGTGATCGCTATTTGCAATAGTTTCACCGAATTCTACATCGGTTATCATGCTTTCGCGGCTAGTGATCAATAGAGCACCTCTCCTTCAAATCACCGTATCCAAGAAAGCTAGTTTGTTATCCATTTCGTGTTCTCTAGTAAACTGGAGCGACAACGAGGACGTCGTCCACATGTCTCAACCAAACCGCGTCCTTACCCATTGTTCTTATGGAATCATTTGTCTCTAAAACTTCCATATACAAGGAGGCCAGAACCGCACTGAGAGGACTACCCATAGTAAATCCTCGGTGTTGTCTGTATTCTTCCTCGTTGAACAAGAAAGGACCAATCCTCACACACAGAGAGATAAATCTTAAGTAATCACTTTTCCTCACTTAAATCATCCTCATCCAGATTGTCTACCACCTTCTTTGCCGCTGCCAACGCCCTCTTCTACCTCGATATTCGTAAAGAACTCAGTTACATCACAACTAGCCATCATTTTTTCTGAATGATCCACATTTTTTAACTTCGTGATCAGATCACCAGAGTTCTTTAAATGGGCGTTACTTATCGACCCTGGCCTCTGTGATAGTGGTTTAGTAAGGCATTTGGCCAGTCTGTGCGGGGTGCTCCCGATACTGGAGGTGATGGGTCTCAACGGGACGTTTGGTTTATGAATTTTTGGAAGTCCCTGCATACTGGATGGTTTTGGGGCTTCCTCTTGCAGTCTCAGTGCCTTTTTTCCTTGGCTGGTTCTTGTGAGTATCTTCCTTGCTTTCTTCTTAAATTTCTCCCTTTTTAGAACTGCGTGTCCAATATGTTTCTTCTCGTATGTAGTGATGTCGCTGAGCAAAATTCTTTTTCTTCTGTCATAATCTACCTTATTCATGGCGACAACTCCCCCACCTTTATCCGTACTAGTGATTCTTATGTCATCGTCTCTTCCTAGTTTCTCTAAGGCTAATCTGAACCGTCAGGGTATGGAACACTGATTGATCGTGGCTACAGCGTGGAAGCACGTGACATATAGCTGTCGATCACGATTCCAACACGTGATCCAAAGACCAAGGTGAATCTCACACACACACACACACACACACACACACACACACACACACACACACACACACACACACACACACACACACACACACACACACCCACACACACACACCCACACCCACCCACACCCACCCACCCACCCACCCACCCACCCACACACACACACACACACACACACACACACACACACACACACACACACACACACACACACACACACACACACACACACACACACACACACACACACACACACACATACATATATATATATATATATATATGTATATATATAAATATATATATATATGTATGTATATATAAATATAGATAGACAGTTGGTACATTGTGACAAGTTGATGAAGGTGGAAAAAGAAGTCACGGGTCTAGTTCCGAGTTCCTGAGTTTATTCCTGACCGGTTTCGCTCTATGCTTCTTCAGAGAAATGTGACTCTGGAGTGAAGCTGGCGGTATACATAGTCTGAGTAAGACCGCGTTCCCTCCTTGGAGGTGGGTTACATTTGGTTGTTCAATGGTTTATAATTTTTAATACAATGGACAATAGTGATAATACAGTATACAATAAATTGTTGTGATGTTATTATAAAACAGCTCCGGTGTGTGTGGAATGTTGATCGAGGGTGTAACAGTGTAAGTGAAGTGAGTGGTGTAAAAATGTGGGAATCCTAAAAAGTGTCATAAGATAACTTATAGTGTTAAATAATATAAAGATAAATATCCAAATAAATAAATAAATATCCAGATAAATAAAATGAAATAAAATGAAAATAAAAATAAAAATATAAATATACAAATACAAATATAAATATAAATAAAAATAAATAAATAAATAAATAAATAAATAATTAATATTTATTTTTTTATCTTTATTTATATTTATATTTGTATTTGTATATTTATATTTTTATTTTTATTTTCATTTTATTTCATTTTATTTATCTGGATATTCATCTTTATATTATTTAATACTATAAGTTATCTTATGACACTTTTTAGGATTCCCACATTTTTACACCACTCACTTCACTTACACTGTTACACCCTCGATCAACATTCTACATACACCGGAGCTGTTTTATAATAACATCATTTGTCTGTCTGATTTTCATTTATTATTAGTTATATGTCAATTTATTATTGTTTACTATTTACCTGTTTGTTTATTATTTAACTATACCTATGCATTTATTTATGTATTTTATTTGTTATTTACATTATCATAGTTTTTATTTATTGTTTTATTATTAATATGATTTTTTTTTCGCATCCGACCTAGATATGGATCAAAAGGTCTCCTGTCGGCATGCTCCGCCTTTGTAATCCTTTGTAATCCTTTGTAAAGCACGGGGAGAAATCACCGTGTTGTAACTGGAGGAGGTCACACGTACGATCACGGGTTGGCGGAAACTGTACTTGGAGAGGTCACTCCCGGTTCGGCGCCAATCTGCTTCTCAGTCTTTGAGAACGCCGTATGGCAGGAGGTTCTTCCCTTTGGCGGGGAATAGGAGGCCTCTGTGGAGGAGACTCCGATTTCTTGGGGTTGTCCATCTGGCTCCTCCGAACAGGTTTCATGCTAGGGAGGAGGGCGAAGTCATTTACTTGCCTATTAATAGCAGGTTGCAGCTCCTTTATCCAGATGGCTTCCAAGATAGCCAAGCGCTGTGGGTCCTCTTCTTTTGCCACAACTTCGGTGTTTTTGACCATAGTCTCCCTATCGAGGTGGCGTCGATGCTGGGTCCAGTGGTGTTGCTTAGGTCCTCCGTGTTGCAAGTGCATGGTGATTCTTCTGGATAATGTGGTGGTCGTCCTTCCCACGTAGACTGACAGGGGCGTGCAGTCCTCCTCTGGTTCCTGGTGCGGGGTTGTTCTTTAAAAGTAGAGAAGAGGTCTTTCTACTTTTGTAAAAGATTGTGAAGGACAATTTGTCACTTTCGTTTTTGGGGACCACATTTCTATAGATTATGTTTTTTATAATCTTCTCATCCTCCTTGTACTTGGTGGACATGTAAGCTTTGTAGAACACCTTAATTGCGGTCCCTTCGTGTTCTACTGTAGTGGGGCGTGTTTGTTTGTACCAATTGTCGATCACTCTGCGGAGATTGGCTTGGACCTCGTGATTCGTGTATCCATTGTTAATAAGGAGTTGGTGGACCCGATCAAACTCTTTTTGAGTGTCACTCCAAGAAGAACAATGGCTGAGGGTTCTTCTGAAAAAGGACAAAGTTCCAGCCCATTCAGAAGAACCCTATCCCGGAACTAGCCTCGAAGGTCAACAAGATCATAGTGTGACCTCCCCCAGTTACAACACGGTGACTTCTCCCCGTGCTTTACCATACTTGATAGATCTCTTGTGTTCATTCAATTTTGTCCTTAGGTCTCTCCCCGTCTGGTCTATGTATGGAAGTTTACAATCTTTACATGGAAGGAAGTAAACACCTGGGATATGATTTTCTCTCAACCTCTGGTGAACATTAAAAACTTTTTTATTAATGGTATTAGGATAATTATGAATTAAATTTACCTTCTCTTTGGGAAGAAATTTGGACGAATGACCAATGAACTCTGAAAAGGGGATGACAAGGGGATTTTGTCTCTCTTTTGGTTTAGTGAAAGGGGGATTGTAAAAGCTAGTTCTGGCTTGGCTGAGGGTTTTATCCAGGAACCACTAAGGGTAAGTTAATTTTGTTAATTGGGCCCTGTTAAAGGTTAATTCATGTTCTAATAATTAGGGGCTACAAATCCTGAAGGCTCGGAGAAAAAGACCCGAAGGTACACTTCTTTTCATGTGATCTGGGTGATGAGAAGTGAAGGTAACTTCCTAAATGGGTGTTCTTTCTGAAAACAGTGAAGGCAAGCCTATTCCCATTCCTTATGATTAATGTGTCTAAAAAGGGGATTTTGTCATCTTTTTCC
>NC_134790.1:57561731-57571731 GCF_046742065.1 Oratosquilla oratoria
CCCCCGACACACTACCCCACACACGCCACCCCACACACACACACACGCCACCCCACACATACACTCACGCTACCCCCTCACACGCCACCCCGCACATACACACACCCCCACACCCACACCACGCCACACCCACACGCGTGCCACACACACGCCACCTCACACATACACACACGCCACCCCCCCTACATGTCACCCCCTCACCCCCCACACGTCACCCACCCCACACGCCACCCCCACACGTCACCCCACACATACACCACGCTACCCTACACGCCATCCCCCTCCCACACACACGCCACTCCCCCACACGCCGCCCATACACAAACACACGCTCACACACAAATATATACATGCATGCACAGGCGCGCTCGTGCATACTCACACAAGCATACCCGCGCAGGCACACATGCTATAGAAGCAATAAGGAAGAAAACTGTTGATGTATACTTCCACATATAGCAACAGTCAAAAAAAGACGAACGAGGCTTATAATAAGTGCATGGCTGAAAGTATATATTGCCAACAATTGCATAATGGAAAAAGCACGACTTATTATTTGCACTTTAAGAAATGGAAGACACAAACTATATATATATGGCAAATTAGTTATAAACTTGATAATATGAGGTTGAGACTGCGACTATGCTACAAATATTGAATGGGCAAAAAAAATATTTCATGTAAGACTTGTAAATAGTCTTCTTCATGTAAACTGCAACATTTTAGACAAATGTGTGTCCACCTGTCTAAGTCTAAAAATCCAGAAATGGAAATGGCAGTCCTAAGCAAGTGATATTCTATGAACAATAATAATTTACTATAGAAAATAAGGAAAATGTAAAAACATACAACAAAGTAGAATATCTAGTTCTTTTGTGAACGTTATAATTTTTAAAATTGTATTCATATAAAAGTGTAAGCTCGTTGAGAGCTACTGGAGTAATTATTTCCAGTGGAATACCCTATTTGGTCAATATAAATCTTGAATCTTGATTCTAACAAATAAATTTTTCTAATATGATACAGGGATAGCAAAATAATAGATTCACAAGGGCTCGATGTAATTAAAAAGATATTTATATGGAGATAAGGTAACAAGCAAACAATTTATATATAGATGGCCTAGGATTTTTTTTTTCTGGGCCGGGATTCCTCCAGGAGGCTGGGATTCTTCAAGGGAATTGGAGTTCCTCATGGGCTCGGGGTTCTTCCTGGACCCAGGGTTCCTTTCTGGGCCGTGGATACTTTGGGGCCAGGGTTCTTATGGGTTCGGGATTGCTTTCGGGTCTGGAGTACCTTAGGAGCTGGTGTTTCATGGGAGCTGGGGTTTCCTAGGAACCAGAGTTTCGTAGGAGTCGGGGATTCGTAGGAGATGGGGTTCCATTTGAGCCGGGGATTCCTGTGAGGCCGGGGTTTATTGAGGGGCCGGGTTTCTTTTTTTGGGACCGGGGTTTCCTTTGGGTCAGGGGTCCCTTTTGGGGTCAGTGTTCCTTTGAGTCCGAGTTTTTCTTTAGGGTCGGGGTTTCGTTTGGGTCGGGGCTCCTTTTGGGGCCAGCGTTTCCTTTGGAGTGGGGATTCCTTTAGGGCGGGGATTCTTTTAGAGGTCCGGGTTCTCTTTGGGGTTGGGTCGAACTTTCCTTTGGGTTCAGGGTTTCTATAGGGTCGTGGTTCCTTTTGTGGCCAGGAATCATGTGTAGCCTGGGAATATTTAGGGGTCGGGGTTCCTTAGTGGTCGTGGTTCCATTGTAGCCGGATTTCTTTTGAGGCCGGGGATATTTAGGGACCAAGGTTCCTCTCGGGTTGGGGTTCATTCATACGTGGGTTGCTTTCGGCGCTCATACTGGGGTCGGGGTTCATCCTTAAGGGGTCAGGGTTCCCCTGCCATATAGAGCTCTCTTCCTTCACCTGCAACCTCCCTCCACACACGCAGATGTACACATACACACCCATATACACGCACACGCACACACAAATACACACACGCACACACACGCACACATATGCACACACGCACAGACACATACACATGCACACACACGCACACACATGCACACACGCACAGACACATACACATGCACACACACGCACACACACAGACACATATATATATACACATACATATACGCATACGCATACACACACACATATGCACGCACATACACAAACATGCACGCGCATACACATACACATATGCACGCACATACACAAACATGCACGCGCATACACATACACATGCACGCGCATACACACACACATGCACGCTCATACACATACACATGCACTTGCATACACACACACATGCATGCGCATACACATACACATGCACGCGCATACACACACACATGCATGCGCATAGACATACACATGCACGCGCATACACACACATAAACGCACTCACATGGACACACGCGCGCACACAGACACATACACGCATACACATACACGCGTGCACACAGACACACACACACACACAAACACACACACGCACACTAACATACATGCACATACACATGCATACACACACATACACATGCATGCACACACACACGCACATACATACACTGGAATAGTGCTGAATGATTGAAAAAATGTGGTACCAATTTACAAAGATGGAAGTGAGGAGACACCACTAAAGTACTGTATAGACCGGTATCATTAACCAGCACAATTGTGAAATCATGTGAAAGTCTTGTGAAAGATCGACGAGTCAATTATCTTGAAGAGATAAACATTTCGGTTCACAAAAGACCAAAAAGCATCCTTAGCTTTTGCTAAAAACTTGTGGCACATCTGCCTTACCACAAAAAATTGATCCAAGCATCCTCTACCTTTCCTTAGTCTACACAGTTATTACCTTATTATTCTGTTTCCTTCCTAATCCTCCCAACACTTCTATGTGGCTTTCCAACTAAACTCAATAAGGTGATCTCTTGAAAACTGCTACGTTCATATTTGTTCCCTTTTCATTTGTAAAGTGGAGCTATACATGCGCTCCATGAGTCCTCCAGCATATTGCCCTCCCATAAGAACACATTAAGCAACCTCATTACTTTGTTCACTACAACAATTCGTCAGATACCCCATATGACCCCTATCTAACACTGAGCTTTTATTACTTTCAATACAGAGAGATTTAAAAAAGACAATAAGAAAAAAGAAACGACAATACGAAATGATGAACATCGCTGATAAATCCAAGAGAACCCCAAAAAAATCTACAGTTACATTAGAGATAAAAAGGTTATTATGAATCACATTGTCCACTATTATCTGCTGACGGTCAACTTGAATATTCAAATGAAGGAATGTGTAATCTCTTAAACAATTATTTTAGCTCGGTATTCGTAAACGAAACACCTCAAAGTGAATTCCAAACTGAAACCTGTGAAAAGTCTGGGGTAAACTTACTCACTACGGTAAATATAACAAAAGAGAAAATTAAAAGGTGTATAGAAAAACTCAGTTAATAAAACACCAGGGCCTGACGGTTGGCATCCAAGAATCTTAAAGGAAATAAGAAACGAGATGATTGTTCCATTAGAAATTATTTTCAAGAAGTCCACCATATCCGGAGATGTCCCAAGAAAATGGAAGCTAGCTAACGTTACTCCCATATTCATAAAAAATGTGGCAAAAAAGAAACCAAATAACTACAGGCATATAAGCTTTACTTCAATCATAGGAAAAATGATGGAAACTATCATCAGAGATGCTATCGAATATCATTTAGAAAGTAACCGTTTGTTCCCTTATTGTTCATTATGTATATAAACGACTTAGACGATGGGTTAAATAGTGATGTTAGTAAGTTTGCGGACGACACTAAAAATAGGACGCCTAATTAGGTCAGGAGAAGACGCCCAGATTCTGCAGGATGATCTTAATAAACTGTTAACATGGTCGGTTGAAATGGCAAATGAACTTCAATATCTCTAAATGTAGCGTGTTAAAAACGTAGGGCTACACAACCCCGAAAATAGATACAACTTAGATGACAACTTTTTAGAAAAAAATCTGAGTGCGAGAGGGACTTGGGAGTTCTGGTGAGTCCGGACCTTAAAAACCAGGAAGCATGCATTAGCGCCAGAAATAAAGCAAACAGGGCATTAGGCTTCATTGCTAGGACGGTAACAAATAAAAGTGCAGAGGTAATTATTAAACTCTATCTAGCGATAGTTAGACCCATCCTTGACTATGCGGTACAGTTTTGGTCCCCGTCCTACAAAATGGACATAAATTCACTAGAATCAGTACAGAGAAGAATGACCAAAATGATACAAGGACTCGGAAATTTGCCTTACGAAGAGAGGCTTAGGCACCTAAACTTACACTCTCTGGAAAGACGCAGAGTGCGGGGTGATCTAATAGAAGTGTTTCAAGTGGATCAAAGGCTATAACAAGGGTGATGCAAACAAGGTCATCATAATAAAACAACAGGGCAGGACTCGCAGTAATGGGTATAAACTGGACAAATTTAGATTTAAGAAGGAAATAGGCAAGAATTGGTTTACAAATAGGGTGGTCGATGAATGGAATAAACTTAGTAACCACGTAGTAAGCGCTGAAACTATCAGTTGTTTTTAAAAAAACGATTAGACAACTTTATGGATGGGGACGACAGGTGGTGATGGATACGGAGCTGCCTAGTGTAGGCCCTTATGGTCTTTTGCAGTCTCCTTTATTTCTTATGTTCTTATGTTCTTATGTTCTAAATGATAGCCAACATGGTTTCAGACGGAAACGTTCTTGCGTGACTAACTTACTCGAATTCTACAACACAGTTGTCTCGAATTATGACAAAAGAAACAATATAGATTTAATATATCTAGACTTTGCAAAAGCTTTTGATACCGTCCCACACGAAAGACTACTTACTAAATTAGCTTTGCATGGAATAAGTGGTAGCCTATTAGGTTGGACTAGTAATTGGTTGAAAGGTCGAAAACAGAGAGTTGTTTTAAATGGAAAAACTTCTGGATGGAAAAGTGTTGCAAGTGGAGTTCCTCAGGGTTCCGTTCTTGGGCCACTTCTATTCATAGTATATATAAATGATATAGACCATGGACTAAAATCTACTGTTTCCAAATTTGCTGATGATACAAAACTGTGCGGAGTGGCAAATGATCACTCAAACCAATTAGATATTCAAGAAGATTTAGATCAATTACAGCAATGGTCTGAAAAGTGGCTAATGAAATTTAACACAAGTAAATGCAAGGTAATGCACATAGGTAAAAATAACAGCAAGTACGATTACAAGTTATTTGGAAATTCGTTAACAAAAGTGGATAGTGACAAAGATCTCGGCTAAATTACCATTAACGATCTCAAATCATCTAAGCAGTGTATTTCAGCCTCTGAGAAAGCAAATAAGATTCTGGGATTGATTGCGCGATCTTTTGATTTCAAAAGTCCATCACTCATTAACAAGCTATATAAATCGTTAGTTCGTCCACATTTGGAATATGCTGTTTCCGTATGGTCACCGAATCTCATTAAAGACATTGACAGACTGGAAAAAGTACAACGGCGAGCCACAAAACTGATTCCAAATATCAAAAAATAAACCATACGAAAATAAATTAAAACATGAATCTTTTTTTCCCTAAAAAAGCGTAGACTCAGAGGTGACTTGATACAGGTCTTTAAGATTTTAAAGGGAATTGACAACATCAAAAGTGACCAAATTTTCACATTGAATGAGAATCAGACAAAAAAACAATGGTCTCAAACTGTCCGGAAATAGATTCAATTTGGAAGTAGGTAGAAACAACTTTGCCAACCGTGTAGTTAATGAATGGAATAAACTTCCTGCACAGGTAGTGCAATGTAGTTCAGTTCGAAGCTTTAAGAATCATTTAGATAAATACCTAAGCAAGATGCTGTAATTATTATAATTTATCTTATATTATTTGTTTTTGTTTTGTTATAATTTGTCTGTCTGGTTTCATTTATTATTAGTTATATGTCAATTTTATTATCATTTACTATTTACCTGTTTGTTTGTTATTCAACTATACCAATGCATTTATTTATGTATTTTAATTGTTATTTACATTGTATAGTTTTAATTTATTATTAATATGATTTTTTTTTTTTTTTTTTTTTTTTTTTTTTTTTTTTTTTTTTTTTTTTGTGCATCCCCGACCTAGATATGGATCGAAAGGTCTCCTGTCGGCATGCTTTGCCTTTGTAATCCTTTGTAATCCTTTGTATCTCTTACTTTTTTAAACTTTGCCATTTTATTCTCCCATTACAGCCATTTTCCTAGCTCCTTCCATTACCACAATCGATCCTTCCTTCACCTCCTTCACATCCAGTAATTCTCTGAAATACTTGATTCATCTTCCCTTTACCGCCTTTATTTCAAGTAACATCTGTACATCTGCATTCTTTACCTTCTCTCTGCCTCATTTGTCCCTCTCATATTCTTAAATTCTTACCAAACAGTTTTTTATTATTATCAATATTATTTGTCAAAAAATCCTACCCCATCTTACATCTGCCCTCCTTTTTGCCTCCCTCATCTTCAATTTTACTTTTCCGCTCTTACTCTTGTACCTCTTATATACTTCCCTTGTTCTACCTTGCAACCAATCCTCATACTTCTCTTTTCCCACCACCTTCTCCTCTTCATCTCACCATTCTCTACCTCTTTCCGTTCCCTCCCATCCTTCTAGTCCCACGTGTCATCTTTGTGCACTTTATCACTTCTTCCGTTCTTCTACTCTTGTTTTCCTTTTATTCCTTCACCACCTCCCATACTTCTCTCAGTTTATCCTGTTAATCTTTCTTTTTATAATTTTTATTCAATCTGTTTACTCTCACTATATGGGGCAGAAACATGGAACATAAGAGAGGAAGAGAGAAGGAGTTTGAATGTGTTTGAGATGAGGTGTCTGAGAAGTATGATAGGGGTTACTAGGCTGGATAGAGTGAGAATTGAGGAGGTGAGGAGGAGAACGGGGGTGGAAAGGGAGTTGGGAGATAGGGTGGATGAAAGAGTATTGGGATGGTTTGAACACATGGAAAGAATGAGTGAAGAAAGACTAGTAAAAGAGGTGTAGAAGGCAGATGTGGAAGGTGTGAACATGAGGGGACGACCTAGGATGAGATGGATGGATGGGGTAAAAGTGGCTTTGGGGAAGAGGGGAATGTCTGTTGAGGAAGGACGGGAGAGAACAGAAGGCAGGGGTGAATGGAGAATGGTTGTATACGGATGATGTTGTGATCCATGAAGTGGAATGGGTAGAGGATAGGGGAGGGTGAGGGACTATGTATGAGAAAAATTTGACGCAGCCCGAAGGGATTTCTTCCCGTCCTCTCCTTTTCTGCGTGAGGGGACGACGATATAATGAAGCAGCCTTGCTCTGGATGTACTGTGTCTTGTGACACTGCCTCTGACCCAGGGTAGTGGACAAGACACAGGGATGACTCATTATCCAAGAGGTGCCAAGATAAGAGGGAGGGAAGAGGGTGGAGTGGAGTGGAGTGTGATAGGGATGGAGTGGGTGGGAGTAGTTTTTATGCCTTTGTTTTTTGGCTACCTCCTTATAAGTGAAAAAAAGCCTTTGGTATATGTATATATGCTTACTCTCAGACACATATACACACACACACATATACACACACACGCGCACACACACACACACACACACACACACACACACACACACACACACACACACACACACACACACACACACACACACACACACACACACACACACACACACACACACACACACACACACACACACACACACACACACACACACACACACACACACACACACAAGTAAAAATGTCCTTTCGTACATTCATTTTTACTCGTATCACAGTCAAAAATCCAAGTTGTCAGTTTTTTCTTCAATGTTCCTGAGAGCTTATAGAATTTGTTCCCCTGAGTTTTTGGATCAAGAAATACAATTCATATATGAAATTGGAGAAAATTTAAAATATCCAAAACATCTTATTGATAAGACAAAAATCAAGGCTAGGAAATGTTTTCTTAATACTTCGCAGGTCAAACTATTTAATTATGAAAATATGTTAACAATTCCGTACCACGAAAATTTAATCAATCTTCCTAGCATCTTTGAAAAATTTGGTATCCAGATAGTATTTAAAAATGATAATAACATTAAGAGTCTGTTAATTAAGAATTCTCCAAGAAGTAAAGAAGGATGTATTTATAACATACCATGTAAAAACTGTGATTTTATTTATATAGGCCAAACAGGCAAAGGCTTAGAAAAAAGAATAGGCCAACATAAATATAGTATTAGAACGGGGCAAGTGTCCAGTGGATTATTTGTCCACCAAAGGGATTATGGTCATAATATTGACTGGGGAAATTCTAAAATAATTACTTCTTGTAATAATATTATAGAAAGAAATATTATTGAATCTTGTTTTATAAAAAGAAATTTTGGAAATAACATGATCTTGAGTTTGGGTTTATTTAGATTGGACAATTTTATTATTGACAAAATTGTGTGTGATAAAATGTAACATGGGACCTCTCCGAGTATCCTTGTCTTCTTATGTATTTATTGTTTCTTTGTGTATTGCTTTTCTGTACCTTTGAAAATGTCTAAATAGACGAAAACGCTCGGTATCTGTTTTTTCAATTTCCCGGTGATTTCTGCAAAAAATAGTTTATCACGTGTGTTTTGGGCATATATGCATATATATACATATATATATGTATATATATGATATATATATATATAGATATATATATATATACACATGTATATGTACACACACACACACACACACACACACACACACACACACACACACACACACACACACACACACACACACACACACACACACACACACACACACACACACACACACACACACACACACACACACACACACACACACACACACACACACACACACACACACACACACACACACACACACACACACACACATATATATATATATATATATATATATATATATATATATATATATATATATATATATTTCTAAATAGAAATGTAGTAGCACATTTGTAAATAACACACAGGAACCCACAGTCGGAGAAAGAATAAACTTCGAATAAAGAATAATCCTATATTTCGGCTATCAACTGTAGCCCTCTTCAGGAAAGTACATAAGATAGAGAACAGAGGGGACTTATAAACTACAGTAAGAAGAGATGTGGACAGTTGACCTCACTCAGGCGCGGGGCAAACTGGGGTGGCGGGAGGAGGGAGGGGGTGAGGAGAGGTGAGGATGTAACGTCCGCACCTAGCTTATTTACTGCTACGCATGAGATTATGTCAGGTGTCCACTGCCCTTTAGAAATATTAATATTAGGGCATTCCTCAATTAATGCTGATTCGACTATTTTCCTCCTGAAACCACAGTGGGACTTGAACACTAATCTGACCTTACCCCAGTCGAAAGAATGATTCTTATTTTTGACATGAAGAAAAACAGCCGAATTTTCCTGCCCATACCTAATTGACCTTTTATGTTCTGCCAATCTAGTGTTCAAGTCTCTCCCGGTTTGACCCAAGTAAACCAAATCACAATCTTTGCAGGGCAAACAATAAACACCAAGTGACTCAACTTCCTTCGGTTTTTGTTGAACGCTCACAATTTGCTTACGTACGGTGTTAGGATAGTGATAGGCAATAGTGAGACGTTTACGAGGAAACAATTTAGTAGAAGAACTGATGGTATTATTGAATGGAATTTTTAAAATGTCCCTAAAGGAGCGGTGAAAATTTGAACGTTCAACAAAAACCGAAGGAAGTTGAGTCACCTGGTGTTTATTGTTTGCCCTGCAAAGATTGTGATTTGGTTTACTTGGGTCAAACCGGGAGAGATTTGAACACTAGATTGGCAGAACATAAAAGGTCAATTAGGTATGGGCAGGAAAATTCGGCTGTTTTTCTTCATGTCAAAAAATAAGAATCATTCTTTCGACTGGGGTAAGGCCAGATTAGTGTTCAAGTCCCACTGTGGTTTC
>NC_134790.1:57581731-57589231 GCF_046742065.1 Oratosquilla oratoria
ATTGATTGATAATTCTTTGCTGTTCGAGATGCTGCATCCACCTATCTTTTATTATTTTCTCACACATTTTCGATATTGTACTAGTTAAGGACACATTTCTAAAATTTATCACTTGCCTCCTTTATAAATTGGTATCACATTTGCTGGTTTCCAGTCTAAGCGTACTTTACCGTCTTCTACTGAACAAGTTACCAAATTGTATACTTTGTTCACCAGTTGTTCTCCACATTCTTTCAGTATCCAACTCAATATCTCATCAGGTCATGAGGGTTTCCTTCTTTCCAGTCTTTTCAACAATATAAGCATTTCTTCCAATCCCACTGTTGTGTAATTCATTATTTACATTCTTTCCATTCTTTTCTTTGAGAAAAGAACTCCTTCATCCATGTTGAGTACTGATTACAAGTTCTTACTCATTATTTCCGCTTGTGTTCTTACATTCTAATATATAACTCCTTCAACTCTCAATTTGGATAATCCCACTTTGTGTTCCAGTTTCCCATTTACAAATCTGTAAAATAGTGTATATGCGCCTGCGCGTGTGTATGTATATATTCATCCACACATTTGTATTGATATACATATATACATACATACATACATTTTCACCACCCCTAGTCACCACTGTTACTTAAATTTGACTTGTAATATCACTCGTCTCGAGGCCCCTTGCCTCTCGTTACGTGAGTTTCACTAATATTCAAGTTCCTCTTAAGCAGTAGGCCCAATGCCTTCTTTTTCATGTAGTCTCACTATTTTCTAGGCCCCATGCCTATTCCTCTCGTCCTTTGGGTTAATAAAAGGGTGGTGAATTTTCTTTCTTCTTTCACTGTAATTTCACCTTCAGCTTACACTCGGGATCTCTTTTCTCTCGTCTCTACATCGTCTCCTGATCCTCTCTCTACACCCTCTCTATATCTTCTCCCTATATCTTCTCTCTATATCTTCTCTATCTCTTCTCTCTCGAGATCCCGTATCCTACGCTGAGCTACCTTCGTCTGACGTCACTAATTTTTCTAAACCAATCTCCGGTGACTTCTCAAATAAATGTCACTCCTTATGGGCGTGACTTTGAATTCATGCACCAATAGTTTTTTTCCTCCTTCTGCACCTTGCACCAATCCGGAAAGCCATTTCAATGCCACTAGCAAAAATTGTTTACCTCAGCATTAGTCAAACGAAGGTAACCTGCGCTTACAGAGTTGATTACACATCGAATATAAAACAGTCACCACTATCGGTGTGTTTACATAGACAAAACGTCGCCCTCACATAGACATAACATCTCCCTCGAGCAGGCGTCGAGTCTGAATTATTCTAATGCCCTAGCTCATTTCCATTCGTACACTACCGGCCTCTTACATACATACATACATACATATATACATACATTCATACATATATATGTATACGTATATATATATATATATATATATACGTATGTATGTATATATATATATATACATATATATATATACATATATATATATACATATTATATATATATATATATATATATATATATATACACTAAAAACCCCTCTGTTGATTGGATATAAAAAAGAAAAGAAATAACGATTTCCGTATATTTCGATCACTTGCTGTGATCCTCTTCAAGAGGATCACAGCAAGTGATCGGAATACTGAATGTTTTCGTCTATTTAAGACATTTTCAAAGTACTTAGTATCACAACAAAGTACAGCTTAAATACAATAGTGTAGAGAACAGGAGAGGTTACTCAACATAAATACATAAGGATGGTTTTACAAATAAACAAAAATAGAAATGATAAAAATGAAAATTAATAACAATATTCGGCGGGTTGTGTCTACACTCTCTCTTGCAAGAATTGCAATTCTTGTTACATTGGTCAGACTGGCAAGGAATTCAATTTTAGGTTGAGCCAGCACAAGTATAGTGTCCGTACTGACCAATCTTCAAGTGGGATTTTTGCTCACATTAGAGACCACAACCATTGCATTGATTGGGGCAATTCCCAAGAAATTGTTTCATGTAATTCTTATTTGGTAAGGAATATAATTGAATCGTGCCTCATTAAAAAAAACTTTTAATGATAATCTCAATTTAAGCACTGGTCTTTTCAAACTAGATAATTTTGTCATCAATCAAATTGTAGGACAATGTCCCAAAGCTCCGCCTTAGCAATCTTGTGTGACCTTTTATCACCTGTGTCAATTGTCACCTATTTTATTCATTTATTCTTGTTATTAATTTTTATTTTTATCATTTCTATTTTTGTTTATTTGTAAAACAATCCTTATGTATTTATGTTGAGTGACCTCTCCTGTTCTCTACACTATTGTATTTAAGCTGTACTTTGTTGTGATACTATGTACTTTGAAAATGTCTTAAATAGACGAAAACGTTCAGTATTCCGATCTTTGATTTCCTCGTGGTTTCAAGCAAAATATCTTTATTCACGTGTTTTATGTGATTACTGTTGCATAGATGTATATATATATATGAGAAAAATTCACTAGTGATGAGGATGTTGTCTCTGTACCTGGCATATTTTCCAGGGGAAGGTTGATGGTCGGAAACCTTCTCTTCCACGTTGGCTATGTACATATTAGCAAAGAGGACCCCGAGGAGAGAACACATTGCTACACCATCCTCTTACCTAAAGAGTTCTCCTCTATGTGAGAGGAAAGGGTCCTCCTTAGTGCATGTTTCCAACATAGATTTCAAAACATATTCGGGAATGTCGATGACAGGGCTATCACTTCTGTAGCCTATGTCTAATATTATGCTGATAGTCTCATCTACTGAAACATTTGTAATAAAAGGACTCCACGTCCAGAGATGCAATATCTTGGCAAGGTGGTGCGGTACGCAGGAGGTCGATGAATTCTGTTACAGAAGAGACTGAACGGACTGTTGGAACATATACTGCTAAAAGACTATTCATTTTTTGGCAACATGGTAGGTTGGTGTGGTGACTTGAGCTATAATAGGTCTGAGGGGGTTACCTGATTTATGTGTTTTTACTGTATCGTAGCTGTATCCTGGCCAAATATTTCGTATGGCTTTGCTGAAGTGCTTGGTGGTTCCATTGGCTTGCAGGATAAGGCGGTTGATCTTTTTCTTCAAGTCGCCACTGCGATCTTTTTGTAAGCGCTGGAACTTTGCGGGATTTCCCAGGATTGTATCGATCTTCTGGAGGTAGTAGTTTTTTATCCATTATAACGTATAGTACTGCCTTATCTCCTTTACGGATGATAATATCGTCCCTTTTCCAAAGTTGTTTGGTAGCCTCCTTCAGATCTGGGGTAACGAGTGTACTCCTGTAGTTGCCTCGGTTTCGGCCGGCTTTTCCAACTACGGTAGTTCCTGCCTGATGGTAGTGGATAGGGTGGCGCGACTCTCCTTTTGTAGAGTTAAGAGCTGGTCAATGAGGTGTTCTATTTCTATCCATTTACTTTCCGAATTTGGGGGACGAATATAATGGCAATTCAGGCCTAGGTTGGATAATTTCTCCTGCTGGGTAGTTAGGCTGGCAGTAGAAAGGTTGACAAATCTTTGTGCTGGCCCTTCGTTTCTGACGGGTCCTCGGTGTAGGTTGGTGAGCTTCTTCAGGTTGCGTGTGTTAATCCATTGTTGGTGTTGGCTGAATTCTTACAAAAAATGCTTCAGCAACCTATTTGATGTTATGTTGATTTGCTGCAAACACCGACCATAATTCTTCCTTCTCTTTTGATGCCTTGGATAGACGGTCTTATGCATCTTGTAGTTTTCTCTCTAGTAAACTATTGGTTCACTGTCGGGTTCCTGTGGGTCGGCGGAATAAACTTCTTGGGCACAGGTTCTCACGTAAACAATTTTGATTGAAGTCGACTATGCTAATAGCTTTGGCTATTTTGATATTCAGCATCTTCAGTTTTAAGAATAATTTTTTATTCTCATTGTTCAAGGTTTGAACATAATCACTCATGATATCGATATCACGTGAAAGGGTGTAGTGATAGGCGCTGATGAATGGCAACGATTATAATAAATCTATGTAACAGAAAAATGAAACTGTTGAGACGAATACCGAAAACTTAATTTTTTTCGCCTTTCTTCAGGGTGAGAAGAACTATAACTATTTATCTCCCAATGGTTTCACCCAAGAACTCGAGTTGACCTCTCCTACTTCTCCCAGTGACCTCACCCAAGGACTCCCGATAACCTATTCTAGACCTCCTAATAACCTCACTTTATAAGCAGTACAGGTCAGTCTGTTTAGCTCTACGTAGGGCTAAACCAGTCAGGACTATATTCCCAACTCGGAACTAGACCCGTAATTTCTTTTTCCACCTTCTTCACATACATACATACATACATACATACATACATACATACATACATACATACATACATACATACATACTATACATGCATTCATATATACATGCATACATGCATACATACATACATACATTCATACATACATACATACATACATACATACATACATACATACATACATACATACATACATACATACATATATATGTATATGTATGTATATATATATATATACATATATATACATATATATATATATACATATATATATATATATATATATATATATATATATATATATACATACATACATACATACATACATACATACATACATACATACATACATACATACATACATACATACATACATATATGTATGTGTGTTTGTGTGTATTTACCTAATTGTAGTAAACAGGAATGAAGCAACGCCCAAGAAGTCTCGTCTCTTGTTCTCCTAGTTATCATGCCTAGCCTCAAATTTATCTACGGTTCCAAATTAGTTAATGTCCTTAATTATCAGTTATTGTATGTATATTTGAATTCATTTATTGTTCTTGGTTGGGCTATATCACCTTCTGGTCTGTTTCAGGTATCTATGCATCTCTATGGAATATTTCATTTATTCACATACTTTAGACATGTAGTCTTTTTTAATTTGGCCTCATGACCTCTTAAAACCCTCCTATGGCTAATCAGGAGCTATCCTCTGTCAATGTAGTTTATCCCCTTTAGCAACCTGAATACTGTAACCATGTCACCCCTTTTCTTCAGTCTTTCAAAATTGGCAGAGCCAGTGCTTTTAGTCTTTCCTTGCATGATTTATATGCCAGCCAGGCTGGGAACCTGCTTGGTTGCTGCCCTTTTTACTCTCTCGATGTTGCTTATATCCTTCACTGTGTGGGGACCATATCACTGGCGTATATTCCAGTATTGACCGGACCAGGGTTTTGATGAGTTTTTTCATTATCTCTTCATCCATTTGGTGAAAAGCCACTTTAATCTTCTGCAGCAGTCCGTATCTCTCTCACAATCTTCCGATCGGTTTATTAGTTGACAGGTTGTCTTTAATCAACACTCCAAAAGCTTTCTCCTCTTTTGCTTTCGTAATAGATTCATTCCCCAAGGAACAGTTTGAAAATGGACTTTTGAGGCTATTGCTCATTTCCAGTGGTTTGCATTTTTTTTTTATATTGAAATTCATTTTCCATTCTTGGCTTGAAGCCAAAATAGTGTCTAGGTCTCTACAATGGCCTTCAGTTTTCTTCATTTTTCATTCCTCTCATGATTGTTGCTTCATTTGCGACATGTTCGCATAGTTTGTTGTGCCCTCAATCATGTCATTCACATAGATAAGAAACATCATTGGTTCGAGCACTGAACCTTGTGGAATTCAGGTGGTCCTTACCCTCCATCAAGTCATCTTGTCCTTTAGTAATGTCTTCATGTATTTTCTCTTCATTTTTCCCATCTATTCAAGTAGTTTGCCTCGTAGTCCTCCAATATGCTCCAATTTTCACATAAGCATATGGTGACGTGCATATGTATCATCTTGCGCGTGCGCATATGTATGCGTTTACTGTATGTGATTCACCATGGTCTTGGATCACGTGTTGGACTCGTATTCGAGAGCTATTTCCCTCCCGGAAGAGAGCTCAGAGCTCTTATATGGCCGATCTATGACCTTACACGCACACACCCACCCACCTCCCCGCCCACGAGAGTTGGAGTAACGACTCGTAACGCAGCGATGCTGAAATTATTTCAGCCCTGGACGGAATTCGAACCCGGACTGCCGTATTGACAGCCGAGAACTCTACCAACTGCGCCACGAGTGCGAGTGTCTGTGTGTGTGCGTACCTGTGTGTATGTGTGTATGTGTGTGTGTGTGTATATGTGTGTGATTCACCTTGGTTTTTCATCTTGGTCTTCGGATCACGTGTTGGACTCGTGATCGACAGCTATTTCCCTCCCGGAGGAGAGCTCAGAGCTCGTATGACCGATCTATGGGTAATGTTATGACCTTACACGCACACACACCCCCAACTCCCCGCCCAGGAGAGTTGGAGTAACGACTCGAAGCGCAGTGATACTGAAATAATTTCAGCCCTGGGCAGGATTTGAACCAGGTACCACCGGCACCTCCGTACTGACAGTCTGGGACTCTACCAACCGCGCCACCGAGTGTGTGTGTGTGTGTGTGTATTCACCTCGGATCTGCTGCAGTCTCTGTCGAGACAGCCAGACACCACCCTAAGGCAGTGAGCTCAGAGCTCCTTATTAGCCGATCTCTGGGTAGGTCTGAGACCACTCACACACCACACACCGGGACAGCAAGGTCACAACTCCTTGACTAACGTCCCGTACCTACTCGCTGCTAGGTGAACAGGGGCTACACGTGAAAGGAGACAAACCCAACTTATCTCCGCCCGACCGGGGAATCGAACCCCGGTTCTCTGGCTTGTGAGGCCAGTGCATTACCAATCCGCCACCGAGCCGTGTGTGTGTGTGTGTGTGTGTGTGTGTGTGTGTGTGTGTGTGTGTGTGTGTGTGTGTGTGTGTGTGTGTTGACGAAGACATACATAGCAAAAGAAAAAGAAACAGAGAGACCGGCTCTCTCAAAGAAAAGAAGAAATTATGCACTTATCTTTAAAATACAACAGCACGGCTTCAATGATGTCTAGGTTTGAGGAAGAGCTTTCTGGAGACAGAACATACAAATGACAAAGACAAATGATAAATTTCCACGTAAAGAAGAATACTCTCATTATTTCTTTAAGAATACCTACCTACGAGTTAATCTACACATGTTTTATATGG
This sequence comes from Oratosquilla oratoria, assembly GCF_046742065.1. Classification (NCBI taxonomy): domain Eukaryota; kingdom Metazoa; phylum Arthropoda; class Malacostraca; order Stomatopoda; family Squillidae; genus Oratosquilla; species Oratosquilla oratoria. Next base: position 57,588,861 of record NC_134790.1, read on the forward strand.
CTAATAGTTTAGGAAATTTGGTGGGATCCTTACTAATCAAAGTCATACAGATTTGTTTTAAGAGAGGAAATTAGCGTCCACTCAAAAAACTTATGTACATCACTTTCAACTTCTACTATCCCTCCGTTCTGCTAACCTACTTCAACCTCTCATTTACCATCTCTTGCTTCAGCTCCCAGTAGTAGGCGTTACGCCTGTCAGTGGTACCAGCATGTTTCTTCGTCTGGCTCTGTCTTGGAGGACCCTTTCGACGATGGGCAAGTCATGCCTACTGAGGATTTCTTCAACAGTTTCTCTCCATCTCTTTCTCGGTCTTCCTGGTGTTTTTCTTCCACCCGGTATCCACTCCCACAATCCTCTTGCAGCTCTTT
>NC_134790.1:57594231-57599231 GCF_046742065.1 Oratosquilla oratoria
AGTCACGTTCCCACGGTTTCGATTGAATGTATCATAATTCAGTACATATTCAAACAAACCATGGTAATCATCTCTACATAACAAAATGTCATAATGTGTGTCAATATGAATAATATGATATGAAACCATGAAATAGATGAGGAAAAGCGATGGATTTATCTTTTATGTTCATGAGTTGCATATGGAATGATGGTGTAAATTCTAAAGAGTTCTGTCTTCTCGGTATGAAAGTCTCTCAACTCCTCTCGAACTGGGTGGCGCTTTGGATTTCATTCTGACAGGTGTCCTATGTACAGGGGATATGCCTTTCTTCGGCTATTTCTCCTCTGGTCTAGACGCCGCTAGGCTATTTCATTCTTATCTGTCGCGCCACGTTGCTCGGGAGTGAAGAGGTTGCAGCCCCTTCGTTAACCCTTTCCATACCGGGTGACACTTGTCCTATGAGGCCCTGTTCACACTAGCGGTCTGAACCGCGCGGAAACCGCAGCAGTACGTCATAGTCAAGGAAAAACTGAACATTTGTGTGTGAATGCCTCTGCTGACTTATATTGTAAGTTCAATTACATTGTAAGTCAGTGGAGGCGTTCACATGTAACCGCGTAATTTTTCATTGATTATGCGGCACCGCCGCTGTTTCCACGCGGTTCAGACCGCTAGTGTGAACAGGGCTGCCCCTAAGCTATTTTGGGGTAACTCATCATTGGCTAAGTTGACAAATTTAGGGTTTAGGGCGGAAATAGGCAAGAGCTAGCTTACTAACAAGTGGTTAACGAGTGGTATAGACTAAGTAACAATGTAGTGAACACAAAAATAATTGGCTGCTTTAAGAGAAGACTAGATAACTTTATGGATAGAGATCAAAGGTGGTAAGGGACATGGAACTCGCAATTTCCTCCATTCTTGTCTTCTTTCTTATGTTTTACCTCCTCGATTAGCTCTTTCTATACCGGATGACACTCTCGCCTTTTATGTTGCCAGCCTATTTAATTAATTTCCGGCACTCAGCCCCAGCTCAGTAGTAAAGGAGTGAATGATTTGAATGTTATTTGTGCCGTGAATTGACGGGTTGATGGGTTTTCTGTAAAATTAATGTGTAGATCAGTTCAGATTTTTATAGTTACAGCTAATTATTTCAACTTTTTACGTTTTCTGTCAGAGCTCCACAGCAGAAACAAAGAAAACGAATTTTATGAAATCCGTGATTTTATTTGTCCAAATACGATTTTCGAAGGAAGCTGAAACAGTTTAGAAGAGGGGTGGGCATTTTATCCTTATGTTTGGGTGCCAAAATCAGCCAAATCTTTGATACAAAATTTTCTCGCGTGACAACGGAGTAAAATTATAGCCTCACATTTGAGTATAGGGCCCCCTCCCTTCACCTCCTAAGACCCCAATGCGCCGCCCAGAGTAGTATTTGGTTACCAGTGGTTGGAGATTAATTGATTAATTAATTGATTAATCTATTTATCTATTTATATGTTTATCTATTTATCTATTTATCTATTCATCCATTTATCTATTTATCTATTTACCTATTTATCTATTTATCTATCTATCTATTTATCTATTTATTTTCAAGGTGAGGTCTGGGTTTCCCGTGCTGGGAAAAAAAAAAAAAAAAAAAAAAAAAATTAGTGTGCCAAGTCTTGCACGCGTGCCAAGAGTTGGGCTTCTCTGGGTTAGATGAGCCTGTTAGTATTTAGTGCGAAAATATTTTCAATTTTAATGTTATTTATCTTCAAAATATTAAGTGCTTTTGTTAAGTTTCCCCTGGGTCTCTAAGCTTTAAGAGAACAGATTAAAATTTTTAAGTGTTTTCTTATGATATGTTTGTTATATTTTGTACGAGTTGTGGTTCGTTGCTGTACTTTTTTCGGTCATCAATGCCTAACATCTGGGGACCATACAGAAACAGCATATTCCAAATGCGGGTGGACCAGTGATATATATAATTGAGTGATATTAGCTGGACTTTTGATGTGAAAAGATGGCGCTACCAAATCCCGATAATCTATTGTGTTCTCTAAGGCAAAAATGTAACACTGAGATGTTTAAGAACGTTATTGGTAATCACACCAATATACTTTTCAATGTTTACTTTGGTTAAATCTTTCCTAAACAATTTGTAGTTGTACTTGTATTATTTTTTACCTATAAGCATAGGTTTATACTTGGGTTAAATTTCATTAGTCACTTTTGAGACTATTATTCTTATTTGTTCAGGTTTCCTTATTTGCCATTAATATGTTTTTTTTTCTTGTGTATAATTAAGTTTATTGTAATGTATTATACTATTATGAACATGTCCTTATAGTCATAATGTTAGTTAAGATAGAGTAGAATTAGAAACTTCGTCTTTGCTCACCCTTCCTCATGAACAGGGATGAAAATTGAGAATAACATCATGTAACACAAAATTTGTCCTTGGGTTGAAATTAATATTTTCAAATTCCCTATGGCATAAATAAATAAAAATGAACAGTCACCAAGTTCAGCCTTCAGTTCTGAGTTCATGAGATCGATCTTTTTTATTTTTTGCCACTTTTGCTTAATAACTTAAGGGTTTTTCACAGTATCTGCTTTGAAATCAGACGATTCCTGTTAAGTATAATTTTACTTGATGTTAACACAATTGATATGATAAATCAATGATAAAATAGGTAGTTCTCCAGGCCCCGTCTTTAGAAATGAAAATAAAAAAGAAACGAATAGTGTATAATTACGTATTATAATATATTAATACACAGACAGCGATACAGTGCAGTGATGCAGAGCGTTGATGAAGAGTATTGTTCCGGAGAATTGATACAGCATTGATACAAAAAAAATAGCGTCATAGTTTAATAAAAAAGAAGTTTGTCTACGAGATTGGTGATTACTATATCAGTTCACTTTCGCGCAAAAGGCTCTAGATAGAGTCTCCCATCATACTTTCACTGTACTGTCCCTTGTAGCGCTCCTCGAACGAGTTGACATCCTGGTGAATTCTTTCACCTTGTTCTTCTGAGTAGTCTCCCATGTTTTCTTTGAACTCATCAAGGTGGGCGTGTAATACGTGCAGTTTCAGCGACATCCGGCAACCCATGCTCCAGTATGTGTCCACAAGTTCGTCAACGATTTCCCTGTAGTTCTCTGCCTTGTGGTTTCCGAGGAAACCTTTGACTATAGAAACAAAGCTTGTCCAATCGGCCCGCTCAACATCAGACAGCTTCTCAGGAAAGCTGTCGGAGTCAATAAATCTGTTTGAAGTGTTTGGTACATTTGAGGACCCTGAAGAACTGTGGGGCACTTTCTAACGTTGGTGAGCGTCCGAGGTCGGGAAGTGACATGGCGTCGCGTGAGACACTGGAGAGTATAGAGTTGGATCGTGCTACCAGAATGGCTGGGGACTTGGACCAATAAAGGACTCAGAAACTGTGGACTACAGGTCTCGTGAGAATGGATAAGGAGAGGTACGTCAGGGGAATTACTAAGTATATCAAGGGTTGTTTTAATGCAAATGGCCTTAGGCCTGCTTACCGAGACCTAATCTTCGCTCCAAGTCTGTGACCCAAAGGAGCACAGTTCAATTGCTGATGGGCTGTCAGTATCAGGCGTGAAGGTGTGTAGCTCCTTTGTCAAGTACTTTGACTAATTTTTTAAGAGTGACCTTCCAAGGGAACACCTTCCCCTTGATGATGTTTGGGTGGCGATTGCCAATCCACCGATAGAATGGGTATTGGACAGAGTTCTCGACCAATGTCATGGTGGAGCACCTATTGGCAAAACAAAGGTCACTGTCCTTGTTTTTGCTGATGATACTGCACATCTTGTGAAGACGGTGAAGGTCCTGGTTGTAGCCCTCGGATCACTTCAAAGGGAGGCGAGACCACTTGGACTCCAGGTCTTCTTGGTCAAGAACATGGTCCAGGCGTTTAGGGGCTTAAAAGATGACACTGTTTAGCCTATCCATGTATGTGGTAAGGACATGCAGTCTTGGAAAGCTTCATATTCCTTGGTAGTGTAGTACATAACAGAGGTAGGATTATCAAAAAACTCTTCAAAGGATTGTAATTGCCCAAGGCGTTATGGACTCGCTCAACCAGAGAATGTGGCGTTGTCGATATATATATATATATATATATATATATATATATATATGTATATATATATGTATATATATATATATATATATATATATATATATATATATATATATATAGAGAGAGAGAGAGAGAGAGAGAGAGTACAGTAGATGATAACTAACACAGTGTTTAGGAAGAAAATCAAGCTTAATTACACATGGAAGAGGGTGGTGGATGGACGGGTGGTAGACAGGGCTTTAATGGACTATATAGTGGTACCCAGGAGAAGAGTAGGAATATTTTTGGATGCACATGTTTTTAGGGGAAAGAGTTGGGAATATCAGATAATTTTTTGGAGGAAGATAAGTTGAGAGTGGAAAATAGATGGAGAAAGAGGATAAGAACAAAAGGTAGGGAGGTGCTTAGAGTAAACTGCTTAAATAGGAAGGAAAAGGAGAAGGAGCACAAGAAGAAGCTCAGAGAATAGTGGAAGGAAGTGAAGGATAGAGTAGAACTAGCAGTGAAGGAGGAATGGGGATGGTTCAAGAAGGAAGTCACAAGGTGTGCAAAGATGGTGTGTGGAACAAGGAGGATGGGAGGAAATAAATGGAAGGGTACAGAGTGGTGGGATAATGAAGTAAAGAAGGTTGTAGAAGAGAAGAAACGAGCATTCACAGACTGGTTGCAAAATAGGATAAGAGAAACTTATGAGATGTACAAAAAAAGAGAAGTAAAAAATAAGATAAAGTAGGCAAAAAGGAGAGCAGATGTAAAATGGGGGAAGAGTATGGCAGAATTTTATTAAAGTAATAAAAAGATGTTTTGGAAGGAAATTAAGAGAGGTAGGGGGAGGCTAATCAAGTAGAGAAGAAAAGGAAATAGGTGCAGATGGAGATATGATAACGGATGAGGGGCAGTATGAGTAAGATGGGCAAA
>NC_134790.1:57604231-57606731 GCF_046742065.1 Oratosquilla oratoria
AGGTGAGGGTGATACTGAGGGATAAAGGGGAAGCAGCAATTAAAGAAAAGTGAGTATGTTTCAAGGAGGAAATGATAAATTGCGTAGAGATTATATGTGGGTCGAGGAGGATGGGAGGGAACAGGAGAGGTAGCGAACGGTGGGAAAAAGATCAAAGAGAAGTGAGCGTATGAGAATTGGTTGCAAGGTAGAAATAGGGAAGCACAAGCAAGGTATAGGAAGAAGAGAGGAGAATCAAGGAGTAAGTTGAAGAAGGTAAAGAAGAACGTAGATGTAAAAAGAGATAGAAGTTTGAAAGAGAATTAAAACAAAAAAATGGAAGGAAGTGAAGAGAGGGGATGAGTCAGGTAGAGAGGAAGGGGTAAAGGATGTAAATGGACAGGTGTTAATAGAAGTAAAGGCGATAAGGGAAACATGGATAGAATGTTTCAGAGAATTGCTGATTGTGGATGAGGTTAGGAAGAAATTGATTGTGGCATTAGGAAGTGCTAAAAGAATGACTGTGATGCGAAGAAGAATTCACGAGGCTACAGGAAAAAGATGAATATAAAGAACGTTGAAAGCGATAAAAGCTGGTAAGGCCCCTGGTCTGGAAAGGTGCTATGTGGTGTCTGACAAAGGAACTGCTATAGTGGAGTGGCTAGTGTGATTGTTTAATGTGTACCTAATATGTGCTTGTATAGTTCCATTTTACAAAGGAAAAGGGGCGAATACGAATGTATTAGTTTTAGAGGGATTAGTCCGTTGAGTGTAGTTTGAAAGACAATATTAGTGGATGTTGATTGAGGGGATTAGAAGAAGAAAGGAGGAATTAATTGGGGGAGAACTGTGTGGGTTTAGAAAAGGTAGAAAATGCGTGGATTATGCTTTTTTGTGTGTGGTAAAGCAGACATGCGAGAAGTTTTCTGGCGAAAGGTAAGTATACATATATATATATATATATATATATATATATATATATACATATATATATATGTATTATATATATATATATGTATGTATATATATATATATATATAAATATAAATATATATATATATATATATATATATATATATATATATATATATATATATACATATTTAGGGGGTTATAGATCTGAGGAAACGCCATGAAGGGATTGTGGGAGGTGTTGCAGATATTTGGGATAGGGTAAAATTGTTATAGGCAGTGGTTTGTGTTGAATATGGGACAACGACAAGTTTGTATAATATCATCATAGTTGTTTAACGTGTACATGAGTGGGGTGGTACGGGAGGTAAATGCAAAGGTGGTGGTCAGGGTATTAGAGATAGTGATATTGGAGATAAGCTGGAGAGGAGCCAGTTGTTGTTTGCTGATGACATTGCAGTTATGTCAACAAGTGACGAAGTTAGGGAGGATTTGTGAGAGGAGATAGTTGAAAGTAAGCATAGGTAAAAGTAAGATGATGTGGTGTAAAGGGGTGAGGGTGGCAGTGAGCAGGAAAAAAAAGACTAGAGGAAGTTGATAGTTTTAAGTATTTAGGGTCACATTTAGCAGGGAAAGGAGGAGTGGGGATGGAGATATAGCCTACTGTGGAGTAATAGAATTAAGTAAATGAAAAGTGTAATGAAAAATGGGTGTCTAGGGATGGACGCAAAAGAAACTACATGAAGGGGTGATTGTACTTATGACGCTGCATAGGGCAGAGGCTTTAGGTTTGAGGGCAGGGGAGAAAGGAGGAATTTAAATGTGAGAAAGTGTTTGCGAATCATGGTGGTGGTTAAAATGATGGGTAGAGTAATAAATGAGGAGGTGAGGTGGAGAACAGGGTAAGAAATAAGCGTACATGCTTTTTTGTGTTATCCTCGGCAATTTGCAATTATTATTTCGAACTATGCGATCTTGTCATTATCTGCACTTCATATATATTGATTCTTTGCCAAATAAATTTATTGTTATTATTACTATCATTAAAGAATACTCTGATGGTTTAGATGTTTGGAAAAAAATTAAAGGAGAGACTATAAAAATTCAAGAAGGCAGAGGTGGATGGAGTGAACTTGAGAAGATCTAGAGTACATTGGTACAATTGATGGATGGGATGAAGAAGGCCTTGTATAAAGGAAAAATGTCTGGTGACCAGGTAAAGGAAGAGGGTAAGAGATGGTTATGAGTAGAGAGTTGTTCATTTGATGAATGATCCTAAGGTTAGAAAGTGAATCGGTATTAATTTCTTATTTTACTACTGTTGTCATGGGTAAATGAATAAGAGAATGATAGTTTTCTTTCCTGCGCAAAACTCCGTTTTCTATAGTGGTAGTTCCAAATGATTCGTGTAACTTACGTCCGTAGAATTTTAAATCACAGATAATGCGCTTGTATTCATTTCATTTTAATTATTACTATATATTGATCTTATATATACTTCATATAAATTTCAAGCAAGTTAATATGAGCCGGTAATATTCGAACATCTCTTTTAGTTCTTGATCTCCCTGTCTACACATTCATGTAGTGTGTAGTCATGTCATCTGTT
>NC_134790.1:57619231-57621731 GCF_046742065.1 Oratosquilla oratoria
GCCACATGCTGCGCACGACCATTGTTTACATACGTTTTGACCATATTTTACTCTATTTTTTTTGCGTTTGATGCACTCATAAAGTTTTCTCTTACGTCCGGCATGCACGTGAGTATGTGGTGTGAGGAAGTTCAGCCTGCACGACTGGCAGTGGCCTGAGCCTTACAAAGTAAAGGACATGTACACGTTAGCTTGCCACATTCACTAATTTGCCGTGTGAAATTCGCATCTATTTGTCAGTGAAGAGATATTTGAAGATATTAGCCATGCACACACAAAAGGCACACTTGCAGAAGATAAGAACGTCTACATTAGCAACTCAAGGGGAGAAAGAAAGAACCCCAGCATCAACTTTGTTATCACCACCTCCGCCACCACCACTAGTACTCCCTCCAGCAGCTCTCTCCCATCCATCTACATCCACATCCTCAGCACCTGATCCTCTGTCCTCTACACCTATATCAGACAAGTTGTCTCTACGCAAACAACTGTTTGCTAACAAGTGGCTACAAGGATGCCTCCTTGTTGCAACACCTTGGGTTTAGAGTCTCAAACCTCACAGTGATGTCCCTGATGCAGCAAGAGCCTGTTTCAACACCAGAAAGGAAACCCAAGAAAAGAAAGAGAGCTGAATCCCAGCAATCAGACTACCTTGCTGGGTCATTCTAGACCAAGAACTCAAACTTTGCGACAAAGAGTGAGGTGGCGGCTTATGAGACCCTCACTTTGAGTGAATAATATCCTACACTGTAGGAGGGTACAAAGTGCCTGAGTTACTTGAAAGATGCAAAATCATCATGAAAATACAATGGAACCTGTTTTCAATGGGTCTTAGGAGGTCCAATGTAAAATTTAGTCAAACTAAGGAAAAAAAAAAAACTTTAACACTCATTTCTGAAAAACTTAAGTTTTTGACACTCAAAGTCTATCTCCTCCCTCAATTTTCAACCGATTTTTGCATATGAGGTCTCTATTAATAGCTAGATAAATGACAAAAAATGAAATAGAGAGTTTTTTTGCATATGTTAAATAATTTTTTTTTAATAACGTGTCAAAGTCAATTTTTTGCGTTTTTTTCGAGAATTTTTTTTATATTTTTTTCCCTCGGCGTTAAACAAAGATATTAAAAAAAGCTTTCTATTTTGTTTTTTTATATATGTAGAAGATTCTTTTGCTGTAAAATGAAAGACATTGAATAAAAATTGTAAGAGGAGATAGGATTTGAAAGAAGCCCAAAAATATGGTATTTTTTAGGTTTTTTATTAAAAAATGAAAAACTACTCGTCAGATCTGAATAACACTCATGCTGTGAAGGTTTTCTCAGACCTAGATATCACACAGAAAAAATCAGCAAGATCCTTCAGAAAAATAGATTTTGGGCGGGGGGGGGGTCCCCTTAATGATTTTAATGATTGTAGAGAGTTTTAGGACGAGTGTAGATGTAGTAGTACTGGAAGATTTTAATGCTAGAGTAGCAGTAGTAGGAGGTACGGCGTTATATATATATATATATATATATATATATATATATATATATGTATATATATATATGTATATATATGTGTATGTATATATATGTATATATATATATACAGTATATATATATATATATATATATATATATATATATATATATATATATATATATATATATATATGACGGTGGAAAAAGAAGTCACGGGTCTAGTTCCAAGATATTTTGATTTATTCCTGACCGGTTTCGCTCTATGCTTCCTCAACTTATCATAATGTCCTAGCATATATATATATATATATATATATATATATATATATATATATATATATATATATATACATATGCATATATATATGTATATACATATATATACATATATATATGTATACATATATATATACATATATATATAAATATATATACATATATATATACATATATATACATATATATACATATAGATATATATACGCGCACACAAATATATATATGTATGTATGTATATATATGTAACATATATATATATTCATATATATATATATATATATATATATTTATATACATATATACCTTTATATATATATCATATATATATATGTATATATATGTATATATATACATATATATATATATACATATATATATATTAATATAGATATATATATATATATATATATATGTTGATAAACTGTTTAAGACAAATGAGAGAGTGATAGGTGGGGAAGGGTAAACGAAGATGGGCTAAGAATACATTTATTGTTCTTATGTTTCGGTTATTATAACCTTCCTCAGAGAACTTGTTACAGAACATCTTGGTCACAACATTTATACCCGTAGTGGGGAACTTGTGAAGCTTCGAGTGTCAGGTTTTTTCTAGCGCATTAATTATTAAGAGACTGGCTGCTTTAGATAGGCATATAAATCCTTCTCTGTCGTTATTATTTTCTTGGACATTTATATGTGCAGCTTCAACTGTCTTTCTCATCTTCTTTTGTAATCCTTTGTGTAAAATTTCAACTTTAC
>NC_134790.1:57626731-57631731 GCF_046742065.1 Oratosquilla oratoria
CTCGAGATTAATAGGTATAATACAAGAGAGAGGTGGTTGAGCAGACTGTGCCCTTCTGGACCTACAAAAGGCATTTGATAAGGTACCACACAAGAAACTAATAAGGAAAATAAAGTCAGTAGGTGGCATCAGAGGAAAATTATTGGAATGGATGAAAGACTTCCTGACTGGGAAGAAAATGAGAGTAGTAATTAGAGACAAATTCTAAAATTTGGATGAAATGATAAGTGGTGTCCCGCAGAGATCAGTACTAGCCCCGATCATGTTTGCTATATACATAAATGACATGGGCGAAGGAGTAGTGTTATATGAGTTTCTTTGCAGACGACGCAAAAATACTAAAGAAAGTAATAACGGAGGAGGATTGCAATTCATTACAAGACTTGGACAAGATCTAGAAATGGACTCAAAAGTGGGAAGTGAAATTCAATATCAAGAAAGGTAGTATCATGGAATTTGGGAAAAAGTAAAAACAGAATATCGAGAGATTATAAAATTGGTGAAGAAGAGGTCAAAAAAGTAAACTCGGAAAAAGACCTTGGAGTGATGATCAGCAAAGATATGACACCAGATAAGCATATTAATAAAATAGTCGGAGGAACTTACAATCTATTAAGGTCAATAAAAGTGGCATTTGTCTATTTGGACGAGGAAATTATAAGAAAAAATATTAACTACACTAATAAGACCAAAACTCGGGTACGCAGCACCATTATGGACACCCAGTACCAAAAATAACACAAAAACATTAGAAAGAATACAAAGAGCAACAACAAAACTGGTACCAACTCTTTCCAAAATGAGATATGAACAAAGGCTGTCCATATTAGAATTACCAACTCTGAAACAAAGAAGGGAAAGGGGAAACCTACTAACTATCTATAGAATTATGAAAGGAATGGAAATCTTAGATAGGAATGATTTATTGAAATGGGACAATGGAAACATAAGAGGACGCGAAAAGAAGAAGAAGAAAAAAAGATAACTATAGAGGAAACCTGAAAAAAAAAATACCTTCCCACACAAAGTGATACGTACTTGGAAAAAAATAGACAAAGTGTGCGCAAACACTATTCAAGATTTTAAGAAAAAAACTTGATGCTGAAAGATACAAAAACGGGCCACCGCGAGCATAGCTCCCTTCCCGTATAATAGAACTAGGTAAATACACACACACACACACACACACACACACACACACACACACACACACACACACACACACACACACACACACACACACACACACACACACACACACACACACACACACACACATACACACACACACACACACACACACACACACACACACACACACACACACACAGACACACACACACACACACACACACACACACACACACACACACACACACACACACACACACACACACACACACACACACACACACACACACACACACACACACACACACACACACACTAACACACTAACACATATACACAAACAAACATATATTTGCCCACTAATGTCTACCGACGGTAAACTTGCATATTCAAATGAAGGTATATGTGGTATCTCATTTTTATTTTTAGCTCTGTATTCATAAACAAGGCATCTCAACAGAACATTAGGTTTCATTGCTAGGACGGTTATAAATAAAAGTGCCGTTAGATAGACCCATACTTGACTATGCGGTACATATTTGGTTTCCGTCCTATAGAATGGATATCAATTCACTAAAATCAGTATAAAAGAGAATGACCAAAATGATACATGGGATCAGAAATTTACCTTACGAGGACAGGATTAGACACTTTAATTTACATTTTCTGGAAAGACATAGATTGGGATGGTGATCTAATAGAAGTGATCAAGTGGACCAAGGGGTTTAACAAGTGTGATGCAGACAATGCCATCTTATTAAGACTACAGAACAGGAGTCGCAGTAACAGATTTAAATTGGAAAATTTTATACTTAAAGGGGAAATAGAAAAGAACTGTTTTATCAATAGAGTGGTCAACGAATAGAATAGACTCAGTAACCATGTAGTGAGCGCTGAAACTATTCGTTGTTTAAAAAGACGGTTAGACAATTTATGAATGGAGATAACAGGTGGTAATAGACATGGAACTGCCTAGTATAGGCCTTATAATCTCTTGCACTCTGGTTCATTTTTATGTTCTTATGTTTTTAGGAAAATAAAAGTCATAACTGAAGCCTGTTATAAGTAGAGGGTAAACTAATTAATTTCTGTAAATATAACGAAAGGAAAGATTAGAAAATATGTAGACGAGCTCAAAATTAATAATACGTCAGGACCTGAGAGTTGGCATTCAAGAATCTTGAGGGAAATAAAAAATGGAATTGTTGTTTCATTAGGAATTATTTTATAGAATGCTATCATATTCAGGATTTACCAAGAGAGTGGAAATCAGCTAAAGTTATTCCCATATTCATAAAGGATGAGAAAAGGAAACTAATGAACTACAGACCTATTAACTTAATCTCAATCGTAGGAAAAATGATGGAAGCTGTCGGACATGCTATCGAACATCACTTAAAAAGTAACTGTTTAATAAAGCCAGCATGGATTTAGACGGATTTTTTTTTGTGAGACTAACCTACTCGAGTTGTACAACACAGTTATCTCAAATTGTGACAGATGAGACAATATATATTTAATATGTCTGGATGTTAAAAAAATTTTTAATACCATCCTACACGAAAAACTACATGTTAAACTCACTTCATACGGAATAAGTGGTAACTTATCAAGTTGGATTAATAACTGGTTGAACAATCGTAAACAGCGAGTTATACTAAGTGGCAGAGATTCTAGCAGAGTTTTTTTTACGAGTGAAGTTCCTTAGGATCTTCTTCTTGGGCCACGTCTATTCATACTGTATATAAACGATGTAGACCATGGTCTAAAATCTACTGGCTCCAAATTTGCTGATGATACAAAGCTCTGTGGAATAACAAATGATCACTCGAATCAATTGAGTACTCAAGTAAATTTAGATAAATTACGGCAATGGTCGGTAAAGTGGCAAACAAAACTACACCGAAGTAAATGTATAGCTTGGCATATATGTAAAAACAACTCCAAATACGACTACAAATTATTTAGAAAAACATTAACAAAAGTGATTAGTGAAAAGGATTCTAGTGTAAGTATTAGTAACGATCACAAAAGATCTAAGCAGAGACTCAGAGAAAGCAAATATGATTCTAGGATTGATTGCATGATTTTTTCATATGAAAAATTCACCTGTTATCAAACAAATATAGGTAATTAGTTCGCCCATATATGAAGTATCCTGTATTCTTATGGTGATTGAATCTCATTCAAGACATTGACAGGTTAGAAAAAATATAACAGCAAGCCACAAAACTGATTCCAAATATCACAAATAAATCATACGAAAACCACTTTAAACATATGAATCTAATTTCTCTAAAAAACGTAGACTTAAGGATGACTTGAAATAGGTCTTCAAAATTTTAAAGGGAATTGTCAACATCAAAAGTGATGAAATTTTCATACTGAATACTAATCAGATGATATATAATTATCTCAATCTGTTTGGACTTAAATATAATATGGAAGTGGATAGAAACAACTTTGCCAACCGTGTAGTCAATTAATGGAATACAATTTCTTTAGAGGCGGTGCAATGTATTCGTTTAGAATAACACGTAAGCAATATGATGTAATGCCCGCCAATTGTTTGGTTCACTTATTTATTCATTTCTTCGTTTAACTATATATGTACAGACAGACAGACAGACAGACAGACAGACAGACAGACAGACAGACAGACAGACAGACAGACAGACAGACAGACAGACAGACAGACAGACAGACAGACAGAGACACACACACACACACACACACACACACACACACACACACACACACACACACACACACACACACACACACACACACACACACACACACACACACACACACACACACACACACACACACACACACACACACACACACACACACACATGCTACATACATTTGAGGGAAAAAGGAAGCTTTGAGAGGACAATCTGGAGAAGTGTGCTGGCCCGACTGACAGGCTGAAAGCCTACCTGGGAGCAGAAGTAAGAAGTAAGAAGTAAGATACATTTCTACTTGTTTTGGGATACTTTGATGCGGTTATTGGTACAAAAAGAGCTGGCTATAAAGTATTATTTGTCCCTGTGCCTCTGCTGTTAGGAACACTAATATTTTTCCCCATTAGAGACGAGAACCATACCCATGAACTGGTATGTCAATGCTGAAGATGTGTCAAAAGAGATGAATTACATCTTAGTTAATACCCATTGTAAATTGAAGGATTTACCCGTGTGCTGAGATTTTCGGTTGCAGTACTTAAGCTGTATGTAAGCTTCAGGCGAATCCCTGGTTGCAGTACACCAGAATTTCACCTGGAAAAGACCAGGGATATGTGTACTCTCAAGAATGTACAGTAGCAGTCCCAAATCGATTGAAAATGCTTGGTGCCCTTGAGGACCCTGAAGAGCTGTGGGATGACTTCAGCGACCAAGAGGTCCCTACATGACTCTTGTATACTTTAATTTCACTGGGACTACTTACTGGTCTCTACCTATGCCTCTTTTCCTTTAGACAAGGTCAGACCAAAGGTTTTTGTTTTGTCCATTCACGATTTGTTTATAATCACACTTCATATCTCGGCCGTGGAGCCATGGGATTGAATGGTTCTTTTGCTGGCATTCACATAACAAATGAAAGTAATGCCGTCTCGTTAGAGATAAAGAAATATATATATATATATATGTATATATATATGTATATATATATATATATGTATATATATATATATATATATATATATATTGTAAGAGGCTGGTAGATGAAGGTAGACAAGTAGGTAGATAGAGGGGTAGGTGGCAAGAAATTAATTTTTACGAGTTAGATGTTTTGAAAACAATAGCCGCGACGGAGTTGCAGATTTGCATAATCTCGCTCACCGTCTCAAGTTTGTAAACACA
>NC_134790.1:57646731-57654231 GCF_046742065.1 Oratosquilla oratoria
GAGAGAGAGAGAGAGAGAGAGAGAGAGAGAGAGAGAGAGAGAGAGAGAGAGAGAGAGAGAGAGAGAGAGAGAGAGAGAGAGAGAGAGAGAGAGAGAGAGAGAGAGAGAGAGAGAGAGAGAGAGAGAGAGAGAGAGAGAGAGAGAGAGAGAGAGAGAGAGAGAGAGAGAGAGAGAGAGAGAGAGAGAGAGAGAGAGAGAGAGAAGAGAGAGAGAGAGAGAGAGAGAGAGAGAGAGAGAGAGAGAGAGAGAGAGAGAGAGAGAGAGAGAGAGAGAGAGAGAGCGAGAGAGAGAGAAAGAAGAAGAAATGAAGATTGACACCGTGTCGGCCAATATAGACACACAAAGGTTTGAGTCTCACTAGGGACTTGTTCCAGATTAATGTATTAATGTCTTAGTGCAGCGAAGTGTCACACTGGTGCCACAATGGAAGCTGCTAAGGCGGAGATGGTGCCTTGTGTAGGTTTCAGTGGTGGTACCACAGGAGGAAAGGAAGGTGAAGGAGGAGGGGGACGGGAGGGAAGGAGAAGAGAGGGAAGGTGAAGAGAAGGTAAGGGAGGAGAAGGAAGAGGAAAAGAAGGGAGGGGAGGGGTAGTAATTCCTCCTGATGTATGATGTCACATGTCATTAGATGGAGTTGGAACCTATTCGTGCTTTCAGGACCACGGGGATGACTAGAATCGTGTCCCATACCTCTCATCGTAATTTGCCACTTGTGGTTATTGAATACATGATACATGATAACTGGTAGTAACCATTTGAATCAGAATATGATGCCTGTTTCTTTGCCAGTAATTAGAATCTAATCGTGAAACTTTACGTGTTACTTTTAGATATATACTCGTCTTTTATCACCATGTTTTAAGAAATGTCTCGTCATGCATAACATTTTCTACAAGTCAACTGTTAGACATTTACTGTCTACTAACACTTATCTATTATAGTATACCTAGGTCAGTTCCTATTTGCAAATTATCAAATTTCTTTGTCATCAAGTCTGCCATAAATCGTCTTTGTCTTTAATGGTTTGACGTTGACAATGTCAGTTGCCATAAATTATTTTATGCATCAACTGTCATACTCTGATTCATATAACTTTTCACAGTATTTTATTCAATTTAGCATGACGAGGATTTGTGACAGACAAAAAAGGTATATATTAACAACTGGACTGACAATATTTAGGATATGAATGAATTAAAACAAAGGATAAATAATTCGCCAGGTTAAATGAATAGGAACTAGTTAATACCTGTTGACAACCTCACAGTGACATGCTCTACAGTCTATTTGGTTGACGCATGATTATTTTGATACAAGCGAGGGAAAGACTTCTCCCTGAAATGGGTTTGGATTCCTTTCAGGTAGGAGCCTACTCCTCGGCTGAATAATGTGGCGATGTCAGAGGACAAGCTAATGAAAAAAGGCACCAATTTATTGTAGATGCTAAATCTTGCTTGTTGCTGGACACAAAACGACTAAGAAATGCCAGTCGACTTGACGTCTTGTCTTCGTTTATGACGACTGGTTGACAGTGATATAAAATAAAATAAAATAAAATAGAATAAGGAACTCATTCTAGAAGGCACTCAGCTGCAACCAAGGTCACCACTGATTTAATTACAAATAGTTGTTAGTTGGTCATCATCACTATTGTTTTCATTAACACCAATTACCAATTAACTGTTTAACGTTATCATTGCTAACTGTCAACTTCGAACAAAGGGTATCTGTACGTTTGTTTTTATATCCTTCAGTCTGTCAACCTGTCACTCTCGCTTGTTAAGTCTTTGTCTATTCGTCTGTCCGTTAGTCTAACTGTCTGTCCGTCGGTCTGAGTTTCTTTCCACCAGTCTGTAAATCAGTATGGTTACCCGCCAACCTGTTTGATTGTTAATCACTGTATGTCAACCAATCTTTCACTTCACTGTATCTATATGCCAGTCTGTGTGTCCATCTATCAGTATTTCAATTTTTCGTTATGATTGTTTGGCCTTCTCTCCTGTTTATCTGTATGTATTCATGTCAGCCTGTCTGTCTGTGCATCTGCTTCCCTCCTTCCAATTTTTCCTCATGGCCGTCTTTCCGGCTTCATGTCCATCCATTTGTACATAACCTCCCACCCTCCACACGTCTCCCGTTCTGCCCTAGTTGTTGTCAGACGCTTGTCGTTCCTCCTTTGTTTCTGCGTGCTGTGTGACGTCAGCACCACCTCCCTTTCCACCCTCCCTCCCTGCCTCTCCCTTCCTAGATCTTTATTCGTCATTTATTAGCCTTTGTCATAGGGTGACTTCCTAATATGAATATCAGGATCAAACTCTATATTGCTTGACCTTCGGTGGGAAAAGCTTGGATGGTCAGTATTCCTAAATGGTGGTGTATTTATGTAGACATTTTTTCTGACTACTGCTAAGAATTCTGATTCATCTGAAATTGAGAGCCTCAGAACTTTAGAAAGGTCCCAATGGACAGACACCCTCTCTCAGTCTGACGTTTTTCTCTCAACTGGAAAAGATCATTTGAGCTTATCCAGGACAAAGTGTATAGAGCAATCCAGGATGTTAACCCTTCGTAGTATCCAGTAATGCACTAAGAGAGAGACTCAAAATCTCTTGGTATTGTTGGCCACAATCCATTAGTCTTCATATGTCGACTGTCGGGCATACACTGAGTAGTCCTGAACCTTGCAAGACTGGAGATCCGAGTATCTTATTGGGGTCTCGCCTAAGTCGGGTGCGTAGTTTTTGTTCGCTTTTCTTTTTGTCTTATAGTCTGGGGTCTAGTCTCAGTGCCCTCATTAGGTTACATGTCAGTTCGTAATCCGTATAGATAAGTCTTGGGTCTTTATTGCGGGTAATATTGACTGTGGCACTTTGCGTAGTAGAGGGATTCTTGAGCTAATGAAATCACTCGGCGATGGTTAGAATGAGACATAAAGATAACTCTAATTGTGGTATAAAAAAGGGAGGTGGTGATCCCTCAAGTGAATGGGAAGACCCAAACGGCGGCGAAAGGGGTTATGTTTGATCTAGATTAGAAGGGTTTCGTCAGCTAGCTGGACCCTCACTTCCTGAATGAAATCCTGGATGAGAAAGATTTCCTGTTTCGTTTGCTCAACCCCTTAGAGCATGGGGTTCCCCCTAGCTAAATAAAATTTCAAATAAGAAGGCACTTTGCATATCTTTATCATACTAACCTGACTGGCTTTTCTATAGGCACAGATTACTTCAACACGGTTTCATATTGTATCTAAAACTACATACAAAGAAGTCAGTAAACCTATGCGATATAATGAAATTTTGCATAGCTGACTGATGAACATATACGACCATTGGCTTTTCTTTCACTACCACGAGCCTTATCATATTATGAGGTGATTTCAACGAAGCTACAAATAGAAATCTGATCCCTATGGAACTCGCTACATTATGTAGGTCGGTGGTTCTAGAAAATCTAGACGGGATAACTAGTCATTAGGGAAAGAGTGAAACTGATTTGAGACAAGTGTGTACCTGATCGTCGTTCGTGATGGTATTTGCCAAGGCAGCACTGGTGATATTAACCTGATGAGAGATACTGAGTCTGAGATTATCCGGCTGGTAGTGTTCTTTAACCTACAAACGATATATTTTTATTTGGTACCGTTTTAATGGAAAACTGAGGGCACTACTTTATTGAACCATAACATCCTATTGATAATAGCACAATTTGACTGATGTAATTCCTACGGTTAATATCACATTCACCGAGTGTTTTAATAGTCACTTGTTTGGGATAAGCATCACACCTCCTACTGTTTTACTTTGTACTGTGAGTCATTTATTGCGATGTATAGATTTTTTCACTAAGAAAGATACATATCACACTCTCAAACGTACCCAATATGTATCAAATGAGCATTACAAAAGTATTATATTTGAAGTTATGGTGGGTCATTCCATAATTGCTGTATGCGTTTACAGTTAGATTTATAATTCCGGTATGATAAAAGTACGTGATATATAGTATGATATTTCGTGATATAGGATGTAGGATGAAAACTGGAGGCAAGGAGTGTGCGGTATGTGCCACAACTAGTACTCGGGGGTGGGATGGGGGAACTAGGCGGGAATTTCAAGCCAACATGTTTGACTTGTCTATATGTGGGTCACAGCGCTCCACCCCATCCACTACTACCACCACCGCCACCACTGCCGCCGCCGCCATTGCCGTCACCACCGCAACCACCAATCGCATTATTCTACGAGCCTCTACCCCTACCAACACTAAACAAATCACACCGTATCAATATATTCGTCGGTGGCATGAGCGTCAGGACGTCAATGTCAGCACCGGTCACCGCCGAAAGCGTCTCCAATTGACGCCAATACCTTGTCATATTGTCAATTATTGTTCGAACTCAGCACTCGTCTGCTTGTCAGCACGACATCCTAGCGTCAGCAAGTCATCTTTTAGTCGAGTTTGCAACTGTCTGTCAGCAAAGTTCCATGGTGTTAGCACCTCTTCCACAGTTTTCAAGAATTTGTCTGTGAAAAGAGATCCAGTAGTCCCCTCCTTGGACCATAAGCATCACATCACGCCTTCGACATCAGCACCACATCCTACCATACCAATCCTAAGACTATCAGCACCACGCTGTCAGCACATCTATTTTACGACGACAAGTACCCCATTCTATGACTGTCAGCATTCACTTTGTTGACGGTCAGCACCCTACCTCACGAATGTCAGTACCTTCCAGCCTCCCTCTCCTTCCCTCCCACTCCCTCCACGTGACACCATTAGCCAGGGTGAAGAAATGGCAGCGGCAGGGGCGAGCCCCGGGAGGAAGCTTTGTAGACGCTGTGAGTAGTGGAGGCGGGGGGGGGGGGGTAGCGGAGGAGGGTTAGTGTCCGGGAGGGGAGTTTAGTACGAGGAGGGGGTGGGAGAAGGGGAGGGGGAGGTAGAGGTGGAGGTGTTGGAAGAGATGGAGGAGTACGAGGAGGAGGAGGGGGAGAAGAGAAGAGAAGGAAAAAGAGGAGGAGGAGGAGGAGGAGTAGGAGGAGGTGAGCAGGGAAACATGGAAGCAGATGAGAAAGAAAGAAAGAACGAGAGATAAGAGGAGGAGAAGGAGGAGAAATAGATGTAAGAGGAAGAGCATTTCAATGAAGAAGATCTGGAGAAGGGAGAGGAGAGAATGGAGGGAGTGGAGAGGCAGATTGAAGATGTGGAGGGTAAGGTTCAAGATAAAGAGACAAGCAAAATCCAGAGTACTGATAAAGAAGAGTCAGGAAGGAGGAAGAGGCGGTGGAAAAGAAGAAGAAGAAAAAAAAAAGATAGGAATACGGGGACAAGAAGAGAAGAAAAAAAAAACAGGAGGCTGAGGATCAGGACGAGGAGAAAGTAGAAACAAGCATATCACAAAGCCTATGTTACAGTAGCTTACGAATATCATGTAGAGAGGAAGATGGGTGAAGGAAGATGAGGAGGTAGGGTGTTTGTGAAGGAGGGGGGATGGGTAAAGGAAGAAGTGAGTAAAATGGACACAAAGTGTAAAAAGAAAGAAAAAAAAACAGCGTGAATTATGGGTGGTGAAGGAAGAAAATAGGAATGACTTCCTTTTCTTTCTCCTCACCCTATAGAACAAAATATACTATACATTTCTACTGTATGGAGGTATTTCGGAATACACAGAAAGAATGGAAGAAAGGAAGGAAATGGGAAGCAAATTGCCTGAGGCTAAAACAAGGAGGCGAAGGAAGAGGGGAGGAGGGATAGGAAAAGGATGAAGAAGAGGGGAGTGAGGAGGAAGGGAAGAGGAAAACGCGGATGAGGAAGAGAAGGAAGAGAAGGGTAGGTGGAAGAGGAGGAAGAAGCGGAAGAGAAGAATGAAGGAAAGGAGGAGGAGAGAAGGAGGAAGATGATCAAGAATGGGATAAGTAGGAAGAGGAAGGAGAGGAGGGGGGAAAAGGAGGAGGAGGGGAGGAGGAGGGAAGGAGGAGGGTGAACGGGGGTTGGTGACTGAGGGTGGGGAAGTGAAGTGGAGGTTTGGAAGGATGGGGGGGTGGGGGAGGGGGAGGGAGGGGCTGGGGGGGTAGCCCCTTTACGACTGGTGCTGCTGACCCAAATGCCAAGTAGGACGATCTCTCCGCCACCACCACCACAGCCACCGCCACCGCCACCGCCACCGCCACCGCCACCGCCACCGCCACCTTCATCGCCCCCTTGCACGTACGCACACACGCACGCATGCACGTACACACGCACGAAAGCACGCAGTTATACGCTCACTCTCAAACATGCATGTACGTGCTTGAGCTAGTCGAGTGTGCACACCTGCATCCTCAGTTTAAAGTGTTCTGTGCAACCTTTGATTGAATATACGTCTATTCACGCAAGTGAACACACACTCACACACACGCACACGCACACACACACACACACACACACACACACACACACACACACACACACACACACACACACACACACACACACACACACACACACACACACACACACACACACACACACACACACACACACACGCACACACACACACGGGCGCGTTTTATTTATACATGTATGTATATATATATATATATATATATATATATATATATATATACATACATATATATATATGTATAAATACGTACATATATATATATATATATATATATATATATATATATATATATATATGAATATGTATATATGTATACATATATATATATTTATATATATATGTATAAATATATATATATATATATATATACATATATATATATATGAATATATATATGTATATATATATATATATATATATACTGTATATATATATGTATATATATGTATGTATATATATCCATATATATACATAAGTGTATGTATATGCATATATATATATATGTATATATATATATATATATATATATATATATATATGTGTGTGTGTGTGTGTGTGTGTGTGTGTGTGTGTGTGTGTGTGTGTGTATGACTCGGGTGGTGATGGTTCTCTCCAGAACATGCCTAAGTACTCATAGTTGTCTTTAGTAGGAAAGCATTGGAACTCTTGCCCCTTCAATTTATACACGCAGAAAATATGACCAATATCTTTCCCTGGTCTGAAATTGTTGACATATATTTAGCTACATTGCTGTCACCGCAACTTAGCAGTCGCCTTTACACTGGAGGTTTAGTCAAAACTGGCATAGGAAGAACAGAAAATAGTTTGGGGAAAGATGACGAGGAATAAAGGTAAAATTGAAGGAATTCTAAAGATAATTAAGGCACCTGGGTTGGACGGAATCTTTCGAATCCTTAAGTTTTGGATTTATAATTTCACACACAATTCATATCTGGTCTTACTCCCGTGGAAATCCATGAAAACTACCAGAAACATTTAATCTATGTCCGTAATTTGAATTTTAAACCCCTATAGATGATAGATGACACCATGACTAATCGTCAATGGGAAATTGATGTTGTGTAGCAGTTTGAGTGTTCCTAGGCTACTGGAAA
>NC_134790.1:57706731-57709231 GCF_046742065.1 Oratosquilla oratoria
TGGTTTAAAGAGTGTAATGAGAAATAGACATTTGGGAATGGATGCGAAGAGGAGACTGTATGAAGGAGTGATTGTGCCAACAGCACTGTATGGGGCAGAAACGTGGAACATAAGAGAAGAAGAGAGAAGGAGTTTGAATGTGTTTGAGATGAGGTGTCTGAGAAGTATGGTGGGGGTTACTAGGCTAGATAGAGTGAGAAATGAGGAGGTGAGGAGGAGAACAGGGGTGAAAAAGGATTTGGGAGAGAGGGTTGATGAAAGAATATTAGGATGGTTTGGACACATGGAAAGAATGAGTGACGAAAGACTAGTAAAAGAGGTATGGAAGGCAGATGTGGAGGGAGTGAACATGAGGGGACGTCCTAGGATGAGGTGGATGGATGGGGTGAAGGGGGCTTTGGGGAAGAGGGGAATGTCTGTTGAGGAAGGAAGGGAGAGGACGGAAGACAGAGGTGAGTGGAGAATGGTTGTATATGGATGATGTTGTGACGACATGAGGAGGAATAGGCGGGGGGTGGGGGGTGGGGTAGTATGTGTGAGTAAATTTTGACGCAGCCCGAAGGGATTTCTCCCCGTCTTCTCCTTATATGCAAAGGGGGACGGAGAGGGGGGGTCGCCGATTAAATGAAGCGGCCTTGCTGTGGATGTACTGTGTCTTGCGACACTGCTTCTGACCCAGGGCGGTGGGCAGGGTTCAGGGATGACCCGTCATCCAGGAGGTGCTCAGATGAGAGGAAGGGTGGGAGGGGTGTGGAGTGTATTTAGGGATGAAATGGGTGGGAGTGTTTTTATGCCTTTCCTTTTGTGGCTACCTCCCTTGGAAGGGGGAAAAAGCCTTGGTATATGTATGTATGATATATATATATGTATGTATATATATATATATATATATACAAACATACACACACACATACACAAACACACACACACACACACACACACACACACACACACACACACACACACACACACACACACACACACACACACACACACACACACACACACACACACACACACACACACACACACACACACACACACACACACACACACACACACACACACACACACACACACACACACACACACACACACATACAACCACACACACACACACGGTGGCGGATTGGTAAGGCACTGGCCTCACAAGCCAGAGAACCGGGGTTCGATTCCCCGGCCGGGCGGAGATAAGTTGGGTTTGTCTCCTTTCACGTGTAACCCCTGTTCACCTAGCAGTGAGTAGGTACGGGACGTTAGTCAAGGAGTTGTGACCTTGCTGTCTCGTTGTGTGGTGTGTGAGTGGTCTCAGACCTACCCAGAGATCGGCAAATAATGAGCTCTGAGCTCACTGCCGTAGGGTGGTGTCTGGTGTGTGAGTGGTCTCAGACCTACCCAGAGATCGGCAAATAATGAGCTCTGAGCTCACTGCCGTAGGGTGGTGTCTGGCTGTCTCGACAGAGACTGCAGCAGATCCGAGGTGAATACACACACACACACACACACGGACATACATACATATATACATATATATATATATATATATATATATATATATATATATATATATATATATATATATATATTCTGATTTTCAGATAATGGTACTTATATGAGCTTCATGACTTCATAAAATACCAAAATAGCACTAGATACATTTGTCCTAAGCTACTGTGGATTTGCTTAATTACAAAAGATTAGTGTTACGCTCTCCCTCCTGATGTATTATCCGAATGTCAAATTAGATGTAATAAGGATACTTGCTGGCCGAGCGGTTTCGAGCGTAACCACTTTGGGCCAGAGGTCAGGAGTGGAGACGATTCGGGGGTGCGTAGCGTCAGGCGTGTTTGTAATAGGGTTGTGCTACACTAAACGCCCATTCTTCAAAAGACTCATCGTAAGGAGGCTCCATCCTAGGCTTGTCTGAAAGGCGGGAAGTCTGTGATGTTAAATCGAGTCATATAAACACTGAATTTGTCATTATTTTTGCACTGAGTTTAATCAAATCGTTTGGTTGTAGCCAGAACAAAGTCATCATAGCGGAAGCATTGAGACAAGCTTAACCCCTTCTATGTGGAGTTATTTCCTAAAGTGAATAAATCGTCTGGCGTCATCTACACAGGTAAAGGAGGGGTCCTTCTTGGATGACTAAAACCGCTTACCGGCCGTCAGGCAAAACAATACATAACTATTTCTCCCAGCATTGGGGCTCAAAGCAGACAGAGCAGCTTCGGTTAAATGGATGAATACTAATATTGGAAACTCTTTTGTAGTCCTTATAAGCAATCAAACTCCAATACACGGTTATTATTTTTTTTTCTTTTAGGAAGCGATGACACACTTACATATCTACTTTGGCTTCAGCCGGCGATTTTATTCAGTTAAATAAAATTCTGGAGGATTGTCTAGCCCGAATGAACTCGTCTGGCGTTAGCTACAGCAAAATAATGTAGTATTACCTTGAACAGAATACTCAGAATGGTATTTGAGCTTCATTGGG
>NC_134790.1:57714231-57716731 GCF_046742065.1 Oratosquilla oratoria
TCTCCTTTTGTGGTGTGTCCTCTAGAATTGATTTATCATTTCATACTTTATTATAAAGGAGGGCTTCAATTGACGCTTGAATGGCTTAACAAGAAAAATTCCGTACCCAAGTTCTCTTTTTGTTAAACTAATCCTCAATAGTTCCAGAAAAGGTGATTTGTAGAATAGTGCGAATTTCATGACTGAAATTTCACAAGCTCAAAAAATTCAGGAGCTCAGAAATGACATGATGAAAAAAGTACACTCAAAGATGCTCTGGTTCATAAATATACCAGTAGAAAATGTAAAAAAAAAAAAAAAAATCAAACAAACAAACAAACAATCAAACAAACAAACAAACAAACAAACAAACAAACAAACAAACAAACAAACAAACAAACGAACATATATATATATGTATATATATGTATATATATGTATATATACATATATATATATATGTATATATATATGTATATGTATACATATATATATATATACATATATATATACATATACATATACATATACATATGTTCGTATATATATATATATATACTGTATATCTGGGATGGGGGAGTTGGATACACTTAGTTGGTGATCCAGTTGGACACTTCCGTGCTGGGTGAGGTTAGCTTGTCACTTTTCCTTCTACCCTGGCTGTCATCTGCCATTTCATCTCCGTGGCACCCCTTTGGCAGCATGGGAGTTATAGTCTATCTTATACTGATGACCATGCGCCACTTTTGTTTAGTGTGGCTGTCACCAGGCTCTTCTATTCCTTTCCGTAGCAAAACTCTCGGTAGCAGAACTCTCATTCAAATACAAAATCGTGCTGCTGATGTTGGAGCTTCCTCCGTCCAGAATCGAGTCACCTTCAATCCCGAGGCCTCCAAAAGAGCGTGGCAGATGGCACAGAAGTGGCAGAAGAGTGTCGTGCGTGTCTATAGTAGTCGACCATATGTGGCAGGTTGCGACGATTATATTTGGTGTGTGATTCGTCGTGGTCTTGATTACATGCTGGACTCGTGGTCGACAACCAGAAGCTCAGAGGTCATTTAGACTGATCTGTATGTGGTGCTGTGAACTTATAAACACAACACACATACTCTCTTTGCTCAAAGTAAGGAGGAGAGCGGTCACGAATTCAATATTAATAGAATTGTTATGTCCCGAGTGGTTGCTGAAGTTGGTACTGCAGCATGGTATCCCTCGGTACTGCATACTGCACCAGCAAGTTGTGGGTAAAATATATACATGATGGTACCAAAAGACAAATTTTTCTTGGCAAACTAATCACACACACACACACACACACACAAAATGCAGTTAAGTGAAATCTAAAATTTACAACCCAACTCTTCTGCAACATTAATGGAGAGGTTCTACGCCGGCAGGCAATCAATGGGCCTCAGTGCCAGTGCCAGTGGCTGGCTAATGCAAGCCGCCACGGAACACCACTCGTCTGGCCGGAGGGTGTGCAGGATGTGAAGACATGGGGGGATGTGGAGATGTGGAGGAGGATGTGGTGGACCTTGAGACTGGGTGGGCTGGCTTGCTGGCTGGCTTCGGGGCTGCGAGAGCGGTGCCCATGAAGGGCATGCGTGGTACTTGTCGGAAAAGAGAGAGGAGGAGGAGGAGGAGGAGGAGGAGAAGGAAAAGGAAGAGGAGGTGGGGAAGGAGGAAAGAGGTGAAGAGATGAAGAGAAGACAGAAAAATAAGAAAAGGATTAAAAGAAGAGAGAAGTGGAAGAGGAGAAGAGTGAGTTAGGAGGGGAAACAGGAGAGAGAAATAATAAAGGATGAGCTAGAGAAAAAGTAGTATGAAGAGAAAAAGAAGAACGAAGAAGAGGAGGAGGAAGAGAAGGAAGAGGAGGAGAGAGAGGAGGATGAGGAGGAGGAGAGAGAGGAGGAGGAAGAGGAGGAGAATGATAACAGAGAGGAGGGGGAGGAGATGGATGAGGAAAAAGAGATAGAAGAGGAGGAGCAGGAGGAGAGGGAGAAAGGAAGAGGTCTTTTTAAAATTGGAAAGGGGAAAGGAAAAGGGGAGGAGGAGGGCTGATAGGTAATGAGAGGAATGAAGTAGAAGGAAAAAGGGATAATGGGAAGGAGAAGAAGAGAGGGAGTATGTCAAGATTTGTGGAATAAGAACTGCTTAAGAAGTTCGTAAAGAAAGAAGTTTTAAGAAGGATAAAAGATGTAGTTGAGAGGAGTGAATGCAATTGGAAACGAAAAAGAAGAAGAAAAAGAAGAAAATTGAGGAGAGAAAAATTAAAAAAGAAGAACGAGAAAAAGAAATAGAAAAAGAAAAGGAAGAAGAGAAGTAGGAGGAAAAAGAAAAACGAGAACAGGAAGGAGAAAGAAAAGAAGAGAAAAAAAAGAAGGACGAGGAAGAAAAAGAAAAGGAAGGAAAATGAGAAGAAAAAGAGAAAGAGAAAAAAAGAGAAAACGAAGAAGAAAATAATGATAAGAAAACCATGTAATAGAAGAATAAGAAGAAAGAAATATTTTAGTAGTAGTAG
>NC_134790.1:57731731-57734231 GCF_046742065.1 Oratosquilla oratoria
AGAGAGAGAGAGAGAGAGAGAGAGAAAGAGAGAGAAAGAGAGAGAGAGAAAGAGAGAGAGAGAGAAAGAGAGATAGAGAGAGAGAGAGAGAGAGAGAGAGAGAGAGAGAGAGAGAGAGAGAGAGAGAGAGAGAGAGAGAGAGAGAGAGAGAGAGAGAGAGAGAGAGAGAGAGAGAGAGAGAGAGAGAGAGAGAGAGAGAGAGAGAGAGAGAGAGAGAGAGAGAGAGAGAGAGAGAGAGAGAGAGAGAGAGAGAGAGAGAGAGAGAGAGAGAGAGTAACCGAGATGAGGAGGGGAGCAGGTAGAGACTGTGGTGACAGGAAATTCTCACTCGGTTTCCTGTACAGAGGGACTGGACAGGTGTACTGAAGGACTGACATGGTTGTATGATCCTTTACTGGTGGACGAATAAGTAGGCATATAAATAAAAATAAATAACAGCGGGAATAAACTGTCATAAGATATGCAAAACATATTAAACGTATAATGCGGCATTTATATTCGTTCACTTATAAATTCACATTTCCTTTGTTGCATTAAGCTTTTGATAATTACGATGTGATGTTGCTGAGAGGGTACACGTGTAAGAGCAGGTGCCCATAAAAACAGACATACATGTCGCATTTGTGTACATGCGAGGGTTTGTGCGTACATGTGTACATGTATGTACCACTGACCGCAAATATCTAAGTGTGTCAATGCCGTTGCCTGCGGGGAAGGGGGTGGTAGGTGGGAGAGCTGGCGGGAAACTGCCAAGTTGCTACATACCTCCAGACAGTACATTTTACAACTTCTTTGGCGAGAAATTCAAGCTTACAAATGCAGTTTGCTGCAACACAGGTTTGTAATGGTGTATAATGTGGTCATCATACTAATATACGATAATTTTTCTTGGCAATATACTTATTTTTATAGAGTAAGAAAACCTGGCTACTAGATGGCAGCAGAACTACCAACTCGAGGAGTCTCCGTTTATGGCTCAACCGGAGCTATGCCGGACATCAGCATTCCTCGACGTTTTCTATGGGTCATGAGTCATGACATGAAAATACAGATGAGCTCTTGCTCCAAGAAAACAAATAACTGTGATAAGAACACAGAAAACGCAACAAACCTGGTCAGAAACTGGATACGAGTAATAACGTTTGTTGATTGCCAGTGTCGATCAGGTGCTTTAGTGTACAGTAATGTAGTCACGCATTTAAGTTCATGGGGGAGTGGGGATCGGGGTTGGCTTGTGCACTCTTCAATCAACACGCTACCCAAAGACTGCGGGTCTGTGTAGAACTTCATGACAGACAGATCAGAATGTATTCGAATCAGACAGGTAATCCAACCTCTAGAACGGGTGGTAGTTTGGATGACACACATACGCCTAGATTCAATATATATACGGTAATATCGCAAAGTATTAAACAGAAAGAAACAGAAAATGAAAATGAATTGAAAGCAGAGAGTAACGAAAAAAATGGTTCTATTTCCGCGGATAATCCTTTTTATTTATTGATTTTTTTAATTAAATGAGCCGACAAAACTCAGGGGCGTTGATAGTAAAATGAATAGGTAATGAAGAAGGATGAATTGCAAGATTTCCCGGTAATTCGCAGCCACAGGGAAGAGTAACAACCCGTTTTAAGCTCGAGGTAATCACGGCAGTGTTTGGCAGAGTCATCATGATGCAGAAGGCAAATGACACTTCTGGTTAAAAGTCATTTCCTGCGACGTTTGTGCCGCATATCTTTCCCGACTTCCTGGCACTGCTGTGCCTGCCACAACATTTTTGTGCTAACTGGACGATAAAACTGAATCACTTCTTAAATTTCTATGCTGAATTTTTCCAACCTCTTAATATTGCTTTGACTTTGCATTTACATTGTTATACCTAGTCTAGTAATTTCATGCTACCTAGATGCAGTAGCTGGATACATATCTTCCCACGAATTATGTAGTGCAATTTTTCGACATTCTAGCGCTGCTGCGTCCTGTAAAGCGATTCTATGCCAAGCGTCGGCTAAAGCCGAGTGCATTCTTCCAATCAAGAAATTGAAGAATTCACCACCAATTAATGAAAACTTTCATATCTTTCTCATTCTTCTCGACAAATTTTACTCTATTTCATTCACCTGAAAAGCTGAAAAACTCTCTGTGAGGGGCATCGTCCTAGCCTCCTGATAGTGGGGAGTGTGTGACGTTAAACAATATCATATCATCATTCAGCTACTATTTCCGCTGATTTTATGATATGATGATATCTAAACAGTAAAGTAAATTAGGACGAAAATGTTATGGATCTATTTATTAGTAAGAATTGATGATGATTAATTATTGGAGGAAATACGATGAGCCACTAAGAGACAGACAGACAGACACACACACACACACACACACACACACACACACACACACACACACACACACACACACACACACACACACACACACACACACACACACACACACACACACACACACACACACACACACACACACACACACACACACA
>NC_134790.1:57741731-57759231 GCF_046742065.1 Oratosquilla oratoria
CCTAAGCCAAGCAGCCCTCGCCCTCGCCCTCTCAACCGCCGCCGGCGCCGCCATCACCTCGTCGTTTGGCGCACGCAGTCTCAAATTGGTTTGTTAATGCACCTTACCATCATTAGGCATTTTACGTGATTGCGAGGTTACGATCAGGGTTGCACGTGCTTGTGTGTGTGTTTACCTAATTGTAGTATGCAGAAAAGAAGCAACCCCCGTTGGATCCTGTCTCTTATTCTCTAATTTTCTAACATATCTAGACTCAAATTCATGTGCAGCTTCAACTTAATCTATACCTTTGATTTCCAATTATCGTATCTAGATTTGAACTCATGTATTGTTTGAGCTTGAGTTATATCCCCTTCTAATCTATTCCACATATTTATATGTCTATATGGAAAACTGTATTTCTTCACGTCCTTCGACATATGGTCTTTCTTAATCTACTTCCATGACCTTTTAACTCCCTCTCATCTATAATCAGGAGATCTCTTCTATCAATGCAATCTATCCCCTTTAATGACCTGAACACTGTAATCATGTCACCTCTTTCTCTTCGATCTTTCAAAGTTGGCAGACTCAGTACCTTTAGTCTTTCCTCATATGACTTATCTGCCAGGGTGGGGACCAGTTTAGTTGCTGCCCTTTGTATTCTCTCAATCTTGCTTATATCCTTAACTCTGTGTGGAGACCATACTACAGACGCATATTCCAGTCTTGGACGTATCAAGGTTTCCATGATCTTTTTCATCAACTCTTCATCTGTATAATGGAACGTCATTTTGATCTTCTTCAGCAGTCCATATGTCTCTCCTAAAATCCTGCTGATACGTATGCCAAGTGACAGGCTGTCTTTTATCAAGACTCCCATGTCTTTCTTCTCTTTTGCTTTTATAATGTGTTCGCTTCCCAAGGAATAGTTTAAGGATGATCTTTTGTCACTATTGCTCACTTCCAGTACTTTATATTTTCTGGTATTGAACTTCATTTCCCATTCTTATCTCCATACAAAAATAGTGTCTGGATCTTTTTGCAATATTCTACTCTCCTCCTCTTTTCACTCTTCTCATGATTTTGTATTATCTGCAGACATGTTGGCATACTTGTTGTTCCTTCCATCATGTCATTAACATAGACAAGAAATATTATTAGTGCAAACGCTGAACCTTGTGGTACTCCGCTCGTTACTGCTTTCCAGCTGGACATCTTGTTTTTTATTACTGCCCTCGTGTATCTTTCCCTCAAAAAGTCTTTAACTTATTCTAATAGTTTGCCTCTTAGTCTTCCAACATGCTTCAATTTCCGCTTGAGTCGACTGTGAGGTACTTTATCAAATGCTTTCTCAAGGTCCAGGTACACGCAGTCCACCCACCCCTCTCTCTTTCTCTTGTAGCACATCAATCACTCTCGAGTAAAAGCTAAAAAGGTGGGATACACATGACCTTCCAAGTCTGAAGCCAAACTGACTATCTGTCAGAATGCTCATCTTTTCAAGATATTTGGTACATCATTCTTTCACAATCATTTTACATAATTTCACTATTGCGCTGGTTAGTGATACCGGTTTATAATTTAGTGGTGTTTCCTTGTTTACACCTTTGTGAATTGGCACCACGTCTACCCTTTTCCAAACAAGTGGCACAATGCCTTCTTTCAATGAACATATTACAAAACTGGATCTGTCTACTAGTTGTTCCTTACATTCATTAAGTATCCAACTTAAGATCCCATCAGGTTCTGAGGCTTTTGTAACATCCAATAATTCCAGGAGATTGAGCACTTTCCTCACTTCTACATTTATATCTGTTAAACCTGACTTTTTGCTCCTCTCGCTTTTCTCCAAAAAAGCTACGCTCTTTTGTGAAGACCAATTGGAAATCTTCATTCATTATTTCTGCCTGAGCTGAGGCCTCTTCAAAGACATCACCATCTACTACTAACTTAATGATTTCTTCTTTGTGTTTCAATTTTCCATTTATGAACCAATAAAACAGTTTTGGTTCTTCTTTTTACTTTCCTAATACACCTTTTCCAAAGTGCTTTCTTCCTCCCTGCGAATCCTGGTATAGTCATTCCTAGCTTGTTTGGAAGCTTCTTTTGTTTTATCGCTTCTTTTCTTTCTCCATTTTTTCCAAACCGCTGAAATAATTTCAGTATCGCTGCGCTGCGGGTTGTTACTCCAACTCTCGTGGGCGGGGAGTTCGGGGTGTGTGTGCGTGTGAGGTCACAGCATTACCCATAGATCGGTCATATATGAGCTCTGAGCTCTCTTACGGGAGGGAAATAGCTGTCGATCACGAGTCCAGCACGTGATCCAAGACCATGGTGGTGAAACCATGGTGAATTACACACACACACACACACACACACACACACACACACACACACACACACACACACACACACACACACACACACACACACACACACACACACACACACACACACACACACACACGCTCTCACTTACACACGCACACACACGCACGCACACACACACACACATACACTTACACACACACACACACACACACACACACACACACACACACACACACACACACACACACACACACACACACACACACACACACACACACACACACACACACTGCACATACATAGTGCACATACATACATACATACATACATACATACATACATACATACATACATACATACATACATACATACATACATACATACATACATACATACATACATACATACACACATACACACACATACATACATACATACATACATACATACATACATACATACATACATACATACATACATACATACATACATACATACATACATGCATACACACACAAATAGACGAGTATCTAAATATATATAGTACATACCGTAAATTTGTATATAGGTGCTGAATTATGCGAGGCACGAGAAAATCTGTGTCCAAGCATAAAAGCTACAAATCCTTGATACCTAAGGCACATTGAAATTAACTTGATGTCACTTTCGAATGTTCTTTTCCCATTCCTCTGTTTGTAGTTATCTGATGTCGGGGAGCTGCAGGATTAGTTCCAAGTGGTTGTAATTGTCAGCATCCTAATCTCGTATTGGACGGCCTGTGGGATCGAATCCCACAGGAAGAATCATTTGATCAAGCTATCGAGACAGATAAGTACTTGTTGAGTGGTTATTCTCAACAAAATTTGATAAAAAAGACATAAACTACGTGAGCTCATGTTGGGAAGCTGCAGGTTTAGTTCTAAGCGGCTTCTGGAGATTGGCTGTGGCGTACTTGGCGAGACCGAATTCTAATGCACCAAAGTGATACAGGCTAACTAACTGATAATGAAAAGTATATGTATTTAAGTTAAAACGCAGCCTTCTACTAGGTTTCTCTTAGGATGTCAAGAAGAAACCCTTATTAATTGGCCATCTATTCGCTCCATAGAGGTTTATACAAAAGATACACGTCAAAGATATTTGTTATTATGAAAAATCGAAACGTTGTAATAACAGAAGTTTCTTTCTCATACTGTATTACCTCTGCCAATTTATTTCGTTTAACTATGTTTGACGCAATTTTGTACAAAAAAGAACTTCCGGATGTGATAAAGAACAGATTTGTTAATCGAAAGAAGATGTACAATAATGAAAAGGTTTTGATCAGTTTCTTGAAAACCAGACATCCTTTTCTCTCTGTTAACGCTAGAGGTTTCAAGGAAGCAGCAAGATGAGCTATAAAAAGTGTATTTTCTACGTACCTCTTCCTCTATCATCTTACCAAATATTGTATTTCAAGTTACATTATTTCCATCTGTAGTATTATGTGCGATACTTTTTCTGTCCTTGTTTGTTAGGATATATACAAAGTCAGAAAAAATGATATATCAAGTGATTATATTTAATATGCTTTGTGACTTCAAATAATATTTTGCAATCCTTTACATAATTTAGTATATTTACAGAAGCACCGTCCATTTTGTTAAAAATTTTCAGAAACATTTTATGAGCCCTTTTTCCTTAATTTTTATAGATTATCTTTAATCGATCGGGCCCCTCATATATTAGGAAACAGATAAATGAATTAATAAATAGATAAATAAATAAATGAATAAAATAAATGAATGAATAAATAGTAAATGCACAAATGAAAAAGAAACAAATATTTGAATAAGGAAATATATGAATAAAATAATTCATCAAATAAGTGAAGAAATAAAGAGATAGATAAATAAAATTATTAAGTAGGTAGATAAATATACTAAACAGGTCATCGTGGCCTTGAACAGTTGATTTGAATAACTTTGGAAGACAGTGATAGTTGGATAGTGAGTCAGACCCTGAAGAGGAACCTTTCCAAAAGAGGGAGGTAACAAAAGAAGGTGGAAAAGAGGCGTTGATAAATATTTGTCTCGATTTGACGTCGTCATGTCTTCCCAATATGAATGAAGCACAGAAGAGACTGCAATCGTATGATGGTGGGCAAAACAAACCACGCACACACATACACATACACATATACATATACATATACATATACATATACATATACATATACATATACATATACATATACATACACATACACATACACATACACATACACATACACATACACACACACACACACATACACACACGCACACGCATACACACACACACACACACACACACACACACACACACACACACACACATACACACACATACACACGCACACACACACGCACACACACACACACACACACGCACACACACACACACACACACGCACACACACACGCACACACACACACACACACACACACACACACACACACACACACACACACACACACACACACACACACACACACACACACACACACACACACACACACACACACACGACACTTAAACAGGCTGGACATAACGGAGAGAACAAAAAAATACTTTGGAAATGGGGGAGGTAAAAAGAGGTGGACATAAAATTGAAAGAAAGAGATCAATAGGCATGACATTTGCCCTTACAACATTTAGGAAGTAACTCTGAGGTATTCCTGAACAAATATCTAATGTAGCCTCCTTTTTGAGACCCGAATACGGCTCTCTCCTGCTACCTGTGTAACCCTGCAGCCGATTGTCACTGCTTGTGTGGTACTATGGCACCTTCTCTACTCCCTGTGGCGCGGCTCGACCCTTACCTACTATCTTTGTTGTGAGGTGACCCACTCCAGCTCCCTGCGCTACATCGTGGTCTGTAGTCCATTCCAGAGTTCACATCACATCAACTTAAGATACTTACTATTTCGTAGGCGACCTCTACCAAAGGCTGCAGAGTCAACGATCTCTTCTCCTCAGTCTTTTGTGTTTGACACTTGATACTCAAGCTCAAATATTTTTATCATCTTTCCTGCACCGCTGACGAGACTGGCCTGTCCCTTACTCCGTCCTCTCCAGTATCTGCACCATCATGTTAGTTCTCCGGCCGTCATTCTATCCTTCACTACTCTTGAGCTTATTAATACAACATTCTCTTAAAGGATGGCATACACTATTGCCAAACTTCAACCAATTTTGCATCCTCGCCCGTCGATCTTCACCCCTTCGACCGCTGCCACCGATCTGTGACCTGCAGCACTCAGATATGTAAATAAAATCTTCAGATCTAACCAACCTTGCAATCTCAACCTGTATATCAATCTATCTACTCCTTCTCTTTGACCACAAACGCTATTCTGTAGTCTACAAGACTTGGATTTAGAAGCACATTATTCCCCTGCACAGTTAACTTGTCGCACAAACTCAACCTAAGCCCCGTCTCTTCATAACCTGAGAATATCTATGCATTATCCTTAACCAAATTTGACCGGTTTAACAGCGTCAGCATGAAATATGGCCCTTTTCTCTCCTTCCTCGATTCATGTCGCTTTCTACATTATGAATGAATTGAATTTGTTTATACAGTATTCCCTTGGAAATACAGCCGGGCTTGCAAACTTGACCCAAAGAGTTTTAGATCACATTTAGATCACTAGCCAGTCTACAAAATTTCCGACTTACTGATTCAGCATCCTGTTACTATGTTGGCCCATTCCATAAACTTAACCTACAGAGTGAATAAACTTATTTTCTTTCGCGCCCATTTTTGATGTTCGCCATCTGATTTTATTGAAAGAACAATTCCCCATGGTGTAGTTGTAACTTGCAAGATAGCCGCCTCCTCCCTCTCCCTGAACCGACCTTCCCCCGACAGATACGATATGACCTACTTAATCCCTCTCCCTCCGACCAACAGTACGATGCCCTGCGAGGAGCAACGAGTACAGTGACCTTCCCACATGACCTGCGCATGCGCACTCGAGCGCATTATCTATACACATACAGCTCGGATAAAAAAAAAAAAAACCTTCGTAACGGATTGATGAAAGATGAAGCGTGAAGAAAGAAAAAAAAAAGTCACAAAACATGTCACGCTTGGGGTGCGTGCGTGTGTGTGCGTGCGTGTCAGTGCGTGCGTGAGTCTTTAGTCGTGCGATCCAGTGCGTGAGTGCGTTCGTGTGTTCACGGATTTGTGTGCGTACCTCTCCAAAGGGTTTCACGTGCGTCAACCTATGCGCGTCAGTGTGTGCGTCGGTGCAAGTGTATATATGTGTTTATATGTGTACGTGTGGGTGTACGTGTGTGTGCGTACGTGTGCGCGCATGATCCCACTAGAACTGAATAAAATAATTTTGCGGTAACCAGGAAAAACGCTTTAATTAGAGACAAAAATAGATTTACTAAGCAAAGACACTCCGCACTTTGAACCCGACGATGTAATTAATTCATAAATCTTATTCTGGCTAATACAACACTATTTTCCCATCTGTTAATGGAAAACACAGTGTACTAACTTATGCTTCCTTATTTTTCTTCGATTTTTTTATGGTTTCCAAAAAGTCGTGTCCAATCTTCTTAACGCCTCTCTCCCCCTTTTGTCCATTTGCTTTCTCATTCTGTCTTCCAAGTCTTGATTTCTAATCTTAATTTCCGTTTTCTGTGCAACGAATTTGATTTCTTCCACGTGGACTTGAAATTCTCTCTCTCTCTCGTTCTCTCTCTCTCTCTCTGAATGTTGGTGATTAGGGTCCTCAGCTTCGCATTTTTGCCTTATTTTACTTATTCTACATTCTGGGAGGCAAAGAAAACAAATAAGAAGAAGAAGAAGAAATAGAAGATGAAACTGCGAGTTGATCATCGTCATCAGTTGTCCCCTAGTTATGTCCTATTTAAAGAACTCCCTCTCCCACGGGCCCTCTTCTTCTTCTGTTCCCTCTCTTTCTTTCTCTTTCTCTCTCTCTCTCTCTCTCTCTTCCTATTGCTCTCCCCTCCTACAGATTTTATCCTATGTTGGTTACTGACTACACAAGAGCTATTTTAGGGACTTTAAGGGTACCCCTATGGACTAGGGTCACGCAACAGTTTTTCACGTTTGAATGCTGCTCACTTTTTGACTTATTACTATCCCTCCCTTCTCTTTCTGCCAACCTCTCTATTGCTTGTATTCTCTTACCCTCTATTTTGTCACTCTTCCCATTTCTTGTTCTGCCCCAAGTCTTCTTTTCTTTCCTTCACCTCCTCGGAAAGGTGTTAGACTGGAGGGAGTTGCAGGAGATGTTGGAGAAGCGAGAAAGGATGGGAGAAGGAAGGGGGACAGAAGAGGGAGAAGAAGAGTTATCGGGATGCCAGAAGCCGCGCAGGTGTGATCAAAACCGTCACATTTTCCCTATGCGCTTGAACTGCTGGGCTAGATGACAGGTTGCAGACACCGAACATACGAAAAAGGATGTGTTTCTACAGTCCTAAGAGTGATCTACGAAAGAGAGGAGTTGGACAGCGGTGCCGGGAGCTGCCGTCTCTCGAGTAGGTCACTAAGCGCCCCCTCCCCACCTCCACCACCACCACCACCTCCACTTCCCCCTTACCGTTAGCAGAAGGGAAGGGAGGCGGGAGGAGGGGAGTAGGGAAGAAGAGGAGGAAGGAGGAGAAGGAGGAAGAGCAGGAGTAGAAAGAGATGATGGAGGAAGACCAGGAGAAGGGGAGGAGGAGGAAAAGAATGAAAAGAAGCATGAGCTGGAAGAGGAGAAAGATTACCTAGCTAGAAGGAAGTATTGTGCGTGAAATATTTCCCGAGACACAAAAATAGCAGTTCAAAAGTTGATCATTTGATATTTCAAGACATAAAAGGAAGTAGCTAAAGGCAAAGGTATTTGAATAGACAGATGAATAAATGAATAAACATGTGTTGACAAGCATACAACCAAATATACAAATAGATTAACAAATGAATAATGATGAATTAATGAGTGAATAATTATACGTAAACTAGCCAAAAGAGGAAAATGTAGATTGCTACTCTAATATTTATCATTGCCACAAAAAAAAAAACATGATTTGTGATCCAACGGCAATTACCTTGCCCTCGTACTTACGAGTATTGCGAACATTCCACGATAACCCTGTAAAAGAGGATCACCGAATACAAATACATAAACGCAACCAAGATGAAAGTTATGGAACCACTCATCCGGACACGATGAATTCCTCAAGAAACGAATGAAAATACCTAGTGATAGTCCGAAAAGGTATCTAAATTTTCTTTTGCATCTTAAACAGCTTAACTCTGGCTTAGTCAGAAGGTTTAACTGATGCAAAGAATTTACAGCATCTTGACTAAAACAGCCTGTTCCTCGAGGTTGCTCTGTATGTACGTTCTTAGGGCTGCTGCCATTGGGTTTTATTCAATTTGGGGAATACTGTGGCCCACCCCTTTAAACAAAGTGGTATAATCAGTTAGTTCTCCTCTGGCTGGCGTTGGCGAAATCAATCAATTGCCAAATGACCCCTAAAATGAGTTCTAGTATCTTCAAATTCCTCTAAGTCTGTAAAAAGAAAGTTAGTAAAGAGAATTTAAGAGGTAAAGTATAAAAGACAAAGGGAAAGCAAGAAAGAGAAGAATAAAACATAGGGAAAAAAAAAAGAAGGAACAAATGTGAGAATAAAAATCAGAGACCTCTAAGGCAAAGGGCAACATAGACTAGAAGTCGGCGGCATTCCTTCACACCCGGGCTCTTGGAAGGCTCGAAGGTGGCTTGGCCCATCTGAGCATCCGCATGGATGGCGGCCAAAAAGAGCAATTCCCCGAATAAGAGAGCAAGAGAGCAGCGCAACCCAGTGAACGAGACTAAGAGAGAGAGAGCTGCTTAATGCGGAACTCGTTAAAAAAATAGTAGAGATATAATCTAGATATATCAGTTAAATATGAACCAACAATGTAACTCAAGAAATGAGGTCGTGAGGAGTGAAAAGAGAGTAGGCCACTGAGAAAGAGAAAGAGAGCTACGGGTGACAAACAATACCATACTATAAAATACACAGACTGAAGTCAACATAGATGATATCGGAAAAATCATAAAGAAGAGCTTGAAAAACAGGAAGACGATGCAGAAGGAAGACCTTTGAACTCTAGGATCAGCTCTCGGATGGTATACAAAGAAAGATAGCCATGCCACAGGAAAAAGGGGTGTCAAGCTGTTTGACACCACTACCAATCACAGCATAAGGATTTAGTCTAAAGAAGAAAATTATGTATGCCATCGCCTTGAGTTACCTTTGGATGATCTACCAAATATATGCGCCAGCAGTACACCAATCGCGTGATAATATGGAAATAGGATGTTTTTATCTTCGTGAGACATGACGACGTAAGGGAACTCACGGCCCAAAACTTCCGTGAGATTTGCTACTCTCCCTGGATGGGGACGATTTTAGGCACCTCATAACCAATACATCGGATGAAGCGTGAATAGACGTTAATGCAAGAGCATTCTGGATAATGGGGCATTTGGCATATATATATATATATATATATATATATATATATATATATATATATATATATATATATATATATATGTATATATATATATATATATATATATATAAATATATATATATATAATATATATATATATATAAATCTTTGATCCAATGGCATCCTGTTTTAGAGACACAACTATTGAGGCAGCCCCCTCCTGAAATAAAAATGAGACCAGAATGTGCGTGTATGAATGTAAATCAAAGCTCATCCACTCCTGTAACATTCACGAGTTCAGGAGGGATGGGGCCAAGAGCAAAGACATTCGACGTCTCGGGCGTAGACTCATTCTCACTCATAAGGTCAGTTCTCCTATGTGTGAGAGGTACCAGGTCACACCCCCTAAACCAGCAAACATTAGAGAACCGCGACCTTGAGCATACAGTAGTAGAAAGTAGGGTCAATAAAATATTTGATAAGATATAGTTAAATGAAATTGTAGAGAAGATTGTCGACTACGGTCATTGGCGGGAGGCGGGTCAATGAACTGTGTCAGTGGAGTTAGTTAAAAGTAGTAGTTGTAGCAGTAGCAGTAGCATTATTATCATTATTATTATTATTATTATTATTATTATTATTATTATTATTATTATTATTATTATTATTATTATTATTATTATTATTATTATTATTATTATTATTATTATTATTATTATTATTATTATTATTATTATTATTATTATTATTATTATTATTATTATTAGTAGTAGTAGTAGTAGTAGTAGTAGTAGTAGTAGTAGTAGTAGTAGTAGTAGTAGTAGTAGTAGTAGTAGTAGTAGTAGTAGTAGTAGCAGCAGTAGTAGTAGTAGTAGTAACAGTAGTAAGAGTAATAGTAGTAGCAGTAGTAGCAGCAGTAGTAGTAGTAGTAGTAACAGTAGTAAGAGTAATAGTAGCTGAAGTAATGTTTGTAATAGTAGTATTAGTATGGTGAAAACAATAGTAGTATTAACAGTAGCAGTAGTAGCTATAATGAAAATAGTAATAATAATGATAATAATAATAATAATAATGATAATAATAATAATAATAATAATAATAATAATAATAATAATAATAATAATAATAATAATAATAATAATAATAATAATAATAATAATAATAATAATAATAATAATAATAATAATAATAATAATAATAATAATAATAATAATAATAATAATAATAATAATAATAATAATAATAATAATAATAATAACAATAATAATAATAATAATAATAATAATAATAATGATAATAATAATAATAATAATAATAATAATAATAATAATAATAATAATAATAATAATAATAATAATAATAATAATAATAATAATAATAATAATAATAATAATAATAATAATAACAATAATAATGATAATAATAACAAATTATACTAGTAATAATAATAATAATAAAAATTATGATTATTAATTATAATAATAATAATAATAATAATATTAGTAATAACAATAACAATAACAATAACAATAACAATAACGATAACGATAACGATAACGATAACGATAACGATAACGATAACGATAACGATAACGATAACGATAATGATAACGATAACGATAATGATAATAGTAATGATAATAATAATAATAATAATAGTATTAGTAATAATAATAATAATAATAATGATAATAATAATAATGATAATAATGATAATAATAATAATAATAATAATAATAATAATAATAATAATAATAATAATAATAATAATAATAATAATAATAATAATAATAATAATAATAATAATAATAATAATAATAATAATAATAATAATAATAATAATAATAATAATGATAATAGTAACAATAATAATAATAATAATAATAATAATAATAATGATAATGATAATGATAATAATAATAATAATAATAATAATAATAATAATAATAATAATGATAATGATAATGATAATGATAATGATAGGAGTATCATAATGGTAACAAACACAGAAATAGTAAAGGAGCTAGCACTTGATTTTTTCCTGTATATGTAAGTTAATGTCAATAACATTGGTAGTCTCCAGTCAACCTGCAAAGTTACATAAACGTTTCAGAACTATGCCACTGATAACCACATCTTTTCCGAACGTCATGATCTCAGTAACAAGTTCGACAGCTACTCGATGCCATTCACCTCCGCATCTACTCAGACGAGAACCACCGAAACACCCAGAAAGCTGTGATATCGACAATCCAAAAATATGCCAAGAAAATCGAAGACTCCTAAAACAAAGTTTCTGTGTTTTAAAATTGGCACGAAATACCCTGAAATGAAAAAAAAGTCACCCGTACAACAGAGTAGTTGGCAACTCTTATTACCGTTCGAGCGAGTCCGACCCCCCTCCCCTTCCCCCTTGGGATGATGTGTGGCAATCCCCGAGGTCAACCACCTTCTTAGGACCTCGAAGTCAACGACATAAAACCCAAAAACTTCTCCCAAAATAAACACTCAAAATTTCTTTAAAAAAATATCCTACAAAAATAAAAAATGTTGGATGCTCACCAACCTAAGCTGAAGAAACGCTAGAGAAACAAGAACAATAAAAAGATTTGCCAAGTCAAGCTGAGATGAAATGTTTTCTCGTAATGACCCGATAAGCGACAATAGAGAGGAAATTCACAGGAAGCGACATGATGACGTTATCGTCAGTAACGAGGATGATAACGGTCGTGACGTCGGCGATGAAGATCGCGATAATGACGTCGACGAAGATGGCGAGAGAGAGAGCGACATTGACAGTGAAGACAACGAAACTATTGCAACGATGACGAAGGCGACGGCGACGACTACGTCGGTGATAACAAAAACGACCCCTCGACCTCTCGAACTTTGCAAATCACACTTGCAACCTTCACCCAGCGGCCGCCTTTATCAAAAAGATCCTTGTATCTTGGATTAGACCTCATGAACCGTTTTGGTTCTTAGAGTAAAAGAACAGAAGTAGAAAAAAAATACCATTGAATTTCTTTAAAGGAATTCATCATCACCATCATTATTGTAATCATCTATCATCTTCGCCATCATCATCATCATCATCATCATCATCATCATCATCATCATCATCATCATCATCATCATCATCATCATCATCATCATCATCATCATCATCATCATCATCATCATCATCATCATCATCATCATCATCATCATCATCATCATCATCATCATCATCATCATCATCATCATCATCATCATCATCATCATCATCATCATCATCATCATCATCACATCATCATCACATCATCATCATCACATCATCATCACCATCATCATTATCATCATCATCATCATCATCATCATCATCATCATCATCATCATCATCATCATCATCATCATCATCATCATCATCATCATCATCATCATCATCATCATCATCATCACATCATCACATC
Source organism: Oratosquilla oratoria (assembly GCF_046742065.1). Taxonomy (NCBI): domain Eukaryota; kingdom Metazoa; phylum Arthropoda; class Malacostraca; order Stomatopoda; family Squillidae; genus Oratosquilla; species Oratosquilla oratoria. The sequence goes on from NC_134790.1 coordinate 57,754,992, forward strand.
ATCACATCATCATCATCATCATCATCATCATCATCATCATCATCATCATCATCATCATCATCATCATCATCATCATCATCATCATCATCATCATCATCATTGTCCTCCTCCTTCTCCTCCTCTTTATCTTCCTTCTCCCGCTGCTCATCGTCGTCCTTCTATCATAATCGTGCATAAGTAGACCAAAATTAAGATTGAAAACAATATCAACGACAACGACAACGACAATCAGAACAATAACGACACAGCACCAGCAGCCCAGTCAGAATCAAATCCTATTGTTTCAGCTTATCAGTTCTGCAGTACCTATGCTTTAATCGCTGGAGTTGGCCCTGGCCCAGAGTGTGGCCTTCATATCGTTCAATGTCAATGACTAAACTTTCTATCATTGCTGGATTTCCCGCTTACACGCCGCGGTTTACAAGCCTTGTTAGTTGTCATGTAAAACGTACCTTCAGTTAACGAGTTACCACTTAAATCTTCAAAGATTAAGTTAACTAGGTCAAGCACTAAATTGTTCTTTAGGTTTTGGATCGTTACTTCTAAAACTCCGATCATTTTTTTTTTTACAATACTAATCATAAATATCATTAAACTATCATTTTACAATTTCCAAAACTCACTAAGTGTAGGCTAGGTTTTTCATTATACAATTTTTTTTCATGTTGACATGTGCGCTTGAATAAGATCTACTTTATTGCAAATTTAAATTGCGATACTTTTGGGTATGTTTATCATAGGCAGTTACAGTGTACAGACTATTTACATTTTCCCGTTGTTTTGGGTAGGAAGTCCGGTTGGAACAGCTTTCCCGTCTTTCTTTGCGACTCGGATGATAAATGTCTCGGTCGTCGCTATTTTGTCATAATCGCGTTTGATTCCAGTCACGGAGAAGGAAATCACTGGACGACGTGTACACAAACACAGAAAAATATTTGATTTACCCGATGTGATGACAAAGAAAAAACAAAACGAAGGGAGAAAAGCGCAGAAAATGACAATGCCGTGTCTTCCTTTTTTTATGGACACGAGAAATTGCATTTTCCGTTAGATCGTCGTCTGTCTTATTCCTCCTTGTTTTAAAGCGGTGATGGAACCAAGATCCGTTGCTTCTCCTTACAGCAGCATCACCGTTCATTGGATGTTTCAGCAAACGGACCCAGGAGTAAAACACTAGCCTTTTCCGCTCCCGACTTTTGCAATTCACTCTCGTCTATTATTTTTTTCCCTTCATTACGATACGGTGAATTCCAGGCTTTATTTTCCCGCTATTTTTGCAGAGGTACCGTTATACGCTATACAAAATCCTTCATCCATATCCTGACCCCTATAGAGGAGGAGACATATAAGGTATATATTTTCTCTTTCGTAATAAATGGTGTCAAATAAAAATAAAACATAAGAAATATGCTTTGCTTGGACTAAAAACAATTCGTGTGAGCAGATAGTTTCATATTTTACACTTCTTTAATAATTCTCGTCCTCTTTATGACGGTATTATCGTTCTGAGCATTTTGATTGCTCTTGATAATTCTCAATTCATCGCTCTCATTACAAGATACATTTTTCTTTATGAATTTACCATTTTCCACCTCAGGTGCTATTGCTATCACTTCCAGACGCACCATGTCTTCGTGTGTGTGTGTGTGTGTGTGTGTGTGTGTGTGTGTGTGTGTGTGTGTGTGTGTGTGTGTGTGTGTGTGTGTGCGTGCGTGTGTGTGTGTGTGTGTGTGTGTGTGTGTGTGTGTGTGTGTGTGTGTGTGTGTGTGTGTGTGTGTGTGTGTGTGTGTGCGTGTGTGTGTGTGATTCACCGTGGTCTAGGTTCACGTGTAGGACTCGTTATCGAGACCTATATTAGCATATAACAGACTCAGATATATCAAGCTGGTCTGTTATCCTATTGTACCTGATGTTGTTCCCACTGCATGTACTACTCCCATGTGCCACTCACTCACCGTCCCGCCGCCGCTGCGGAGGCCCCAGTGACGTCACGACCACGTGAGGTTACGGGAGGCAGGCGGACAGCGTCTTCATTATTATTCCCCTCGACTTGAGTCGACTTGGCAGTCCCTTCTACTACTACGCCATCGCCGCCGCCACCACCACGGACTCCGCCGCCACCTCCACTGCCACCACCGCCACCACTACCACAACCGCCCCCATCCGTAAACCTAACAGCCAAGCAGTCACCACCACTTCCTCGGCTATGGTAATAGTTGTATCATTCATTCGCCCTTTCACTTCCACTTGTTCCTTCTTTTCTCCTTCCTCCTTCTCTTCCTCTTTCTCCTCTACTTCCTTCCGTCTCATCTTTCTCCCCTCCTCCTCCTCCTTCTCCTCCTCCTCCTCTTTCTACTCCTACTACTATCATTTATTTCTTAAACATGCCTTATTTCTCCTCGACCTCCTCATCTTAATACTTTCTCCTCCAACTCTTTCTTCTCTGTTCTTCTTCTTCATTCCTTCTTCTTCCTGATCCTTTGCTCCCTTCCTCCTCTCCCTATTCCTCCTTCCCTTTTCGCTTTTCCTCTTCCTCTTCTTCCCCGTCCTTCCCTTTCTTCCTTATTTTTCTTCCTTTTTTCTCTTCCTTAATCCTCCCCTCCCCTTCCCCTTACTCTTCCGCCTCCTTCTTTTTCCTTTTTCCTATCATCTTAGTTTTCTCCACCAATATCTTTTTTCCAAATCACCATGCACCTTCAGAAATGTTCTCTTCCATTTCATATGATATATTTTATGTGACCATTTTTTAACCTCGAAAATTAAACAAACTCTCCTTTATGATTACTCTCAAACTACCCTTATGCATTTGAAACTACATTAAAATCTTGGAACTATCTTTCGCAACCTCTATCCTTTCTCTATCTCTTCATCGATGTACTTTTAAACAATTCCTCTAGTCTTACACATCTCGTTATCAGTGTATACTTAAACTACCCCCTTCTTCAAATAGTTCAACTATCCCACTTTCTTTCTACGCATGAGCCATTCTTCCCCCTCTGTTTCTTTATTTTTGGTTTTAGACACTTAGACTCATCTTCTCTCTTTCTCTCGACCTTTTCCTCCTCCATAGCTCTGGGGTGTGCAACCTCTAACGCCGCCTACCGCACGTGCGTTACGACATCGGCTTGATCACACATGGCAGTACCTCCTCCTTCTCTTCCTCCACTTCCTCCCTCTCCTCTTCGTCCCCTTGATCCAGGCCCATCCTCCTCCTCCTCCTCCTCCTCCCCTACACCACTAAGACCATTCAACCTCTCTTCCACCTCCTTCCTCCTCTTTTCTCTCTTTCCTTCTCTATCCAGTCTCAGCCACCTATATTTTTCTGTTTTTATCTTCTTTTCCATATTCATTACATCACTCCTTCTCCCTCCGTCCTTCCCACACCCTCCGTGCTTCCTGTGCTCCACTGCCACTTCCACTGCACCTGCCATCGCCTCTACCACCAGCATTACCATTACCACCACAAACTAGCCACTATAGCCGTCGGTATTTCTGCTGATGTTGTTACTTGCTTTATTACTGGTAACAGTTCTATTGCAATACTGGCGTGCTAGAAGCAACACCCTCCATCCCTTCTTCACGAAGACCACCACGAATACGGCCACCAATCCCATCACTATACTTCCACCATCACCACCACTACAAATTTCATCAGAACTGTCACCAGTACCACCACCACTCATCACCATCATCACCACTATAAATTTAATTACTACAGTCCCAATAACATAACTATCATCACCACCATCCATTACTACCACCACCTCCTGTTGAATTCAATCCTTCACAAGCAATTCGGTCCTGCTCCTGCCCTAGTTGCCCAACCACATGTTTAGCCAAGACGCAGGACCCTTCAAGCACGTCCAGGTTGACGCGTGCACGCACACACGCACACGCACACGCACACACACACACACACGCGCGCGCGCGCGGTGCAGTTATAGAGTTTCCGGCCGCCACTACGGTAGTCCGGGTTCGAGTCCTGCCCAGGGCTGAAATATTTTCAGTACCGCTGCGCTGCGAATCGTTACTCCAACTCTCGTGGGCGGATATTTTGGGGTGTGTATGAGTGTAAGGTCACAGTGTTGTCGATAGATCGGTCATACGACCTCTGAGCTCTCATTCGGGAGGTTAATAACTGTCGATCACGAGTCCGACACGTGATCCAAGATCATGATGAATTTCACACACACACACACACACACACACACACACACACACACACACACACACACACACA
>NC_134790.1:57761731-57771731 GCF_046742065.1 Oratosquilla oratoria
TGAGCAGTGAGTGATTTGAGTAGGACTGCAGGTATTGTTGCAGATTAAAGAGAGGGATGTAGATGGAATGGGATTGAGAGTAATATTAGAGATGGTACAGCGAGGATAGAATAGTAGTAACAACAAGAGGTACGAAGAAGACTGAAGGATTTGTATTAGAATGTAGGTATCAGCAAAGAAGGTTTTTATAGAACGGGAAATCCTGATAGGTCACATTCAGGGTTCTGTCTGGAGGTTTATCTATCGCCCTCGGTAAAACTTCATCATATGTCGCTTGCACGATATTCATTATTATTTTGTAAGAAAATTATGTTGTTTTCTTTTAATGTCATACACACGTAACATGAAATGCTTGGGTTTTTCAGCTGTGTGGAGAGCGTTATGACGTCACACTGACTAATTGCTACGATAATGGGCAAATCAAAGAATAACTAAAAAAAGAAAAAGTACCAAGTTAATGTCTTTATTACAAACATTCAGGAATAGCAGTGGTTAATAGAGTAGGCTTCAAAAGTCACAATATTTTTCAGACTTATGCATCGCGGTAGCCGTTGGGGTTGGTGTTTAGTTACAGTATGGGTTCCCTACAGACGACAATCTTACATCCATCAAGACAACACTGTCCGGGTTCAAAGGCGCCTGACAATCATGAATTACGGAGAGCTAAAATACCGGAGACAATGAAATACTAAAGTTTATTTATTTCGCTGTATTATATGAATATCTGTATAATCAGCCGCTAAACACTTGGACCAATAACAACCTTTGTAGATTTTTGTTTTGAATAGTGATAGTAGGGCCCACACTCATCACGTGAAGGGGTCTCGATTGACGAAATCCCCAATTAGGTTCGAGTTTGCTCCCTCAGCTGACTAAGGCACCTCTGGCATCAATCAAAACAAAATACATAAAGCGCGCCATCGAGGTGATTGGCTCGATCTGAGCACCATAGAGTATTGTATCTAAGATATGGTAATGATATCCAACTATATGCACATTCCAAGCGTCGAAGTATCTTGCTGATACAAATAACACAAGAGAGGGGCGAATGACCTTTGGTGTCCTATCGTGCGTTCGTTACAGGATTTAGAAAGCAGTGGATTTCTCTCTCCGCTAGGTCGAAAGAGTCACTTTGAGGCACGCCGACTGACGTTCTCCGAATGACGTGACTCTCCTTTCATAGTCCAGTCACTGCGTGACGTAATCATTGCGTCACCGGCGCTCATTACACGATCACAATATACCTGGGATGGAGGACCTCTGGCAGGACCCGAGGAGAAGTCGTTAGTGCATCATGATATCATTCTTAACGGAATATTTTGTATAGTTTGTAAGATGTCTCTGTTTTCCATGATCGTTTGGAACCATACAGTAGAACCCTGGTCGAGTGTGGTTTTCAAGAGCTATTTGCTCTTGTGACAACAAGAACAAGAACAAGAACAAGAACACGACCAAGAACAAGAACAAGAACAAGAACAAGAACAAGAACAAGAGCAAGAACAAGAGCAAGAACAAGAACAAGAACAAGATCGAGATCAATATCAAGAACAAGAACAAGAACAAGAACAAGAGCAAGAACAAGAGCAAGAACAAGAACAAGAACAAGATCGAGATCAATATCAAGAACAAGAACAAGAACAAGAACAAGAACAAGAACAAGAGCAAGAGCAAGAGCAGGAGCAGGAGCAAGAGCAAGAGCAAGAGCAAGAACAAGAACAAGAGCAAGACCAAGAACAAGAACAAGATCAAGATCAAGATCAAGATCAAGATTAAGATCAATATCAAGAACGAGAACAAGAACAAGAACAAGAACAAGAACAAGAACAAGAACAAGAACAAGAACATGAGTAAGAGCAGGAATAAAAACCAAGAAAAAGAACAAGATCTTTCTAAGCTAGAAGTTCCTCTACGCTGAATAAAATGAACTGGTGTCAGTTAGAACAAAGCCCTTAAATCTTTGCGATCAAAAGCTCCACTAAGCTGCCTGGCGTTAATTAGTATAAATTCCTAAACAACTTCTAGACTAGAAATTCCTCTGAAGTAAGTAGAATTGTTTGGTGTTGGGTTGTTTTCTATGTGTACGCCACAAGGGATTTCTTTTACTAAACACCGAAATATATTCAAATACTTCTTTTTATAGCACACAGAAAACCATCGAAATACTGTCGGGCCGTTGCATTATTTCGCCTGAAGAACAGCACTTTATTTACATGTGTGTGTGTGTGTGTGTGTGTGTGTGTGTGTGTGTGTGTGTGTGTGTGTGTGTGTGTGTGTGTGTGTGTGTGTGTGTGTGTGTGTGTGTGTGTGTGTGTGTCGAGTGTGTGTGTGTGTGTGTGTGTGTGTGTGTGTGTGTGTGTGTGTGTGTGTGTGTGTGTGTGTGTGTGTGTGTGTGTGTGTGTGTGTGTGTGTGTGTGTGTGTGTGTGTGTGTGTGTGTGTGTGTGTGTGTGTGTGTGTGTATGTGTGTGTGTATTTACCTAGTTTTACCTAGTTGTATTTTACGGGAAGGGGAGCTATGCTCGTGGTGACCCTTTTTTGTATCTCGCAAGTTCAAATTTGTTCTTAAATTCTTGTATTGTGTTTGCACACACTATTTTTTCGTCCAATTTGTTCCATATATCTACCACTCTGTGTGGGAAGCTGTTCTTTTTCATGTCTTCTGTAGTTGTCCTTTTTGAGATTCCTTGCATGTCCTCTTGTTTTCCTGTGCGTGTGTGTGTGTGTGTGTGTGTGTGTGTGTGTGCGTGTGTGTGTGTGTGTGTGTGTGTGTGTGTGTGTGTGTGTGTGTGTGTGTGTGTGTGTGCGTGCGTGCGTGTGTGCGTGCGTGTGTGTGTGTGTGTGTGTGTGTGTGTGTGTGTGTGTGTGTGTGTGTGTGTGTGTGTGTGTGTGTGTGTGTGTGTGTGTGTGTGTGTGTGTGTGTTTAAAAAATGAGTCTTCAATGTAAGTAGCCCATATGCAGTCCTATATTGAAACAATAAACCTTTTCTGTACTGGATAACCTTTTTTTTCTGCTCTGGCTACCACAAAGCTATTTCGGTCACCCTCGGGCACCTTCTCGACAGCAGAGAGGTCTGTGCTGATCTCGATTAACCTTATTTGTAGCAGGTAGCACATCTTTTTTTTTTTTTTTTTTTGACTGCCGCCAGATTATATGAGTCATCTCTGTGGCACCCAGTCTCGAAAGCGAAGGGATTATGGGTAGTACGACATAAAGGTCATAAAACCTTTGTACGGGTTCATTTGAATTGAAATCAAACAAAAGAAAAGTCACGATGGATATTATGAATATTCTCAAAACGAAAGAAATCATCCAGTGACATCCAAAATAAGTATGCTATTCTTACATCGAAGAGAAAGCTACATGTATTATAGGGCATGCAGAGACAATAAACATCCAGGAATATGTCTGTATATACATATGCTAAGGATTCATTCTCTCTCTCTCTCTTTCTCTCTCTCTCCTCTTTCTTCTTCCCTTTCTCTTTCTCTTTGTCAAAAGGTCTCCTACTTTCACAATGGGATGCTCTTCACCGTCACCCTCCGGACTTGTGGCAAGAAGTGAGGAACAGATGTTCAGTGGCAATGGAAGATGTATCAGGCCGCAGGGAATACCTTAACTTTGTTTGTTCGCAGCAGTTTTGCGACGTAAGCCCTTCACATTTGTGGAACTTCCGAGTTTCTCTATTTTCCTACGGTTGGAAATGATATTCCATTTCTTAAAATATTTGTTTTCCATTAATTATATGCTATATTAGTCTTGTTCAAATAAGTACTTGTAACAAGTAAAGCGTGTAATAAGAGTCTTTAGAACAAAGAATGGAGTAGAATTTCTTTGTCAAGCTTCCGTGAGTGGACCACTGACAAGAGCTGCTAGCGCTTCCTTATGTGCCAGGGACGTGGATTGGGGCCTGACCATAACGACGAGGCACAATCCACAGGGGCGTGCTCCATCCTGAGCCCCCCTCCTCTTCCCATCCTCCATCCCAACCAGAGGGAGAAATATTAGGGATCGGCGCGGCATCGATTGGCCACATTTACCTGTAGAAGACATCGAGTGCCGGTATTTACTTCCACTCGGGTCGTTGTGTCCAAACTCGACGCTGACCCCGCGTCGTAAGTAAAAAGGTTATGATGCGATCCTTCGTTGTTACCCCTTGTTTTTGATTTATCAGCCTTTGGGACGAGGAAAGACGGGTTCCTTTGTTCTGAAATAGTTCAGGAACGACCACTTGGTATGCTCGTCACACGGAACCTTTATCATTTTAGCCCAACAGGTAGGTAGGTAGGCAGGTAGGGTGGGTAGGCCTAGCGTACCAAGGCCAAGTACTGGTGGTGGTGGTAGTGTTTTTGGTTAGTGGTGGTGGCAGGGGTAGTGGAAGTGATCTTGGTTAGTGGTAGTGGTAGTGATCTTGGTTAGTGATAGTGGTAGTGATCTTGGTTAGTGGTAGTGGTAGTGATCTTGGTTAGTGGCAGTGGTAGTGGAAGTGGTAGTAGTAGTAGTAGTGGTAGTGGTAGTGGTAGTGGTAGTGGTAGTGGTAGTGGTAGTGGTAGTGGTAGTGGTAGTGGTAGTGGTAGTGGTAGTGGTAGTGGTAGTGGTAGAAGTAGTGGTAGTGGTAGTAGTAGTGGTAGTGGTGGTGGTAGTGGTGGTGGTAGTGTTAGTGTTAGTGTTAGTGGTAGTTGTAGTGGTAGTGGTAGTGGTAGTGGTAGTGGTAGTGGTAGTGGTAGTGGTAGTGGTAGTGGTAGTGGTAGTGGTAGTGGTAGTGGTAGTGGTAGTGGTAGTGGTAGTGGTAGTGGTAGTGGTAGTGGTAGTGGTAGTGGTAGAGGTAGTGGTAGTGGTAGCAGTAGTGGTAGTGGTAGTGGTGACGGCGGAGATGATAATGATATTGGTGTTGGCGATACTGGCGGTGCCGCGACTTTGGCGGCGGTAGCAACCCCCGTCACCTCACCCGAGGCGCAGCGCATGTATGTCGCAAGACCTGTGGTCGGTCCCAGTTCGACCCCGCCCAGGTGCCGCGCGCGGCAACACACACGGCACAATGCTCTTTGGCCGACCACTCCTGCCGCCCTTACCTGGTTCCCTCCTCTTCCTTTTCTTCCTCCTCTCCATACTTCTCCTTTATCTCCTCTACCTTTCTCTTTTTCCTCAACCTGTACATATCAAATGCACACAGAGTCACGTCACAGGAAAACTACGAAGCCAATCACATACTACAAAACGACGTGTCCTTCACGTATATACGAATGTATACATGTGCAAGACACACACATACGCACAAACACCAACATGTACAAGTGAACATGCACATACACACCAGAGTACTAGGATTTCCTTTGTCCGGCTACACATACATGCATACATACATATTTACATATATTTTTTCAGCAATTACCTATTTTTCATTCCAGAGACTAACCTGCCTTCTTCTATATCCTCAATTGTGATGATATTTTCAGTTCTTAGTGTAATGGAATGTCAGAATAATTTTCTCTGTCTACAGTGGCCTTTATGACTATCGTTTTGATCACCCTGTATAGTGAGTCTGTGACATAATGCACTCGCTGCTATAGGGAGGTACAAAGCAGGACCATGACTTTGTAAATGCTTTGCTGAGCGCTCGTATATGGCCCGATCTATGAGTAAATTTGTGATCTTATACAAACACACACATATTCAACTCCTTTTTCACCAGAACAGGAATGCCATCTTGCAGAGCTATGACGTTTTTCATTCCCGGGCGGGAATTCTGATTCAAACCGATGAATTAGCAGTCGAGCGTGGTACCGCCACATCAGCAAGCCGATGTGTATTTATCTAAATTAATTTACTTAATTATCGTTTATTTAATATGTCCGTATATAGGAAGGCAGACGGAAGATCATCCAAGGTACATACATACATACATACATACATACATACATACATACATACATACATACATACATACATACATACATACATACATACATACATACATACATACATACATACATACATACATACATACACATATACATGCATACATACATACATACATACATACATACATACATACATACATACATACATACATACATACATACATACATACATATACCAAATGCTTTTTCCCCCTTACACGGGGGTAGCCAGAAAGAAAAAGGCATAGAAACCACTCCCACCTATTCCATCCCCTACATATTCCACTCCCTTCCACCCTCCTCCCTCCCTCTCATCTTGGCACCTCCTGGATGACGGGTTATCCCTGCATCCAAGGTAATGTATGTAAAATCTATGCTTTTACAAAACCCTTCATAGAAAATTAACTTAGGCGTGTGCGCACAAATTATGTAAATGTATTTGGCATATAAATATCCTTTTAATTTTGATGTGATATTCAGTGCATGCATGCACGTCGTACGTGTTACGCAGGTCACGTGTAACGTGTGCACGTGCGTGTGTGGGTTTATTGTGCGTGTGTGTACACATGTGTGTGCATGTGTGTGTGTGTGATTGTGTGTGTGTGACTGTTTGTGCGTGTGTGTATGTATGTATGTGTGTATGAATGTATGTTTTATTTATATGTATGTATGTATGTATGTATGTATGTATGTATGTATGTATGCATGTATGTATGTATGTATGTGTGTGTATATGTGTCTGTGTGAGTGTGTGTATGTATGTGTGTCTGTGTCTGTGTGTATGCGTATGTGTGTGTGATCGTATGTGTGCGTGTGTATGGGCATGTGTGTGTGTGTGTGTGTGTGTGTGTGTGTGTGTGTGTGTGTGTGTGTGTGTGTGTGTGTGTGTGTGTGTGTGTGTGTGTGTGTGTGTGTGTGTGTGTGTGTGTGTGTGTGTGTGTGTGTGTGTGTGTGTGTGTGTGTGTGTGTGTGTGTGTGTGTGTGTGTGTGTGTATGTGTATGTGATTCACCATGGCCTTTAGATCACGCACTGGACTCGTGATCGACAGATATTTTCCTCACGGAAGAGAGCTCAGAGCACTTATATGACCAATCTATGGGTAATACTATGACCTTACACGCGCACACTCAACTCCCCGCCCACGAGAGTTGGAGTAACAACCCGCAGCACAGCGATACTGAAATTATTTCAGCCCTGGGCGGGATTCGAACCCGGACCTCCGTAGTGGCAGCCGGGAACTCCACCAACTGCGCCACGAGTTGTGTGTGTGTGTGTGTGTGTGTGTGTGTGTGTGTGTGTGTGTGTGTGTGTGTGTGTGTGTGTGTGTGTGTGTGTGTGTGTGTGTGTGTGTGTGTGTGTGTGTGTGTGTGTGTGTGTGTGTGTGTGTGTGTGAGTGCGTGTGTATCATACACGAAGGGGGAATAGTTGTACGGTAACCCAACAAAAACAGCCAGCAGCAACCGAGCTCTCAGGGTACGGAACTTGAGGTGCCACATCGCCACCCTACGGAGGTCGACCTTAGACTCTTCGACGTCCCTCGAACTCCTGAAGACCTAAAGCCAGATCGAGACGCCTGGGGATCTAAGAAACCTCTGAATTCATCCAGGTAACGACTTATTTGCAAGCAGTAGCAGCATTGCACCTTATTCCAACGTCGCTGCACCATCAGGTCCATACACCTTCTGGCGGCACCTGGCAACGACGGAGAGCCGACCAGGTCATCTGGGTTGCCAACGTTCACGACCCACTGGGATCCAAAGCGCTGCGTAAGAGTCAAATCGAGTTCGATAAAATTTCCGTAGGCCAGACGTTTTCATTCACTTTGCGGAGCTGACCTCATTCATCTACAAGGTCAAGATGGGTGGGTGAGGTTGAAGTCAAAGGTGATGGAGTGGGCCGATGGCGGAGGATGGACGGAGAGGGAGGAGAGGACGGGAGACAGAAGGAGAGGATTTTGGTGCGATCTGGCAGCAGCCACTGGACTGACCCCGACAAGAAAGGAACTCTTGAAGCGTCTGTATTTCCTGATCGTAGGCCACCCTCATCCTGTGCCACTCCCTCACCCCCCCTGCAACTTATTATTTTCACTCTAATTGACTGTTTTAGGGCCTGGACCGAGGAAGTTGGTATTACAATAGGGAGGGACTTCTTATGCGTCTCCGGTCTGAATACGCATGTGTGATCTGGGGGCCGGGGGAGGGGGGGGGTCATGAGTCCGGGGTTGGAGATGGAGGCTGCCTACGGATAAAATCTGCGCGACCTGGAAACGCCGAAACCGTCTGTTTCTGTATTTTGCATTGTCTCTTTGTCTCCAGCCTCTTTCATCTCCACTCTCTCCATTGCGTAGCATCTCACTGAACCATGGCACTCTCTGATTGACTGTTTTAAGCATTTTTTTAATGAAAAGTACATGCACTCTCACACACAGACGCACGCATACACACACACACACACACACACACACACACACACACACACACACACACACACACACACACACACACACACACACACACACACACACACACACACACACACACACACACACGGAGGTCCGGGTTCGAATCCCGACCAGGGTGAAATAATTTTGGTATCGCTACGCTGCGAGTCGTTACTCCAACTCTCGTGGGCAGGGAGTTGGGTGTGTGTGTGCATGTAAGGTCGCAGAATTACCCGTAGATCGGTCATATATGAGCTCTGAGCTCTCTTCAGGGAGGGTAATAGCTGTCGATCACCAGTCTAACACGTGATCCAAGGCCATGGTGAATCACACACACGTGTATATATATATATATATATATATATATATATGTGGTGTGTGTGTGTGTATGTACATATATACATATACATACATATATATAAATTATATATATATATATATATATATATATATATATATATATATATATATATATATATATATAGATATATATACATACATGTATATAACATAAATTGGTCCGGCCATCATGGAGCTTTAAACTAGAGTCCTTCTGAGAGGGATTTCCAAGTGTTAGTATATGAATACGCTTCTATCTCTCTTTTATTATCAGGTACATGGAGCATAGATTGCTCTTGAGTTTCTTGAAACTATATCTATCGAAGCTCCATCGTACATCTCTAAGTCACCATTTCGGTCTTGATCATGTGCATGAGAAGTAGTTTGCTTAAGTCTCAAAGTTATATTTATCAAGGTCGTATCGAACGTCTCTACAGCACCATTTTGCTTTCTCTTTGTTGCTGTGAGGAGTCTGTCTCCCTTGTGGTGCCCACGCCCACACCTCCCCGCCTTTGCGGTAATGGGATCCAGCGTATGAGTTCCCGCCCAATTCCCGCCCAATTTCACTTCCTCCCATTCAAAACATCTTGCTGCCTCGGTAACTCTGACCCTGTTTCCCAGGTCGTCTTCTTATGCACAAAGAAATATCTGAAAATTAGATTTCTTAAAGAATATTAACAGAATTTTCCAGGAACATAATCATCTTACCTAGATTTTGGAATTTATATTGCTATATTTTCTATTTTAACGACTTTATTCTTATTCATGTTATTAAGGAAAGATTTTGAACAAATATATTACATTCCTGATCCCATTCCATAGATAATAACATTAATTTTCTACTCTATATTTACAGAAAAAAGAAAAGTAAAAAAAAAAAAAAAGTCTTAAGAGGTTCTGATATTTCTGAGTCCAAGGAGCCATTTGGGAGAACCACAGGACTGTGTGGATGCTCACGACATAACACGGTCAAGAATAACTATTTCCAAACAAGCTCTAATTATCCATAATTAGCAGTACACTTAACAGGCTCTATATGTTAATTACAGTTCTAATTAGAGACCCATGCCCCTTAAGAAACATTAAGAAAATTAAGAGAGAGAGAGAGAGAGAGAGAGAGAGAGAGAGAGAGAGAGAGAGAGAGAGAGAGAGAGAGAGAGAGAGAGAGAGAGAGAGAGAGAGAGAGAGAGAGAGAGAGAGAGAGAGAGAGAGAGAGAGAGAGAGAGAGAGAGAGAGAGAGATAATTAAGAGAGAGAGAGAGAGAGAGAGAGAGAGAGAGAGAGAGAGAGAGAGAGAGAGAGAGAGAGAGAGAGAGAGAGAGAGA
>NC_134790.1:57781731-57784231 GCF_046742065.1 Oratosquilla oratoria
GTCCACCTATGATTGAAATTGAGCTACAAAGATATTCTATGCAATAGATTTTCTTCAATGAACAAGAGTTGATTACTGTATAGTAGATGTGCGATAACCACGTGTGTGACAAAAGACTTATCGCATCAGGTCCCAATAAGCAAGTAAACAGACTGCGTATGGTGAGGGACTAAAAGAGTCATGCACTATTTTGCATGGTAAACAGGAGCCTACACTATTGGAAAGGAGGGTAGTAGTAGTGGCCTGATTCGTAATATGAACAGGTAATAATAATTCATTATCATGAATGATAGCAATGGTTGAATCAAACTTTCATATCCTGAGCGTCATTATATGATTAATCGTCGAATTTCATTAGCAGCGTCACGTGCACGGTACATTCTAAATATATACATATACATATACATATACATATACATATACATATACACACACACACACACACACACACACACACACACACACACACACACACACACACACACACACACACACACACACACACACACACACACACACACACACACACACACACACATATATATATATATATATATATATATATATATATATATACATATATATATACATATATATATATATATATACATACATATATATATACATATATATTTATATATATATACATATATATATACATATATATATATATATATATACATGTATATGGCATACTAAATATCGACGGTGTGTAACTCGATACAACGAATAATTCGTACCAGTGGCTGCAATTCGACTCAATTGAGGACGAGACATCCCCAGGGCACCCCTTTCCGCCACTATTCCCGCAGGCCAGAAAATATAATATTTGATTAAACACTTCAAATCTTTGTTGTGCGAAAGTCCCTCTGGTCATACGCACACAAAAATGTATGCAAAAACAAATTAAAGTTAGGTATGGTAAATGCATAAGAAAAGATCCTTTCTCCCTTATCAAGGGGGTGGCCAAGTCAAAGCAGACATCCACTCATCTCCCATTCACACGAAATCTATTCATTGCCTCCCCCCCCCTTATATTTTAGCACATCGTGGATTAAGGGACGTCATTATAACCCCACCATACCTATCGGGCCTAAAGCAAGAAGGTCCCCGAAAGCCAAAACTGTTTGATCACTTCATTATACGGGGACCTACTTCCTTCATCCGCTCAGTGAGTAGATAACTGAATAAATAGATGAATAAGTGAAGGAATAACAATATAAACAGATAATCAATATTTTGTACTCTTCCTTGCTTGCTCGTCAAGCTTTCCAATGCCCAATGTCCAATACTTTCAATGTCCCTTTTATCCTATCCGTTTACCTCAGTCTTGATCGTCTTCTCAAGTTCATTTCACCTAATTCTAGTTTTCACATTATTTTTATTTGTCTTTCCTTACTAATTCTCCATATGTCCAACACACCTTAGCGTTCTTTGGTCTACCCCATCTGACTGCTATCTTTTCATCTCCGCTCTATGACTCACCTTATTGATTAAGAAAAATAAACGGAATCCACAAACGTAGCTCAATCAACCAATCAGCCATTTTGAGTATACTGCTGCAACTGTACATACTTTCTTGTATATTACAATTAGGTAAATAAAATTATGAAGGAGTTGCACACACACACACACACACACACACACACACACACACACACACACACACACACACACACACACACACACACACACACACACACACACACACACACACACACACACACACACACACACACACACACACACACACACACACACAGACACACACAGACACACACACACACACACACACACACACACACACACACACACACACACACACACACACACACACACACACACACACACACACACACACACACACACATACACATACACATACACATACACATACACATATACATATACATATACATATACATACACATACACATACACATACACATACACATACACATACACATACACATACACATATACATACACAAACACATACACATGCACATACACATACACATACACATACACATACCCATATACATACACACACTCATTTACAATATACCAAAACACTCGCACGTTAATACGCTTGCGCAAATACACTTATGTTCCTGGTGAGGTTAATTTGTGATTTGCAAACAAATTAGTCTTCATTGTACAAAAAAGAAAATCACGAACATAACCAGCTCTTTTTGAATTACGAAATACGAAAGAATGGAACAGAATTATTCACGAGAAGTTGGCGTAGAAGAAAAGACGAATATAGCTGCAGTCGTGCGAAATCTTCAGGAAAGATGAGGATGGAGAGCGGAAATATCATTGGCATTGGAAAGGAAGAGGGCCAAAGCCATCTGAAGCCAAGACTCCCAACATCTGTGTCCAAATACTCGTATCCTGGGCGACTGGCTCTGGATAGAAGCCACAATCAAGGGAGTGCCTTTAGAGTGACTTGTCGCATCCTCCGGGGGGAGAGGTAATAAGGGGGTTGAAAGGTATT
>NC_134790.1:57796731-57799231 GCF_046742065.1 Oratosquilla oratoria
TCATTTGATTTAAATGGATTGTTTTTTTTGTTTTGTTTTTTTAATATTGTGAAATTGCTATCTGATATGAGATCTGATTGCTAAAGGACATTTTTAGCATATCAATATAAGGAGTAGTGTTATATAGACTAGCCACAAGTATACAAGGAACAGTATAAGCTTACATGTAATATATATCAATGTGCAGCCCACAACAAGTTTCAACAAGATTCTTGTTGAAACTTGTTCTAGGTAAGCAGCTTCTCACTGAGTCAGTTGCTGCTTTGGAATCAACCAGAAAGGATGTCTTCTGGACCTGGCAGAATGGTTCCTTCAGGCAGAAAAAATTATTCTGTCTGGAATTATTTTGAAAAACTACCAACAACTTCTGGCAAAGGGTACCGAGCTAAATGCAAACACTGCAGCCAGGAACTACAGGGCATTGTATCAAGATTAAAATCTCAAATAGATAAATGCCAAGGTCAGCCACAGCATACAGAAGAAAAAACTGATATTGTGTGCATTTCTCTCCTTTTCATACGCAACTACATAAATTTGGTGTAAACAATGGAGAGCATGTGCAATAAAGATGTGAAAGGCCTAAAAAGATGATACTTCAACTTGATTACTTTTAAATTTGGGTAATTGGGTGAATGACTATATCACTATAATAAACTGTTATCCACTCAACTTTTGGGGCCTAGATGATTGTTATTCATTTCATTCATAACATTGTGTAATATATTTCCATAGGTTCCAATGGAATTCAGCCTACATGGGATTCAGCACAAAGGGATTTTAGCATAACCTAACCCAACTAACCATTAATTTTTAGTGAATTTAAAAGTGGACTGAATCCTGGGAGAATGGGCTGAATTCAAGCCCACCTATTTCATATCCTGTTAATTATTTCCAAATAATTTAGTGGCTTGCGTGAATTTGATCATTATTCTAAAAAAATAACTACTGTACTCAAAAGTAGCCTAAAATCGCACTGTATTTCATTCATTTTATTTATTCATTTATGAATTATACAATATGCTAAAATTTTCTGTTTCCATTTCAGGATCTGTATCAACAGCTTCAATCCCTTCATCATCGAATTATGACAAAAGAAACAATATAGATTTAATATATCTAGACTTTGCAAAAGCTTTTGATACCGTCCCACACGAAAGACTACTCACTAAATTAGCTTTGCATGGAATTAAGTGGTAGCCTAATTAGGTTGGACTAGTAATTGGTTGAATGGTCGAAAAACAGAGAGTTGTTTTAAATGGAAAAAACTTCTGGATGGAAAAGTGTTGCAAGTGGAGTTCCCTCAGGGTTCCTTTCTTGGGCCACTTCTATTCATAGTATATATAAATGATATAGACCATGGACTAAAATCTACTGTTTCCAAATTTGCTGATGAATACAAAACTGTGCGGAGTGGCAAATGATCACTCAAACCAATTAGATATTCAAGAAGATTTAGATCAATTACAGCCATGGTCTGAAAAGTGGTAATGAAATTTAACACAAGTAAATGCAAGGTAATGCACATAGGTAAAAATAACAGTAAAGTACGATTAACAAATTAATTTGGTAAATTCGTCGTTAACAAAAGTGGATAGTGAAAAAGATCTCGGCGTAATTATCAGTAACGACCTCAAATCATCCAAGCAGTGTATTTCAGCCTCTGAGAAATGCAAATAAGATTCTGGGACTGATTGCGCGATCTTTATGATTTCAAAGTCCATCACTCATTAACAAGCTATATAAATCGTTAGTTCTTCCAGATTTGAAATATGCTGTTTCTGTGTGGTCACCGAATCTCATTAAAGACAGTGACAGACTGGAAAAAGTACAACGGCGAGCCCACAAAACTGATTCCAAATATCAAAAAATAAATCATACGAAATCGACTAAAACACACGAATCTGTTTCCCTAAAAAAGCGTAGACTCAGAGGTGACTTGATACAGGTCTTTAAGATTTTAAAGGGAATTGACAACAGCCAAAGTGACAAAATTTTCACATTGAATGAGAATCAGACAAGAAACAATGGTCTCAAACTATCCGGAATAGATTCAATTTGAGGAAGTAGGTAGAAACAACTTTGCCAACCGTGTAGTAAATGAATGGAATAAAACTCCTGCACAGGTAGTGCAATGTAGTTCAGTTCGAAGCTTTAAGAATCATTTAGATAAATACTTAAGTAAGATGCTGTAACGATTATAATTTATTTTATGTTATTTGTTTTTTGTTTTGTTATCATTTGTCTGTCTGATTTTCATTTATTATCAGTTATATGTCAATTTATTATTACTTACTATTTACCTGTTTGTTTATTATTTAACTATATCTATGCATTTAATTTATGTATTATATTTGTTATTTACATTATTATAGTTTTTTATTTATTGTTTTATTATTAATATATTATTTTTTTCGCATCCGACCTAGATATGGATTCAAAAAGGTCTCCTGTCGGCATGCTCCACCTTTGTAATCCTTTGTAATCAGCTCCACTTGAATTA
>NC_134790.1:57809231-57819231 GCF_046742065.1 Oratosquilla oratoria
CTAATATAAAGTCTATTTCGTTGCTTGGAAGATATTTTCAGATGATTGAGTTGGGAAAAGAAAGGTATGACATTATTCTTATTTCAGAAAGAGCAGAGGACTTGCAAGATACGCTGTGTGATCTAAACAAGGAAAGTGTCAAAGTAGGATTAAAAATGAATGAAAGTAAAACCAAAGTAATATTCAACACGAAAGTTCAAAGTAAAGAGATTGTAATTGATGATGAGAGTCTTGAGGAAGTTGAAGAGTATAATCATTTAGGCCAGATGGTGAAAGTGACGAAAGATCATGATAATGAAATAAAAAGACGCATTACAATTGGTTGCAATGTGTTTGGTAGGTATAATAAGATCCTAGGAGGCTCTCTACCTTTATGTTTGAAACGTAAGGTTTACAGTCAATGCATTCTACCCGCAAGAATCTACGGGTGTGAGACTTGGAAACTAACGAAGGCAATGGAAACAAAACTAAGGACAGCACAGAGGAGAATGGAGAGATCATTGTTGGAAATAACGCTGAGAGACCGAAAGAGAGCAAGTTGGGTGAGAGAGCAGACTAGGGTGAAAGATATTGTGGAAGCAGTAAAAGAGAGGAAGTGGAATTGGGCAGGTTAGTGCGAATGACTGATGAGCGATGGGACGCCGCGAGATGGGAAGCGTGGAAGAGGGAGACCAGACAGAAGGTGGGGAGACGAGATTGAGAAGTTTGCAGGAGTGACGTGGCAGAGAATGGCGTGGTCGTGTGAATCATGGAATGCTATGAAGGAGGTCTTTGTCCAGCAGTGGACTCAGGATGGCTGATTTTATTTATTCACACACACACACACACGCACACACACACACACACACACACACACACACACACACACACACACACACACACACATATATATATATATATATATATATATATGTATATATATATATATATATATATATATATATATATGTGTGTGTGTGTGTGTGTGTGTGTGTGTGTGTGTGTGTATGTATATATGTAAGTATACATGTATATATATATGTACATATATATATATATATATATATATATATATATATATGTATACATACATACATACATACATACATACATACATACATACATACATACATACATATACATACATACATACATACATACATACATACATACATACATACATACATACATACATACATACATACATACATACATACATACATACATACATACATACATACATACATACATAATTAAGGGCAGAAGCGTTAACACAATTTTTAAAGTAGGTAGGTTTAATTTTCGACGTTTTGATCTTAGTCCTATGACCGTCTTCATGGGTGTGATGAGGTAAAATGATCAAAGATCTTGTTATATTGGCCGTAGTTAGGACTGGGAGAGGTAGACTGCTCTGCCGAAGTTACCGGGGCTCCCCCTTTTCTTCCAGTGGCTACGAGAACCATAAAACTGGTCACAACCTTTCATAGACAGTTGTATACAATGGATCTCACACACACATACATTCTTAAATTTCACAAAAAATAAATACAATAAAATAAAGTAAGTAAAATGCACACTTGTACGACCACTAAAAAGACACAAATTATGGCAGTGAGTATCAAACAAATGGTCATAATCGTGCACAGGTAGCTGTTCACAATATTCCTTACGTGTATTCTTGAATTCACAAAGATATAAGATAAAAATAAATACAAAAATAAACACAAAATGAATATAATAAATACACGTACGATAACAGAAACTAAACCTGGGACGTTTTATTTATTTTTGTCATTGTATGTGTATTCATTGTATTTATCTTGTTTTTATTCTATTTTATTTCTATTTATTCATGAAGTTTAGTTTAATTAAATCTACAAAAATCAGATCCCGAACAAGCCCCTATATTACAACCATCGTGGTGTATTTTGGAAGAGAGTGATAGGCGAAAGGATTGCTACTAATAGATTGATCATCAGTCAGCAATTTGAAACCCTTTTCATTAGGCTAGGAGATACGAGACACCACAATATGTAATAAAGTAAGAAGATACAAGGACAATTTACTGGTTTTGGTGAGTTCTTCTTTTTATGAATTAAATAGATCAATAAATATGTTGAAGAATGGACGACAAAATGAGTGTTAGGGTGGTGAGATAAACACCGAGAATCGTTGAAGTTTTCATTACTGAC
This sequence comes from Oratosquilla oratoria, assembly GCF_046742065.1. Classification (NCBI taxonomy): domain Eukaryota; kingdom Metazoa; phylum Arthropoda; class Malacostraca; order Stomatopoda; family Squillidae; genus Oratosquilla; species Oratosquilla oratoria. The sequence continues at coordinate 57,811,403 of NC_134790.1, forward strand.
GTTTTGCTTTTAACAGAGATTCTTCAGAGTGCACAAACATGGTCAGAAAATCAACAATTTATACATCGCATCATTCCGCGTTCCTTCCTTAACCCACCCCATCCCTCCCTCTCGTACTCTTCAACTCCCGTAGGACCATCCAGCCAGACGTTTTGGACAGCTTAAAACCATCCTGATGGTTACAGCAGGGCGGGAATGTCATGAAAGCTGCCTCGACTATTTTTCGTTTTTTTTTTCTTGTCTAACCCTTGTTGTAATATTTCCACTCCGTCCCAGTTGCGTAAATGTCCATATTTCTCCGCATGAACCACCAAGGCGTTTGATGTTCGGTGGGCCCTCAGGTCACTCTTGTGCTCATTTGTCCGCTTGTGCAGGCCACTTCCTGTCTCTCCAAAGTAGTTGAGGTCACAGCCACCACATGGGATTCTGCAAACCATACAAAGGATTACAAAGGCAGAGCATGCCGACAGGAGACCTTTTGATCCATATCTAGGTCGGATGCGAAAAAAATCATATTGATAATAAAATGATAAATAAAAACTATAATAATGTAAATAACAAATAAAATACATAAATAAATGCATAGGTATAGTTAAATAATAAACAAACAGGTAAATAGTAAATAAGAATAAACTGACATATGACTAATAACAAATGAAAATCAGACAGACAAATGATAACAAAACAAAAACAAATAATATAAAATAAATTATAATCATTACAGCATCTTAGGTATTCATCTAAATGATTCTTAAAGCTTCGAACTGAACTACATTGCACTACCTGTGCAGGAAGTTTATTCCATTCATTAACTACACGGACAGTTTGAGACCATTGTTTCTTGTCTGATTCTCATTCAATGTGATAATTTTGTCACTTTTGATGTTGTCAATTCCCTTTAAAATCTTAAAGACCTGTATCAAGTCACCTCTGAGTCTACGCTTTTTTAGGGAAAACGGATTCATGTGTTTTAGTCGATTTTCGTATGATTTATTTTTGATATTTGGAATCAGTTTTGTGGCTCGTCATACTTTTTCCAGTCTGTCAATGTCTTTAATGAGATTCGGTGACCATACGGAAACAGCATATTTCAAATGTGGACGAACTAACGATTTATATAGCTTGTTAATGAGTGATGGACTTTTGAAATCAAAAGATCGCGCAATCAGTCCCAGAATCTTATTTGCTTGGATGATTTGAGGTCGTTACTGATAATTACGCCGAGATCTTTTTCACTATCCACTTTTGTTACCTAAGTGTATTACCTTGCATTTACTTGTGTTAAATTTCATTAACCACTTTTCAGACCATTGCTGTAATATATCTAAATCTTCTTGAATATCTAATTGGTTTGAGTGATCATTTGCCACTCCGCACAGTTTCGTATCATCAGCAAATTTGGAAACAGTAGATTTTAGTCCATGGTCTATATAATTTATATATACTATGAATAGAAGTGGCCCAAGAACGGAACCCTAAGGAACTCCACTTGCAACACTTTTCCATCCAGAAGTTTTTCCATTTAAATCAACTCTCTGTTTTCGACCATTCAACCAATTACTAGTCCAACCTAATAGGCTACCACTTATTCCATGCAAAGCTAATTTAGTAAGTAGTCTTTCGTGTGGGACGGTATCAAAAGCTTTTGCAAAGTCTAGATATATTAAATCTATATTGTTTCTTTTGTCATAATTCGAGATAACTGTGTTGTAGAATTTGAGTAAGTTAGTCACGCAAGAACGTTTTCGTCTGAAACCATGCTGGCTATCATTTATCAAACGGTTACTTTCTAAATGATGTTCGATAGCATCTCTGATGATAGTTTCCATTATTTTTCCTACGATTGAAGTCAAACTTATAGGCCTATAGTTATTTGGTTTCTTTTTGTCACCTTTTTTGAATATGGGAGTAACGTTAGATAGCTTCCATTCTGTTGTTATTATGTTCTCTTCTACCCTTACCTCTCACTATTTCACCTATCTTCGCACTGGATGAACTTGCGATCTTCAGCCCTGCTCTGCGGAGTAAATGTCACAACTCTTCTGTGTACAAGGAGTTGGGAACTACAATGAAGCCACCTTCCTTAGTCTCCTTTATCTCATCCTTTTTCTTTTTCATTGCTTTAAGCGCTACTTTCTTTAAACTATGGAGTAACCCATCTGGATATCTCTAAGTACTGAGAACACTTTAAAAATGTAGTTGACCTCTCTGTCGATATGTTCTTCACTGCATACCCGGAACGCTCTGAGAAAAAATCCAATTATTACTCCTCTCTTTATCCTTTCACTATGTGCTAAAAAGTAGTGAATGAGGTAGTTTTTATTTGTTACTTTCCTGTGGACAGAGAAACCCACCGTACCATTGTCCTTTCTCTAAATCACTACATCTAAGAAAAGTAACTTTTGGTCCACCTCATGTTCCACTGTAAACCGAATATCCTTGTCTACCATGTTCAGCCTATTGAGTTTGGTATCGAAATTGGTTTTCTCCGGGGCAATGACTAGGACGTCGTCTATGTATCGAAACCAATGCGCCCCTCTTCCCATGATATTCATGAAATGATCTCTCTCCAGAACCTCCATGTATAAGGATGCTAGGACTGCACTGAGCGGACTCACCATTGCCAGACCACGCATCTGACAGTATTCCTCGTTCGTGTTCAATGATGAAACTTTAGTGATCGACCTTGAAGAGGTCTATCTTAGTTAGATAGGCGGCCTCTCCTACATTATCTACTAAGGTGTCGATGAGGGGTAGCGGATAGCTATCCTTCACCGTAGCGTCGTTGAGGCGACGATAGTCCGTACAGAGCTGCCACTCTCCATTCTCCTTAGGCACGAGCAGACAGGAAGAAGCCCATGGGAATGAACTGAGGACGTCTAGTTCCGCCTCTAGTAGATAGTTGACCTCTGCTCAAAGAATCTGCAGTTTGTGAGGGGGTAACTTGTATGGACTCTGGCATTTAGAATGTGTAAAATTAGATTTGAACACTATGTCGTGCTCGACGATGGTACAGAGACCAGGGCGGTCTCTATATCCCATACGGTATTTGGTGAGGAGATGCACGATGTCATCGCCGTGCGATGGAGAAACGTTAGAGAGTCATGTCTCTGGGTTTTCAATTAAGGTGGATTTAGGGGTAGTTGTTGATGGATTTGGGATGTTAAGGGTAGGATCAAGAGATGTTACATTTGAAATTAAAGATACTGGTCTCCGTAGTTCATCAGTAGAGTTCCTTCATTGGTATACTTTGATTAAATTTACATGAACTAATTTTGAGCCTTTACGCCTGTTTGGCGTAAGTACAAAGAAATTTAATTTATTTAATCTATGTGACACAGTATATGGACCTTGAAATTAATTTGAGAGGGGAGCCCCTGGAATTGGTAGATAAAGTAAGACTTCATCGCCAAGCTCAAAGCCTCTTACTTTAGTTTTGATATCAACATGCTCCTTCATTTTAGATTGAGCTAGCCTAAGGTTCTCAAAAGAAATGTTTTGAACTACCTTCTTTTGGTGTTTCAACTAATCTGAATAATGATATACAGTATGCTTAGGGAAGTTAGGGCTCTCATTGTACCACTGAGTTTTTTTTTAAACTTTAAGAGGTCCTCTCACTTGTCGATCATATGAGTTCAAAGGGAGAATATCCCAGTGACTATTGAGTAACAAGTAGCATGAGAGGTAGTCCCTCGTCCCAATCAGATTGTCTGCTGTTACAAAATTTACGTAGCATTGCTTTAAGAATCCGATGGAAATGCTCAGGGTGATAAGCAGTTGAGAGAGTTTGTTTTCTCTAATTCTCTTAATATATTGGTAAAGGGTTCACTTGTGAAATTTATTCCTCTGTCAGATTGGATTTCTTTGGGCAAACCTACTCGAGTGAAAATATTATTAGAGCATTAGCGATGGTTTTTGCATCCATTCTTTGATAGGGAAAGCTTCGGAAAATCTCGTAAATGTACACATTATAGTCAAAATGTATTGATTTCCCCCCCCCTTTTTTTTTTTGGTAATGACCCCACTATATCTATGATAATTTTGTCGAAAGGGTTCCCTGACACAGAGATGGAAGATAAAGGGGCTTTAGGGATCTTTTGATTAGGCTTGTCAGCGAGCTGACAAATATGGCAGGTTTGAGCATATTCTTTCTTTTTTTTCATTTTTTTTTTTTTTTAGATTGGGGCAAAAGAAATATTCTAAATTTTTCTTATAGGTCTTACAAACCTCTTTGTGACCACCTGAAACCATCATGAGATATTTCAATGATTTGGGATCTAATGGACTGAGGTATAACTACATGGTGAATCTCTGCCCAAGTGTCAGAACTTAAATGTAAAGGAGACTTTGTATATCTCATGAGAATACCTTTTTGGTAATAAAATCCAGGGAACTTGTCTACTTTATCCTTAGAATCTTGTGCTAATTTATGGAAGTGTTTTAAAGTAGAATCGGATTGTTGAACTTTGATGAGGTTAGAAGGTGACATAATTTGTGTAGATAGATAAAAAAAAAATCAGATGCATTTTCGTTTAAGGGAACTGATTTGGGACGAGTTACTGCACATACGGATTTTTATTTTGGATGTATATAATCTTCTACAATTGTAGGATTCATGTCACAAGGGGTTTTGACTCTATCTAAGGGAGGTACTACTAATGAACCTGCAAGGTCATTAACTAGAATTAGCTCAACTCCAAGAATTGGCATTGGCTTTTCTCTGAGGCCAACTGTTACGTCCTTATTTATAAGATTACATATAAGGACGGGGAGAGACCTAAGAACAAGATTGAATGAACAGAAGTCTATCAAGTATGGTAAAGAAAGATCAGCCGTGTTTCAACATTTGAATAGAATTAATCACCAGATGGACTGGGAAAAATCCGATCTTATTTATAAATCTGGCTGTGGGCTCAAAAGGAAAATGGAGGAATACATTTTAATTGAATATTTGCCACGATGAATATTTCCAAGGGTCAACGGCCCCCAGATATATCAGGATTAGTCATCACCAAACAAATGGTTAACAAGTTTTCTCCCCCTCCCAATCCCCCTGACCCGACCTCATGTCATCCTCAGGTCACATAAAGGTTGGGGTAGTGACATTTATTCTTTACCCAGTTCCTATTCCTTTGTAAGAGGTTGCTATTTATGACAGCATCCTCCTTCCACGTTGCACTACTGAAGAGAATTGGAGTTTGCAATCGAAATATACAGTTTCTTTTATCCGACTGTGGTGTTAGTTGTGATTTACAAATGTGTTGCTACATTTCTCGCCAGTGATATATATATATATATATATATATATATATATATATATATACATATATATATATATATACATATATATATATATATATATATATATATACATATATATATACATATATGCAGTATATATATGGATATATATATACACACACACACACACACACATATATATATATATATATATATATATATATATATATATATATATATATATATATATATATATATGTATATACGTATGATTTGGATGATGGAGAACATAGACACAGGGGAAGGCTCGGAACCCTAAACATTCTAACGTTTTGTTCGCGTAGAACTTCTGTGTTTATGTTCTCCATTATCTAAATCACTTGTCTAAAATACTTATCCATATATACATACATATATATATATATTATATATATATATATATATATATATATATATATATATATATATACATATATATATATATATACATATATATAATATATGTATATATAGAATATATATATATATATATATGTATATATGTATGTATATATATATATATATATATATATATATATATATATATATATATATATCAACCACAATTCACTTTAAGTGTAAGCCATCAACATCGAGAAACTCGAGGAGATATACATGGAGAAACTGATACGTAGTACAGCTAAGGCCTCGAACCACCGCTTGCACGTAACTCGAGTTTCTCGATGTGATGGCGTAGAATTAAAATGAATAGTAGTTGATAAATGTAAATTTGTTCACTGATACCCATTCAGTGTTGTACAAATACTTTCCCACGTTGCATACTTACCAATTGTACTATTAGGGCGGAGATGGGGTGAATGCAAAATTCGTTCATGTATATGTAACTCGAACATAAAAACATATGGGAAAAGTTGCGCATAGCTTATATCTATCTTGATATCGCGATCGGTTAAGTCATTGTCACTTGTTACATGCTAGGGGAGGTTCGAGTCATGCATGCCTCCTCGAGTTTCTCGATGTTGATGGCTTAGAATTTAAGTGAATTGTGGATGATAAATGTAAATCTGCTCACTGGGACCCATTCAGTATTGTACAAATACTTTCCCGTGTTGTATACTTACCAGTTGTATTATCATGATAGAAATGGGTAGATCGCAAAATTTCGGTAACTCGAGCATACAAATATATAAAAAAGTTGCGCTCAATTTATATCTCTCTTGATAGCGCAATCGGTTAAGCCACTGTCACTTGTGACATGCCAGGGGAGGTTCAAATCCTTAGCTGTACCACGGATCAATTTCTGTATGTATGTCTCCTCGAGTTTCTCGATGTTGATGGCTTAGAATTAAAGTTAATTGTGGTTAATAAATGTAAATCTGTTCACTTGTACTCATTCAGTATTGTACAAATATTTTCCCGCGTTGTATACTTACTAGTTGTACTATCAGGGCGGAGATGGGTTGAACGCAAAATTTCGTGTTTGTGTATGTAATTGGAACATACAAATATATAAGAAAAGTTGCGCTCAACCGATATCACTCCTGATAGCACAATCGGTTAAGTCACTGTCACTTGTTACGTGCTAGGGGATGTTCGAGTCCTTGGCTGTACCACGTATCAATTTCTGCATGCATGCTTCCTCGAGTTTCTCGATGTTGATGGGATAGAATTAAAGTAAATTGTTGTTGATAAATGTAAATCTGCTCACTGGCACTCATTCAGTGTAGTACAAATATTTTTCCGAGTTGCATACTTATCAGTTGTACTATCAGGGAGGAGATGGGTTGAACGCAGATTTTCTTGTATGTGTATGTAACTCTAGCATAAAAATATGTAACAAAAGTTGCGCTCAATCTATACATCTCTTGGTAGTGTAATCGGTTAAGTCACTGTCACTTGTTACATGTCAGAGGAGGTTCGATTCCTTAGCTATACCACGTATCAATTTCTGTTTGTATGCCTCCTCGAGTTTCTCGATGTTGATGGCATAGAATTAAAGTGAATTGTGGTTGATAAATGTAAATCTGTTCACTGGGACCCATTTAGTGTTGTACAAATACTCTCTCGCGTTGCACACTTACCAGTTGTACTATCAGGGCGGAGATGGGTTGAATGCAAAATTACGTGTATGTGTATGTAATTCGAGCATAAAAATATATAACAAAAGTAGAGCTCAACTTATATCTCTCTTGATAGTGCAGTTGGTTAAGTCACTGTCAGTTGTTACATGCTAGGGGAGGTTCGAGTCTTTAGCTGTATCACGTATAAAAAAAAGTGACTAAATAGCAAATATACACATCAAACTGAGGAATGAATATGTAGACATACGCAGAGAGGAAAAAATAAAATATGAAAAAGATATAATAGACAAATGCAAAGATCAACCTAAACTATTTTACAGATATGTAAACGATAAACTAAAAGACAAACATGAAATAGTGAAACTGCGTGAAGGAAACAAAGAATACATAGAAGATGTAGAAATGGCTGAAGTAATGACCAGACACTTTAGGTCTGTATTTACAATTGAAAGCTCACAAATGTGGGATGAAGGACAGCAAGAAGGATCCCCCAAAATGAAAGAAATA
>NC_134790.1:57829231-57831731 GCF_046742065.1 Oratosquilla oratoria
GGAGAAGAAGGAGAGGAGAGACGAAAGAAGGGAAATGGAAGAGACATAAGAGAGATGACAGGGAAGGGGAGGATAGGAGAAGGAAAGAGAGGAGGGGATTGAAGGAGTAGAAAGGAAAATGGAATGAGAGGATGAGGGAAAGGTGAGAATAAAAAGGAGAGGATAGGAGAAAAGGGAAGAGAGTAAGGAAAGGGGAGGAGGGGTGGGGAGGGAAGAAGAGGAAAGGGAGGGAAAAGAGATGAAAGAGTAGAGATGAGGACTGATATGGAAAGTGAGATGGAGTAGAATAGATAGGAGATAGAGAAGGGAGGGGAGGAACTCGAGAGAGGAGAAGAAAGGAGAGAAGCAAAGAGAAGAGGAGCAAGGAGGGAAGAGACGTAGTTAGGGAGGAGAGAGGAAAGGAGATGAAGAGAAAAGAAGAGAAGGAAGAGAGGATGAAAAAAGAATAGAGGGAGTGGAGGGAGGTGAGGGGAGGAAGGGAGGGAAGGTAGGGGAGGGAGAGGGGAGGGAGAGAGGGGAGGGAGGAAAGGAAGGGGAGGGAGGGGAGGGAGGGGAGGGAGGGGAAGGAGGCGAGGGAGGGGAGGGAGGGGAGGGAGGGGAGGGAGGGGAGGGAGGGGAGGGAGGGGAGGGAGTGGAGGTAGGGAAGGGAGGGAAGGAAGTTAGGGGAGGGAGGGAGGGGAGGGAGGTGAGGAAGGGGAGGGAGGGGAGGGAGGGGAGGAAGGGGAGGAAGGGGAGGGAGAGGAGGGATAGGGAGGTAGGGGAGGGAGAGGGAGGGAGAGGAGAGAGGGGAGGGAGGGGAGGGAGGGGAGGGAGGGGAGGGAGGGGAGGGAGGGGAGGGAGGGGAGGGAGGGAGGGAGGGGAGGGAGGGAGGGAGGGGAGGGAGGGGAGGGAGGGGAGGGAGGGGAGGGAGGGGAGGGAGGGGGAAGGAGGAGAGGGAGTGGGAGGGGAGGGAGGGGAAGGGAGAGAAGGAGGGGAGAGAGGAGATGGAGAGGAGGGAGGGGGAGGGGAGAGAGGAAAGGTAGGGGAGGAAGGGGAGGGAAGGAGGATAGGGAGGGGAGGAAGGGGGAGAGGGAAGGCTGGGGAGAAAAGGGAGGTTCGGGCAGGAAGGGATAGAAGGAGAGGGGAGGGAGGGGAGGGAGGGGAAGGAGGGGAGGAGAGGGAAGAAAGGAAAGGGGAGGAGAGGGAGGAGAAGTAGGAGAGGGCGAGAGGGGGGAAAGGGGAGGAAGAGGAGGGAGAGGAAGGAATGTAGGATAGGTAGGGGAGGGAGGGGAGGAGAGAGAAGAGGGAAGAGGAGGAGAAGGAGAGGGAGAGGAGGAGAAAAGAAAACAGAGGAAAGGGAAGGAGAGAAATAAGAGAGGAGGTATGAGAAGGAGAAAGTAGAAGGGGACTGGCAGGCAGAGACAGTGACGAGAAAAGAAAGGAGGAGGGATGGAAAGAGGAGAGGAGACTAGGGAAGGAAAATATGTAGAAAAGGGAAGGCATGGAAAAGGAAAAAAAAATAAAAACAAAGAGAAAAAAAATATTGACAAAATAATGGGAGACCGGAACAAGAAGGGAAAGGGTCGAAAAAGCAAATAAGTGGAAGGAAAGGTAAAAGAAGAAATGGGAGGGAAGAGAAAAGAGAAAGAGGAGGGGAAGGAAAGAGGAGATGTGAGAAGAGAGTTTAAGAAGGGAATTTTTCTTCCCTTCTTAAACTCTCTTCTCCCATCTCCTCTTTCCTTTCCCCTCCTCTTTCTCTCTTCTCTTCCCTTCCATTTCTTCTTTTACCTTTCCTTGATGTGGTAGTAGATATTTGAATGTGATAGTAGTGGTAGATGTGGTAGTAGATGTGGTAGTAGATATTTGAATGATGTGGTAGTAGATATTTGGTGGAAAAGGAAAGAGGGAGAGAAGGAAAGGGATGAACGAAGGAAGGAGGAAAGATGGATGGAGAGTTGGAGGAAGAGGATGGAGAATGGGGTCACCTAGATCCACGGGGCCTCCATGGACCAACGGACTGGTCGAGAGTAAGAGTTGGTCGGAGAGTGGAGTATGTGTGGAGTGGGAGTTAAGGCTCAAGGGAGAGAGCCTAACTCCTCTGCCCCTGGAACCGGGACCGGACTTCTTTCCTTCCCAGTACTATCCTGTAACCTCCTCCTCCTTCTCCTCTTCCTCTTCCCACGCTCCTTCTTCCTCATACTCCATCTTCTCTTTTCTTTCCACTTCAAATTCTTCTTCCTTCTGAATCTTCCCACCTCCTCTGCCCCTGGAACCGGGACGGACTTCTTTCCTTCCCAGTACTATCATGTAACCTCCTCCTCCTCCTCCTCCTCTTCCTCTTTCCACGCTCCTTCCTCCTCATGCTTCATCTTCTCCTTTCTTTCCACTTCAAACTCTTCTTCCTTCTGAGTCTTCCCACCTCCTCTGCCCCTGGAACCGGGACGGACTTCTTTCCTTCCCACTACTATCCTGTAACCTCCTCCTCCTCCTCCTCCTCCTCCTCCTCCTCCTCCTCTTCCTC
>NC_134790.1:57839231-57841731 GCF_046742065.1 Oratosquilla oratoria
ATTCTAGCATGCTCTCATTCTTTTAGTGTGACTTGTCAGTGCGTTTTATTTATGATTCGTCATGGCTCGTGCTTTTTTATATTTCTTACACTAAGAAATATTTAGTTTGATTTGAAGGAAAAATTATTTTGATTGTATGATATATTTTACAATAGTAGACTTAGATATTAATTTACAATTCTTTCTTAAAAAGTATTTTCTATTATGTTACTCACTTGAAAATGTAATTTCCTTTTTTCTCTTTATTTTTAGATTATGCTAATGATACACAATGTGATTGTGTACGTTTATTTGAATCAAGAAATGTGAAGATTTCCCCCCCCTTGAAATGGCCCTACTATTCATATTATGTCTCTAGTTCTTTGGTGGAGCTTCAATATCAACAATTATGTATGTATGTATGTATGTATGTATGTATGTATGTATGTATGTATGTATGTATGTATGTATGTATGTATGTATGTATGTATGTATGTATGTAATTATGTATGTATGTATGTATGTATGTATGTATGTATGTATGTATGTATGTATGTATGTATGTATGTATGTATGTATATATGTATGTATGTATGTATGTGTGTGTATGTATTCATGTATATGTGTATATAAGTATGTATGTATGTACGAGTGTATGTATGTATGTATGTATGTATGTATGTATGTATGTATGTATGTATGTATGTATGTATGTATGTATGTATGTATGTATGTATGTATGTATGTATGTATGTATGTATGTATGTATGTATGTATGTATGTATGTATGTATGTTCGTTTATTGTTCATTATGTATATAAACGACACTGGAATTAATAGTGATATCAAAATCTGTTCGCTCTAAGGAGTCCGTTCAGGGTGTGGCATACGTTGTAATTTATTTCTAGCCGTTCTGCCAAATCAATCTTAGTAAATGCCTGTTTCTTTTGTATATCCCAACTATATGCTACTTGAAATTGTTTTTTTATATTCTGTACATGGTAAAGGAAGATGTATAATACAATGCGAATAATTTTTTAGGATTACAACAATTTAAATAATTCTATGACACGTGCAGAGATTTTTCCCTATGCTGCCACACCCAAGATTGAGAGAAAGGGAGGTCTACCCAATTTTGACAGATCACGGGAAATTCCTGGTTGGTGACGTCATACGGAAGGCATGGGTCACAGTCACAGTTCCGTCGGCAATTAATATATACTTTTGTTTTCAAGATGTGATGTAACTTTTTAGTGGGGGGTGAATGTCGATATACCGAATGCTTATTTGGATGCCTTTACAAAGGACAGACTGGAACAAGGAGAGAAGCATTCTACTTAACATAAAACATGCTCATGTTGAGGTTAACGAAACTACGAGGAAAAATCTTAGCCATTTTTTCCACCATCTCAGGTAGATTTCATAATCATTGGAATCATCGTGAAACAATGGCCTGAAGATGATATTAGCCGAGTGCTAGCTTTGAGTAATTTAAGTCCAAAAGCCTATCGTTACTTCCGTAAAAATTGTAACTTCCTATTTACATCAGTTACTACATTAAATTGATGTTTATTAGAAATCAGTATTGAGATAGGAGTCTTGCACACAGTTCTACGTCTACCAAAAGACAAAGCTGAGTCAATGGATGAGCAAATGCAATTATGCGTGATGTCATTTGATGAATATAGTGTTGCAAAAGTTTGGTCCTATGACGAAAGTATAGACACTATATGAACCCAAGTCACATGTCCAGGACTAATTTCACCATGGAAACAGCTAATTCATAATATTTTTATAGTAAAATAACTAATGAACTAATATTTGATTTGGCAGCTGGTTTTCCTGTTGTTGTCATGGTTAATGATCTTGGTCCTATAAATATGAGCCTCTGGAATAACATTGGAGTAGGAACTAATAATTCCTTCTTCAAAGATCCAGCTGCACCCGACAAAGAAATTCATGTGTTTGTCGATGCACCACATCTGGTAAATCTATCTATTTGTATATATACCAAGAGCTTTTTCCTCATTATAAGGGAGGTACCTAAATCAGAGGTACTACCTATTCCCACCATCTCACTCCCCTTCACCACCCCTCCCATCTCAGCATCTCATGGGTGATGGGTCATCCTTGCATCCGCCGACTGCTCTTGGTCAAACGCAATGCAGCAAGACACAGTACATCCACAGTAAGGCCGCTTCATTTAATCGGCGATCCCCCCTCTCCGTTCCCTTATGCAGAAAAAGAGAAGACGGAGGGAAATTCCCTCAGGCTGCGTCAAAATATCATTTATACATAAACACCCCCTTCCTCCCCATCCCCCTAGCTTTCCTTTCCTTGCATAACACTATCATCCAAAGACAGTAACTTTCCACTCATCCCTATCTCCTGCCTTTTCCCTTCCTTGCTCAAGAGATTTTCCCCTCTTTCTCAACGCCCCTTTCACTCCATCCATCGATCTTATCCTCGGTCGTCCCCTCAAGTTTACTCCCTCCACCTCTGCCTTCCACACCTCTTTTAC
>NC_134790.1:57849231-57851731 GCF_046742065.1 Oratosquilla oratoria
TCTCTTTCCGATGTCTGACATGACAAGCTATACTGCAGGTCCAGTGTAAATGACCTAAGAACAAAATCAAAATGTGGAAAATGTGTCGACGGGTCGAAAGAGAGAAACAATCGTACCATTCAACACCCACCCACCCACCCATCACCCTCTCCCAGGGACGCCTTTAAGTCTTCATTACTTCATGTAGCATTGAGATCTCACGACCTGCCCCAGGGGCTAAACTGTGGTTTCTGAAAAATAGAAAAACATTGAAAGTGATCAAGGACTTCTCAGAAGTCTTAGACTCCCTTGTATCAAGAGAAATTCAGTAAATCTATCTAAAAACATAAAAAAAAGTCACATGAAAATTCCCTATACTAAATAAAAAATGATGGTTAATTGTGCATTTATTATTTTCTTGAAAGTACTTTCCATATGTCTTACTATTGACTTATGTTCTTTTGAAAGGAGGTTTATGGCTTCACAGTAGGAGATCATGTTTGCTATTTTGCGATCTCGGGTTCAAGATCCTTCTCCAGCAGCTTTGGGGATATTTTTTCTGAACATGTAATGAAACAAATTATAAAGAGAAACATTAAACCAATCAACCAAGAGAAAATACGTAACATGGTGATTCATTATAAGACAAGGAAAACCACCCACCTCCTACTTAAAAGCAGCCCCCACTAAGAAAGGAACTTTAGAAATCACACATCATCTATAGGTTTATATGTGCACGAGGGAACTGTGAAGCCCTTCCCTCCACCTATATTGGCTGTCTTCCTTAGTGAGGGTGAGCTAAGAGATTTCATGTCGAATTTTTTTTCAGCATCAGTACTGTTCCTGGTCTTTATAAAAATGTCGTTGATGTATTGATGTTGATATCAGTTTATCTTTCTGTTTTGTTGAATACTTCTTCTATGGAGACCATAAAGAAAATTGTTATTAATACTCCAAGCGGGGACCTATTGCCACACCATCAATTTGGCAGTATGTGTTTCCGGGGGTTGGGGTTGGGGGCAATTGAACAGGACTTCTTTTGCACAACACTCGAGTAGTCCGCATAGTGTAGGCTGTGGGATATCCAGATTTGGTGTACGAGTAGAATCATCATACTCGATCTATGATGTAATTGGTGGTAAAATTTACGGAAAAGTTCATGTATAACCCTTCAATATCGAGAGAGGAATTTTTTCCTTTTGCAGTGTTGGTCTTGAGAATGTCAAGGATGTCAGATGTTGATTGCAAACTATAGGTGGTAGGTGTGTAGGGGGTCAGGAAGATGCACAGTATCTTAGTAGCTTTAAAAATTGATACATCACATGATTCCAATTACATTGATATATTCTACCGCAACACTGATAGCAATATTTGTTTTCTCCTTTATTATAAAAACTCCAGAACTTCTCTGATCATGAATAACAACTTATCTAGGTGACCTGAGACTATCTCTAGAGCCAATTTAGTATACGAATATCACTGATCTTCCAAGGACTATCAAACAACACTACAGAAAACACCATAACCAAGAAATTAGTAAGGAAACTTTGGTTAACTCCACCAAAATCATTGGTTGCTGTGAGGACCCCAGACGGCTACAACTCTTGGCTGCAAAATGCATCAGAGACAGGGATAATGTGTCACACAAAAGATTAGTGAGTAAACTGGAAAAAGTAGGACTTAAAAATGGCATACTAGAATGGATAAATGGTTTCATGAATGATAAATGTGCGCAAACTGTAGGGAAAGATGAAATGTCTGGTTGGGGAGAGCTCAATGCTAACACAAATAGTAATCTTGTCGTATATCAGTGACATGTATGGACTAGATATTTACGCATATTTACAGTATTTGTTGATGATGGCGTGACTATGAAAAGAGTGAAATGTGAAAATAACTGTAAATTGCTACAAGAAGACCTAGATAAAGTTTGTAAACAAAGTTCGAAGCATAATATAAAATTCAGTGTAATGAAATGAAAAACCTTGGACATTGGCCAAGTAAAAAGAGACCACGAGTTGAAATAATCGCAAAAGTAAAGGAATCACATTCAGAGGTAATCTGTTGCCAAAAATCATATAAATAAGGTAAAGTGGGAGACATGTATATTACCAGTAAAAATAAGAACGGTATTACAAAGGATTACAAAGGCGGAGCATGCCGACAGGAGACCTTTTGGTCCATATCTAGGTCACATGCGGAAAAAAATCATAATAATGATAAACAAATAAATGAATAAATAAAAACAATGATAATGTAAATAAGAAATAAAATGAATAAATGCATAGGTATAGTTAGATAATAAACAGGTAAATAATAAATAATAATGAATTGACATAACTAATAATAAATGAGAATCAAACAAATGATAATAAGAATCAAACAAATAATTCATTATATTATTGAGAATATGATAAAAAATATATTCGAAATATGACCCACTCTAGATCAAAATATGTAGCAGTGGTGTGGTCATATAACAGAAACAAAAAAGAAAAGAAAAAGTAAAATAGAAAGAATG
>NC_134790.1:57864231-57866731 GCF_046742065.1 Oratosquilla oratoria
AATAGAGGCCATTGCTTCATCTAATGTTCCACAGGTGGTAGGTGTCTCACTCCTATCATCTCTTCTTCGTTTCCTTCTTGGTTTTCCATCTTCCTCTTCTAGAATAGTCGTCTGAAGAAGCTCCTCACATACTCTGGCAAGTAATGATTTTACTTGATCAGTGATGTGAGATGAAGAAAAAAAAACTCTTGCATCTTGGGTCAATATATGCTGCAATTCTGTAAAGATCTTCATTTTCAATTCAAGAAAATCTTTTCTCAACATCAGCTTGCATTGCTTCTTTCATGAAGTTTACTTTCTGTGTTGCTTGTCTGTTTTCATTTAACTCAATCACTGATCCTGAGCCTGGTTAATCTTCAGAGCTTGTATCTGAGGTATGAGTTTCTTCAACAGGGTTAGAAACTACTGATGTGGTATGCTGAAGAGTGTGTTTTAAGGACTTTACAAGTGGAATCACTTCAGCTGCCGTTGATATGGAGTCACTAAGTTTTTTTGTGATATCTTCATAAGGTTGTAAGGCTTGTATACATTTATGCATAATCAACCACTCAGTATTGTTGAGCTGTTTGATTTTGGAGTTGGTAGCAGCATACACACACACATATTCCTTTATTTCTAGTGTTCTTCTTAGCATATGTAAGGTGCTATTCCATCTTGTGGGTGCATCATGAATAACAGAGAGTTTAGGTACTTGCAGCCTGCCCTGAATCTTTTTAAGTTCATCTTGTGCCATAGTTGAGTGATGAAAGTACGTAGCAATACTACGAGTTTTCATGTTTTCTATATCGCAATGTGATGATAACCCAGTTTTAGCAATCAGCTGTATTTTATGCACAGTACAATCCAAATTATGTACACCTGAGAGAAACAGAGCTTTTTTATATTTGCTCCAGCATCACGCAGAACACAGTGCACATTTGTACGAGATATGTCCCACTTCATTAGCATACCATCAAACATTTTGGAAATATATTCTCCTGTATGTCGTTCTTCCAGTGGTTCAGCACCTATCACAGAGTTTGTTCTTTCAAATTCCTTATTTATGGTATGTGCAGTTAAACTCAGCAATGAGACACCTGCTGAGGTATCTGACCTCACATCAGTTGCGAAGGAAAGTTTGTTGTCTTGCTTCACTTCATCAATTATTTCTTTTATTTTCTTGAAAACAGACTCATACATATCACTACATACCATTGATGAATAGAAAATTCGCTGCTTTAGACTGTATAGTGGAGCAACTTCAGTCATCAGTCTCATGAATCCTATGTCCTCAACATGACTGAAAGGCAAATCATCCAAGACTAACATTTCTGCAATGCATTTATCCAGTTTCTTTGCCAGGTTAGAAGCATCCCATAATTTTGCACTCTGAAAATACTCAGCAACATTCCTTTGCTTAGCATCTGTCTTTGCTTTTTGCAGAGTTTTTTTTTCTATATTGATTTTTTCTTCCAACTTCTTTGTCTCTTTTGCCATTAACTCTTCAAACTGTTCTTTATGCACTGATTTCATTTTTTTTTTCAAAGATGTAGTTCTACGTCCCTTTCGTGAATAATCTTTCTTGCACAACAGACACTGTGCTAGGTCACTTGACTTGCTCATAAAATATTTCCACACTTCACTGCTATGTGACGCCATTTTTCAGCTGCTGTAGCAGTCAGCACAGAACAATAAGGCTTTGTAAACTTGATTATAATATCCTTTTAAACCATCACTGGCAAACTGTATTATCAGCAAGGGGCAAGCAAGGAGGGAACAGTACTTCTTCCTTCGAAGGCAAACTCTTACCAAACTGATGACCTAGCTGCCAGTGTACTGTGTAGGACTTATGCTCAAAATGCTAGTTTACAACTTATGGATCAGTATTATCATTTTTCGAGATGCTTAGCAAATGTGAAAAGAAATTACTTAATTCTAATGCTTCATTGCATTAAATTTTAGTAAGAAATACATCGAAAAGCCCTCTATAACAGTAATAATGATAATAATAAAACACTAGCTAATATCCTTCTTCCTCTGTGAAAATCTTTTCATCGGCAACTCACTGTATCAGGGGAAACAGGCGACAACAGGAAGACTCGTGCAACAGAAGAGCTCAATGCTGCCTGTTCATATCTTTTTAATACTATAATTTGTATAATTATAGAAACATTCGCATTAAAAGTATTTAAGGAAGAAGCACTGAATTCTACCATGTGAAGTGGGAACAAGGTCAAAGACTGCAATGTACGACATTACTCAGCCACACGACACATACATTACAATCTCTCTCTCTCTCTCTCTCTCTCTCTCTCTCTCTGCAGTAAGACATCGGGGTGAAGGTGACAAGTAAGGGTGATAAGCCTCCTCTCTATCTCCCTCTTCACCCTCCTCACACACACACACACACACACACACACACACACACACACACACACACACACACACACACACACACACACACACACACACACACACACACACACACACACACACACACACACACACACACACACACACA
>NC_134790.1:57869231-57881731 GCF_046742065.1 Oratosquilla oratoria
ACAGGCAAGGATTTAAAATTGAGAATAAACCAACATAAATATGACATCAGAACAGGGCAAGTTTCAGGTGGGTTGTTTTTGCATTTAAGGGATTTTAATCATTGCATTGATTGGGATAACACAAAGAAAATTGTCTTAAGGACATTAAGGAGAGGAATATCATAGAATCATGTTATATAAAAGCTTCATTTGAGAACAATATGAATATGAGTATGAGAATGTATAAATTAAATAACTTTGTAACATATAAAATTGTTGACAGTAGCCGGGTCAAAACGACCAGCAGTGCTGAGGGAGTGAGGTCACTATTGGACCTGTCCTAATTCCCCCCTAATGTGCTTCTTTTGTATATATAATGTCTCTGCTACCTTACTCTGTACCTTTGAAAATGTCTTAGACGAAAACGTTCGGTCACCTTTCATTTTATTTTCCAAGTGGTTTTATTACACACACACACACACACACACACACACACACACACACACACACACACACACACACACACACACACACACACACACACACACACACACACACACACACACACACACACACACACACACACACACACACACACACACACACACACACACACACACACACACACACACACACACACACACACACACACACACACACACACATATATATATATATTATATATATACATATACATATACATATACATATACATATACATATACATATACATATACATATACATATACATATACATATACATATACATATACATATACATATATATACATATACATATCATATACATATACATATACATATACATATACATATACATATACATATACATATACATATACATATACATATACATATACGTATACGTATACGTATACGTATACATATACATATACATATACATATACATATATATACAATTATACATACACAAATAGATATATATATATTAGAATGGTAATAGTGTTTTTGATAATGTGGAGAAGTAGTGTACAATGGGCAAAGAAGGTTTTGGCCGCAGGAACTTCCTTATTGCTCCACTGTCTAAAATAACAGAGGAAGTACTTTGTATGCCCTAATTCCAGGTGGTCGGACTTCACCGGAGGAGAATCTCCTGTCGTTAATCAGACCAGAACACATAAAGAAGGATGATACGTTGATTGAAGTTGCAAGGCACTTCCCGAAAACAAGAGTCACAGGGCCTAGTGTTCCGCCTTTCTTCAGCTGACGAAAACCGCCTAGAGATAAAAGAAACCAACTGATCTATGCCACCATGTTAATGGGGCGTCTGGTTCCTCCCGAGGACTTTGCCTGTGAGAGGGAAGGATCATCCAAGCGTATCGAGACGCAGAATAGAAGAGTGAAAGGTTCGCCGTCGCCGCCTTCGTCTTCGACTGCACGGGTGGCTTGGCGTGATCCGCCAGAGGTGGAACAAGGACCCAAAAGGACGCCACCTCGACTCGAGTAACCCTCACTCGTATCTCCTCCTCCTCCTCTTTCTGTTCTTTCTCTCCTTCCTATTCCTGTTCCTCCTCTTCCTCTTCCTCCTCCCCTTTCTTCTTCTTTATTTTCTTCTTTTCCTTCTTCTTCTCCCTTTCTTTCTCCTTCTCTTTCTCCTCCTCCTCCTCCTCCTCCTCCTAACCATCCTCTTCCTTATCATTCTCCTCACCCCTTCTGCTCCTCTTCCTACTCCTCCTTCTCCCTCTCTTCCTCCTTGTTCTCCTCTTTCTTCTCTTCCTCTTTCTATATTTTTCTCATTTTCCTCATCCTCCTACTCCTCCTCTTTTTCTTCTCCCTCCTCCTCTGCCTCCTCATCCTTTTTCTTCTCCTTCTCTCCTACTTCAACCTATTCCTCCTTATCCTATTTCTTTCTCCTCCTACTCTTCTTGTTCTACCTCTTCATATTTGTACTTTCCTCCTATTATTACTCATACTTCTTCTCCTCGTCTTCCTCCATCTTCCCTTCCTACTCCTCCATCTACTCCTCCCCCTGCTTCTCCTTTTCGTTCTTTTCTTCCTTTTCCTCCTCCTCCTCCTCCTCTTCCTCCTCCTCTTCATTCTCCTCCTCCCTTTATTCCTCTTCTTCGTCGCTCTCCTCTTCCTCCTGGTTTTGCGTCTGTTCCTTCTCCCCTCCTCTTTCTCGTCATGCTTCCTTCTCCTTCTCTTTCTTCTCCTCCTCTTCCTTCTCCTTTCCCCCTGCTCCTTCCCCTTCCCCTCCTCCTCCTCCTCCTCCTCGTCTTCCTTTTTTTTTCTATTCCTACGCCTCTTTTTACCTCTTTAGCTCTTTAACTGAGGTGACCTTCGCCCCTTCAGCAGAGATTCCTTCCCCAGCCAAATGAAATCGGCTAGCGTCGACAAAAACAAAATCTGTGAAGGGTGGTATTTTGTTGAAGATGTCGGGAAAAAATCGTCTTGCGATGTCCTGAACAAAACCTGTAATGATCTTTTACCTCGATACTTAGTGAGCCATTGTGGTGCATTGGACGTATCTCGAGTCGAGGCGGCGTCCGTTAGGGTCCTTGTTCCTTCCGGAAATCGAGATAGAAGGATATAAACTATTTCACATGGATGATAGAGCCGGATTGAGGAACATGATGGAGCCACTGACAGGCATAACGCCTACTGCTGGGAGCTGAAGTAAGTAAGAAGTAAGTAAGGGTAGGCAGAAGGGGGGGGGGAGAAGAGTAACACTTTTCATCAAAAACTCAGCAAATTGTATTATCACCAAATCGATTAAGGAAGAGGAAAACACGGAATCTATTTGGATGGAGATTATAAGCAAGAATAAGAAACTTTTTATTGGTGTCCTTTACAGACATCCTAACCTAAGCATC
This sequence comes from Oratosquilla oratoria, assembly GCF_046742065.1. Taxonomy (NCBI): domain Eukaryota; kingdom Metazoa; phylum Arthropoda; class Malacostraca; order Stomatopoda; family Squillidae; genus Oratosquilla; species Oratosquilla oratoria. The sequence continues at coordinate 57,872,063 of NC_134790.1, forward strand.
GAACAGACTGAACCACCGACTCAAAAAATTCACAGGGCGTCCCAGGACAAAAATGTTGTGATTATAAAATATTTTAACTATGTAATCGTTGACTTGTAGATCAGGGAGTGCTTTTTTTTTTTTTCTTTAGATGTGGTTACGAGGGGAGAGAATACTCTGGCTTACTCTGAACTAAAAATGATGATCTAACGAGAAATGTACAAGTGAGTGATTGTCTAGGGCCTAAACTCTAGGCTGTAGTGACCATCAATAATTGATATCTAATATGATATAGAAAAAATTAAGTAGTACGAATAACATTCTAGTACCTGACTTTAGGCGAGTCAATTTTGAAAAGCTGAGGAAATACTTAGGACAATTGGTCACATACGGGACCGGCCCGAACGGCAATGACAGCTGTCTAGATGAAAAGTATAGTGAGGACGTCATTAGCACAGTTGGGTCTAGACTAAGGTCGGATCACGGATGAAAGTCTGCAGTACCGAGGCCAGGTCACTTAGAAGCATGACGTGAATAGTTGGGTCATCAGTTTAGACGTAATGTACCGTAACCTAACCACTACGATTTTGTTTGCGCAAAATAAATGTATTCCCCCTCAAGGCGAAGAAATAATACGAATACTCACAAATGGATGAGGATACGATAAAAAATAAGATCAAAATAAAAAGAAGGCTTTACGTCAGAGTAAAAAACGGGGATAAACATCTTAGACCTATGTATTAGGATATGACTAGACTGGTTAAAAAGAACACGCGTACAGCGAAACGTAACTGCGAAATTAAAGTCGCCAGACAAGCGAGATAACAACCCAAAGGACTTCTTTCATCTTTACAGAACAAAATATAAGGGAAGGATTGGCCCAATTAAAATAACGAAGATGTCCTGATAGATTCGGAAGATAAGATGAGCGAGGCGTTCAATAAATATTTTTTCAAGGTATTTACTAAGGAGGGGTTAGATATGGTACCTAACTGCGACCCGACTTTCAGTGGAGATGAAGAAAATAGTTTAACCAAAATCAACATTAATAGGGAAGAAATAGTCAATCAGATCACTAGATTTAAAATTACAAAATCCCCAGGTCCAGACGAATTTTTCCCAAGAGTGCTCAAAGAGACTAAATTTGAAATCTACAACTAATTAATGAAAATGCTTAATAAGTCGGTAGACACTGGATTCGTGTCTATTTCTTGATGGCAGGCAAACATTGTTCCTGTTTTCAAAAAGGGTGATAAAAAGTCTATGCATAACTACAGACCAACCAGTTTGACGTCGGTTGTAGGCAAAATGCTAGAATCAATGATAACTAATAAAATCAGAAATCACATGGACAGACATAATTTGATTCGTAACCCACAGTGTGTGTTCACCAAGGGTAAGTCATGTGTAACCAATCTTCTATCTTTTTACACCAATGTCTACAAGGCACCAGATAACAATGATAGTTACGATGTTACTTACCTAGACTTTAGCAAAGCGTTTGACAGGGTGCCCCAACAGAGACTTCTAAATAAGGTAAAAGGCCATGGCATGGGAGGAAAAGTATTTGAATGGATTAGATCATGGATCAGTGACATAAAATAGAGGGTCATCATTAACGGTGTAAAATCCAATGTAGGTACGGGGGGTTACTAGTGAAATTCCCCAGGACTCGGTACTGGGTCCCATATTGTTGATCATGTATATAAACGAATTGGACAATAAGATCATCAGTGAAGTAAATAAGTTTGAGGGCGATACTAAAATAGGACGCCAAATCAGGTCAAGGGAAGACGACAAGATACTGCAACAAGATCTTAATAAGTTGTTCACATAGTCGGTGAAATGGCAAATAGACTTCAATATATCAAAGTGCACTGTGTTAGATATAGGTTTACATAACCCAGAAAGCAGATATAGCTTAGATAACACCTTTCTAAAGAAACTGAGAGCAAGAGAGACTTGGGAATGTTAATGAGTCCTGACCTTAAATCCAGGAAATAGTGCATTAGCACCAATGATAGAGCTAACAGAGCATTAGGCTTCATTGCTAGGACGGTTGAGAATAAAAGTGCACAGGTAGTTATCAAACTCTATCTGACATTCGTTATACCAATCCGTGACCTCAGCTAGAGAACTCGTTTTCTGCCGAGACACCAGCTAGCGAATATCTGTGAAGTATGTATCTCCGAATAGTTACAAGTGATTGTGATGTGTTTTTGTAATTGTATACGTATAGCGCTATACAATGACAGGTACAAGACAGTGTAGTGTTCTATTAATTTAGAATCAAAAGAGTTGTCTGCTATTTTGCTTCAAAGGTGGGATTAATAGTTTCTTTTGTTGGTTTATATTTCCTCTTTGCCGTTTGTATTGCTGAAGGAGGAGCGAAATGGCTTGTGAAGGTTGCGTGAACCTGGAGGACCGTCTCAGGATGTGTGAGGAGGAAATTCGTGTTCTCAAGAGTGCGCTCTGTAAGAAGAGTGAATCCTCCCCACAACCCGAAGAGCGTTCCACTTCTTCGCCTTCTGCCACTGCCGTGAGCGAGTGGCGCTCCGTGGGGTCCCATTTGTCCAGCCCGCGTTTGCTAAGCGGCTGCCCTGTGGAGCAACCGCTGGCTCTAGCCAATCGTTTTGTTTTGCTGGAAGATGAGGTGGTTGAAAATCAGGAGGTCTTGGGGGTGGGAGACTCCATGGTACGAGTCTATGAGGACATCCTTCAGCGGAAGACTAAACGACGTTGCAAGCTTGTATTTCAACCAGGCCGTGGGAACGCCGATTGTACCCAGACCATCAGGGAGCAAAGGCTGACAAACACGGTTACGATTGTTCATACGGGAAGTAACGATGTGGGTAGGGTAAGATAGGCATGGACTTAGTACAGTAAATTCAAAGGTTGGGACAGTAAAGAATTTTCCAGTTCCAAACAATGTAGACAAGGTTAGAATTTTCTTGGGATTGACAGGATATTATAGAAAATTTATCCAAGGATATGCTGGCATTGCTAATCCATTAAGTTCTTTGTTGAGGAAGGACTCAAAATTCATGTGGGGACCTGCACAACAGCAAGTTTTTGACAAGTTGAAAGATAAAATTACGAGTTCTCCAATTTTAATATTTCCAGACTATGGTAAAGAATTCATTCTTTGTACTGATGCATCTGACATAGGGTTAGGAGGCATACTTATGCAACAAAAAAATGGATCTTTGAAACTAATAGCTTATACATCTAGTAATACTGATAACCCACTTTCGGAGAGTAATAAGCGAAAGTATAAAGATCTGTATATTTCGATCCCTAACTGTGATCATCTTCAGCAGATGTGAATTACAGAGTAGAGAACGATGTGTATTTATACAGAAGTAGTGAGGTAAGCAGGAAGGGACGGGGGCTCAGGTCACGTGTCCGGCGTTGCGTGGACCTTGGTGGATTTCGTCCACTGCTAATGTAGAAGGTAACATTTTATTTATTGCAAATGAAGATATACAATCTGGTGACCATTGACCATAAGCAATATTATAATTTGGAAAATTGTTTATGAAAGAGGGTTCTACAATTTTTCTTCTGAAACTGCATTTAGATTTGTAAATTATTTCAGCATTGTCCCAATTTATCCGATGGTTTTTGTTGGTGACATGCTGAAATACGGCGAAATTTTCCTGCCCATATTTTACAGAGTTCTTGTGTTCTTTGGCCCTGGTGGTGAGGTCTCTACCAGTTTGTCCCCAATATACATCCTTGCAATCTAAACAAGGTAACTTATCAACTCCAGGAGTTGTATTACTCTTGGATCTATGATGTATTACATCTGCGCTATTACATCTAGACTTTGTAATAGCACAGAGAGAAACTACTCTATAACAGAAAGAGAAACTTTAGCAGTGATATATTCATGAGAAATTTTTAGAGATATGATACTGGGATATCTAATCAGAGTGTGGACTGATCATACAGCTATTCAGAATCTATTTAAGCATAAAAATCTTAGGGGCAGACTAGCTAGATTGTTTGCAGTACTTCAGTGCTATGAAGTTAAGTTTGAATATATTCCGGGTAGAAAGAATGTTGCAGCAGATGCACTTTCTAGAAACATTAGCCAACCAACGGCAAAGTTGATTAATTTTGTTTGTAGTATAGATGAATTAGTAACCTTAGATGATGAAATGCTAATAAGAGAACAGAGGGATGATAAGACATGTGACTCATTAGCCAAGTATTTGATGAACCCAAGAGGAAATCCTCCAAAACTACCAAAAGGGAATAAGATAGAGGAATTTCATTTAACTAATGGTTTTTGTATAGAAAAATAGTTGTAAGTGGGAAAGATATTTCTAGGAGTTCAGTAAATCAGTTGGTAATACCACAAACTCTTGTAAAAGAGATATTGAAGTTACTTCATGATAGTGATTGTAGTTCATATTCAGGAAAGGATAAAACTTATAGACAAGCACAACTTAAATACTTTTGGCCAGGTATGAAGAAAGAGATATATGTTTATATAGAAAACTGTTTGAAATGTCCTAGGGTTAAAGGAAATACACCAAAACACCTATACCATTCCACAGAAACCTTGGGAAAGAGTTCACATAGATACATAGGAGTTACCTATGTCTGAGAATGGTTATAGATATATATTTTTTGCCATTGATTATTTTTCAAGGTTTTGTATTTCATAACCCGTTCCAAATAAGAAAGCTGAAACAATTGCTTTAGTAATCTATGATCAGATAATCTGTAACTTCACTACATCTAAGATCTTAGTTTCAGATAATGGAACTGAATCTAATAACAAAATCTTGAAAGAATTATGTAGATTATTTAAGATTCACAAAGTCAACATTTTAGTGAATCATCCACAAAGTAATGGAGTTGTAGAGAGGTTAAATAAGAAAATTATTACATGTCTTAGAAGTATGATAAGTCTCATAATACAATTTGGGATAATTCGATTCCTTGTGTTAAATGTACTCTGAACAACCAAATTAACATAGCAACAGGTGAAACACCTCATTTTATTATTTTTGGGGAAGACAAAACTCTTCCATATGAAATCTTGAGTACAGAGCAGAAACCTGTGTACAATTTAGACGATTGTACCTCAAATAGGATAAATACATTTCAAACTATTCACCAAAGAGTTAGAGAACATATGCAAGAGTATACACAAGAGATGAAAAAGCAACAACACAAAATAGCACATAAACTAGAATTAAAAATAGGAGATTTAGTCATGGTCAAACTACATTCACCCTATAATAAACTTTCACCAAGGTACTCAGGTCCATATAGGGTAATTGATTCTGCAGGTGGAAATAAATACAAGATCTTACACTTAGAAACTAGGGAAGTATCAATTAATCACTTAAATGATATGAAGAAGGTTAGAATACAATTTGATGATGAGGATACTTGTGGTACCCTTTGTATTATTTTTAATGAAACTAAACCCAGAAGAGTATCGGTAATATATTAATAATATCATACGGGAATTTAATATTAACCTTGATATATTTTACAGATATATTGCTATTGTTGAAATGTATGTACTTGTGATGGAATACCTAAACTACTGGAATTTGGTGTCAAGCAGAGATTCTATATTGTTCAGACAAGGAATCTTGCCACTACTTAAGGACAATTCCCATAAGTACTGAACAATTTTATTTTGTGTAGCATTGAAAATTGTTATGCAGTATGTGTCCTAGAAAAGTGAATAAGTGTGTGTGAAAAAAATGAAATTTAGCATTAGACTCTTTACAATACTTATGTTCCAAATAAATAACACTGTCCTGCAAAAACTTACATTTTTCAAGTTCCACTTTCAATCCTGCTTCAACTAGTCTTGAGAATATCAAATCTAATTTCTTAAAGTGCTCAGCCGCTGTTTGGGAAATTATTAAAATATCATCTAGAAATATACTGGCAGTGTTACCTAACAACCCATCTAGAACTGTATTCATTAATCTCATGTAAGCTAATGGACTATTACATAACCCAAACGGCATTCGTTTGAACTCATAGTGTCCCGTTGGAGTAGAAAATGCTGTGAACTCTCGTGAGTCTTCACGCAACTCTACTTGCCAAAAAGCAGATTTGATATCTATAATGTTAAAATATCTATTCTCAGCTCTCAAGCTTCTAAGAATGTCCCCTATCACTAGTAATGGTAACCTGTCACGTATGGTGTGCTTATTCAATTCCCTATAATCAATAACTGGGCGCATGGTACCATCTGATTTTGGCACCAGAATCAAAGGGAAGTTCCACTCACTTTTACTATGTTCAATAATATCCTGCGATAACATTTCAGTGATCAGTTTATCTACAATGGCTAGTTTAGAATGAGGAACTCTGTAGGCAGGAATATAAATAGGTTGAGTCCCTGGTTTTAATTTGATCTGATGTTTTAAAACAGTTGTTTTTGCCTAAGGCGTCCCCCGGCAAAACAATTGCTTTATTGTGCTTCACAAGCAAACCAACTAAGCTTTCATCCAACTCAGGGCAACTAGTAGGTTCTAGTTGATTTTTGTATTTCTTCCCCAACTCTGTTTCTTCCTAAACTAAACAGATTGATGAAATTGGTCATTCCACCTCCTCAGTACACCTAAAAACATCCTACTTGTGTACCTTTTCTTATGAGTATGTCTTTATTTAAAGTATTAATCATTGATATTTCTATCATGTTCTTATTTGACTTATAAATCACTGAGTCCAATTTCAAACCTTTTGATATAATTGATTCTGGAATGGTTAAAGTTTCAGAGTCTACAGTGACCCCTTTCAACTGCACTTCGACCCTGTTAATTGTTCTGGAGTGTAATAATGTCGATCTTATTACGCCACAATCCACAATTTGCAAGGCTTCATTTGTAGTTGATGAATTAGTAATTTCTGGGGTTCCTTGAACATCTGAGTTGGGTTCACAATATGTGACTTTACTTTCTGTTGGTCTGGACCACTCGACCTCGTTATCTAAAATAAGAATGTTATCTTTCCTATCTATTTCAAGGGATTCTTTGATTCCTGTCACTGGTCTTAAATCTGGTTGATTTAAAAATGGGATTAACTGTGATTTCACTAAGATCCCTAAGTCAGCAGGACATATGATCATATTCTCTTTTCTCATAGTTGCAAATGTTCATTTGTATATAAAATTACTTCTAGTTCAACATTACCTAATGTTTCTAATTTATTTCCAGTTACTCTTTGGAATGAGTAATGGATTGATTCCAATATTTTCACTCCTGGTTCCAACTGGTTCAAACGCTACTAGTTATAACATTAACTACAGATCCTGTATCAATAAATATTTGAATAGGTTTATTGAGCACTCTACCAGCAATGAGAGGTCCTACAGAAGTCCTTCCAATTGTAATTGTCAGTTTATAGCTATCTTTGACGTTGGAGTTTTCTTTCACCCTTCTATCACTCTTATCCTTAACACAATACTATCTATGTGTATATATATATGGGGAGTTCTGTAGTATTGTTTTATTCTGTGTCTGGGGTTTTTCCTCTTGTTTCGGGATGCATACAAAAATGTCTAAATTCATGTGTTATAAGTCCTATCCTTTGATGATACATACAGAAAAGTGGGTTTCTACAATGATTTTCATCATGACCTTTATATTTGCAATTTCTACAATTAGTTCCATAATAACAGTCTTGCGCTTTATGCCCCCAAGTATTACATACACATACATACATATACCAAAGGCTTCTTCCCCCTACATGGGGGTAGCCACAAAGAAAAAGGCATAGAAACCACTCCCACTCGTTCCATTTCCTATATATTCCACTCCCCTCCACCCTTCTCCCTCCCTCCCATCTTGGCACCTCCTGGATGACGGGTCATCCCTGCATCCTGTCCACTGCCCTGGGTCAGAAGCAGTGTCGCAAGACACAGCACATCCACAGGAAGGCCGCTTCATAAATTCGGCGACCCCCCCTCTCCGTCCCCTCATGCAGAAAAGGAGAAGACGGGGAGAAATCCCTTCGGGCTGTGTCAATTTTTTTTTCATACATACTTCCTCACCCCAAATCCCCCACCCACTCCCCCTCATGCATCATAGCATCATCTATACACAATCCCTCTCCATTCACCGCTATCTTCTGTCCTCTCCCGTCCTTCCTCCACAGACATTCCTCATATTCACTCCTTCCACCTCTGCCTTCCATACTTCTTTTACTAATCTTTCTTCACTCATTCTTTCCATGTGTCCAAACCATCCTAATATCCTTTAATCAACCCTATCTCCCAGTTCCCTTTCCATCCCTGTTCTCCTCCTCACCTCCTCATTTCTCACTCTATCCAGCCTAGTAACCCCTATCATATTTTTCAGACATTTCATCTCAAACACATTCAAACTCCTTCTCTCTTCCTCTCTCATGTTCCATGTTTCTGCCCCGTACAATGCTGCTGGTACAATCACTCCTTCATATAACCTCCTCTTAGCATCCATTCCCAGATGTCTATTTCTCATTACCCTTTTCAATCCACCAAGGAATTTACTCGCTTCTCTCAATCTACATTCTACCTCCACCCCCACTCCTCCCTTTCCTGCCACATTCGCACCCAAATATCTAAAACTATCCACTTCCTCCAGTCTTTCACCCTTAATGCTCACCTCCAGCCTGCTGTCACTCTCTCCCCTTGTACATCTCATCACCTTACTTTTACCCACATTTATCTTCAGCTTCCTTCTTTCACACACCTTCTCAAACTCTGTCACTAACTTCCTCAATCCCTCCTCTGATCCTGCCACAAGCGCAGTGTCGTCAGCAAAAAGCAACTGGCTCACCTCCCACTTTTCTCCATTTTCTTTAATCATCTCCAACCCCTGACCCACTACCCTTGCATTCACCTCTCGCACCACCCCAACCATGTAAAGATTGAACAGCTAGGGTGACATAACACATCCCTGACGAAGTCCCACCTTTACCTCAAACCATTCACTCTCTCCATTTCTAATCCTAACACAAGCTCTACTACTCTCGTAAAAACTCTTGACTACTCTTAACAACTTTCCTCCTATCAATTGTAACGTACAATTCTAGTATCCTTTGAAGGGCTTCTAACTCTATGTCTAAATTATCTTTTTCTATAGTCGCTCCTTGAGTTCCTAGTTTCTTTCTGTTGTCTCACTATCATCACATATGGATTTATCATTCTTATATCATTGTACCCTTGAAGACGATGATCTACCTCACCTAAATTCATAGTTAACTTGAGATCTTTATAAAGCTTTTCTGCCGTTAAGTCATTTGAGTTTTTTTGTTAACATGCCAAAGGTGATAAATTTTATTACCTGAGAAACTTTCATTTTGTCACTAGACCTTTCTATCCAATCTGAATTTTTCAAGATAGAATTCATGTCTTTTGACCATCTATCTAATCTTGCTAAGTATTCTGTGTCTGATTCACTTGTTTTAACTTCTTTGATCATTCTAACCAAAGACCTGATAGGTTCCTGATCACACTTTGACATGAAATATATAATGAAGGTTTTTTTGTAATCCTCATACTTGTTTATATCTTCCATTTGCTGGAAATTTATGATAAACCTAGCTCTACCCTTCTCAGGATCTGCATTCTCTTTTGAAATTTCTATTTTCCTTTTTTCATCTATATTTTTGCTTACAATTAAGGTATCTATTAGACTAAGGAATCTATTAGCTCCTAAGGTGTTT
>NC_134790.1:57886731-57889231 GCF_046742065.1 Oratosquilla oratoria
CACACACACACACACACACACACACACACACACACACACACACACACACACACACACACACACACACACACACACACACACACACACACACACACCAACTTATGTACGTGTTTGTGTATGTGTGTATGTGTGTGTGTGTGTGTGTGTGTGTGTGTGTGTGTGTGTGTGTGTGTGTGTGTGTGTGTGTGTGTGTGTGTGTGTGTGTGTGTGTGTGTGTGTGTGTGTGTGTGTGTGTGTGTGTGTGTGTGTGTGTGTGTGTGTCTGTGTGTGTGTGTGTGTCTGTGTATTCACCTCGGATCTGCTGCAGTCTCTGTCGAGACAGCCAGACACCACCCTACGGCAGTGAGCTCAGAGCTCATTATTTGCCGATCTCTGGGTAGGTCTGAGACCACTCATACACCACACACCGGGACAGCAAGGTCACAACTCCTTGACTAACGACCTGTACTTACTCACTGCTAGGTGAACAGGGGTTACACGTGAAAGGAGACAAACCCAACTTATCTCCGCCCGGCCGGGGAATCGAACCCCGGTTCTCTGGCTTGTGAGCCCAGTGCTTTACCAATCCGCCACCGAGCCGTGTGTGTGTGTGTGTGTGTGTGTGTGTGTGTGTGTGTGTGTGTGTGTGTGTGTGTGTGTGTGTGTGTGTGTGTGTGTGTGTGTGTGTGTGTGTGTGTGTGTGTGTGTGTGTGTGTGTGTGTGTGTGTGTGTGTGTGTGTGTGTGTGTGTGTGTGTGTGTGTGTGTGTGTGTGTGTGTGTGTGTGTGTGTGTGTGTGTGTGTGTGTGTGTGTGAATTTAGAGACATCGAAAGGTTACTATCTCGTAAGGATTCTTCAGGGAATACAGAATGGCGAATCAAGATGAAATTTTAATACAGGATACAGACTGGTTTTGTGAGACATAAGGAAATGCAGACAAGATGCTTCCTTAAGCCCCAGTCACACAAAGCTTACAACCTGTTTCCGACCAATTTCGACCGAAAATTAAGCAATCAGCCGGCGACAGAAAACTTAACTATTTAAATCATACCAGATCTTGAAATGCCAGTCCAAACAAAATCCTCACATAAACATGGAAATGTAATAGAAAATAATGAAAGATTGTAGATTCAATAAAATCTGAGAATTACAAACCAATCTGCTAATATTAGAGAAGAAAATCTCTTCCAGCTAAAATTAGATACTCTAATTTGGATGTGGATTTAGGATTCTGAAGGCGAGGAGTGAAACTTAGGATGACGTTGAGACTATAAAAAGAGAAAAATTACTCATCCATCGCTCCTACAAGAACGAGTCTTTCACGCGGCGACTATTTTTGTGGTCATACAAAGTCTATAAGAGAAAACACTCTTCAGGGGCTTCTTTCAGTAGTGATAAGCCAGTTCTGGCCTGCTGGGTCCTGCTGCGGAGTGATGTGCCTCGCTGCACAGCTTCTGCCCAAATCACTGAGGTGTGGGACAAAGAAGACCCTTTATCCCAAATGTGCTGAGATGGCTGCCTAAGATGGCTGAATGGGCTTTTGTTTGTGTGCTCTTTTTTATTCTTTTACCCCCTTTCCAAATAGTAAGGGCATCCAAAACATCCATGAACACCAGACGATTTTATCCAAATAAGACTATCTAGATCACGGGTGGGCAACAATGCACACACGTGCCAAAAACGAACGGCACGCCAACATTTCTTCGGCAAGCGAAACTCGGGATTAAGAAATAAAGAGATAAACTGTGAAGTTCTTCGCTGAATTCAGTATTTCAACTCCACAGAATATGATTTGATTACTTTGTGTGTGTGTGTCTGTGTGTGGTGTGTGTGTGTGTGTGTGTGTGTGTGTGTGTGTGTGTGTGTGTGTGTGTGTGTGTGTGTGTGTGTGTGTGTGTGTGTGTTTCTGTGTGTGTGTGTGTGTGTGTGTGTGTGTGTGTGTGTGTGTGTGTGTGTGTGTGTGTGTGTGTGTGTGTGTGTGTGTGTGTGTGTGTGTGTATGTGTGTGTGTGTGTGTGTGTGTGTGTGTGTGTGTGTGTGTGTGTGTGTGTGTGTGTGTGTGTGTGTGTGTGTGTGTGTGTGTGTGTATGTATGTGTGTATACATATCTATTGATATACATATTTATATAAACGGCAACTATAAAGCCCTGCATACCACAATTGTTTTAATAAAAGTTCATGGGAACATTGGTTTTGTCATGTTTAGTTGTTGCATTATTCGCCAGACAGCTAGAGGTGCGTGACTCATGTGCCACAATTCTATATATTCCTTCATGTTACATACTGTAGATAATAGAATCGTCGGTAAGCAAATTCTAGATTCAGCTGCATGAAGGTTTAAAATTAGATCTAAATACACTAAAATACAAATACCACACCACAAAGGCTATAGTTATCCGAAACGATTGCCTCTTTCTCAATGACCGCGTTAAGAATATTTGATAAAAAAAAAAAGTGGTGAGGCCTGCTGTTCAACATATTTGCCATAAACGTAAGACTCTGTTAGAATTGTGTGAAATTTA
>NC_134790.1:57896731-57899231 GCF_046742065.1 Oratosquilla oratoria
CATGCAAAGCTAATTTAGTAAGTAGTCTTTCGTGTGGGACGGTATCAAAAGCTTTTGCAAAGTCTAGATATATTAAATCTATATTGTTTCTTTTGTCAAAATTCGAGACAACTGTGTTGTAGAATTCGAGTAAGTTAGTCACGCAAGAACGTTTCCGTCTGAAACCATGTTGGCTATCATTTATCAAACGGTTACTTTCTAAATGATATTCGATAGCATCTCTGATGATAGTTTCCATTATTTTTCCTACGATCGAAGTCAAACTAATAGGCCTATAGTTATTTGGTTTCTTTTTGTCACCTTTTTTGAATATGGGAGTAACGTTAGCTAGCTTCCATTCTCTTGGGACATCTCCGGATATGATGGATTTCTTGAAAATAATTTCTAATGGAACAACAATCTCATTTTTCATTTCCTTTAAGATTCTTCGATGCCAACCGTCAGGCCCTGGTGTTTTATTAACTTTGAGTTTGTCTATACACCTTTTAACTGTTTCTTTTGTTATATTTACCGTAGTGAGTAAGTTTACCCCAGACTTTTCACAGGTTTCAGTTTGGAATTCACTTTGAGGTGTTTCGTTTACGAATACCGAGCTAAAATAATTGTTTAAGAGATTACACATTCCTTCATTTGAATATTCAAGTTGACCGTCAGCAGATAATAGTGGACCAATGTGATTCCTAACAACCTTTTTATCTCTAATGTAACTATAGAATTCTTTGGGATTCTCTTTGGATTTCTCAGCGATGTTCATTTCGTATTGTCGTTTTCTTTTTCTTATTGTCTTTTTTAAATCTCTCTGTATTGATACATAACTTTCATAGTCATTAGATGCACCCGAGCACTTATATTTCTTATAAGCCTGTCTCTTTTTAGCAATACTTTTTTCAGTTTCTTTGTCGAGCCACTTTGGGCGAGCCTGATTTGGGGGACGTCTGTCCTTAAAAGGAATGTAAGTTTGAATCATCTTAGTGAGCGTATTTTGAAATATTTCCCACATCTGATCTACAGGTCTTTCGTTTAATTTTTCCTCCCAATCTGTAAGCTGAAGCTCCTGACGTAGTTCTATGAACTGAGCTTTACTGAAATCGGGTATTTTAGAAGCACAAGTATCTATTCTAAAATTGTTTAGGAGTTTGAATCTGACTAAGTTGTGATCGCTATTTGCAACAGATTCACCGACTTCTACATCAGTTGCCATGCTTTCGCGGCTAGTGATCAATAAATCGAGTAAGTTTCCATATCTTGTGGGCTCTTTTACATGCTGAATTAAGTAATTGTCACCAAGAAAATCAATCAAGCGACTACCTATATGGCCATGTTCAAGGGTCATCCAATCAATGTCAGTAAAATTGAAATCACCCATTATCAATAAATCCCGGTCGCAGAAACTAGACAGTTCTTGAAATAACAGTTTGTCGTCTGCTAATGATAATGTCTTTGGCCTATATATTACACCTATATTCATTTTTTGTCCATTTGTTTGGGTTAACTCAACCCACAAACTGTCATATGCATCCTGTTTCACTTTCTCTAAAACACAAGCATGAACATTGTTTTTAACGTACAATAGAACACCCCCACCTTTCTTGTGGTTTCTATCCTGATGAAAGTGTTTAAATCCCGCAATATTAAATTCAGCTTCGAACTCTGTACCATTTAACCATGTCTCAGTTATTCCTATCATATCGAGATTTTCGCTTTTGACATACGCCTGTATTTCTTGAAATTTGTTCCTAATACTACGAGCATTAAAGTACATAGTTTTAAGAAACTCCTGATTATTTCTTTTTGACACATTTTGAGTTTCAATATCATGTCTTATATTATCATTTTGTTTTTTATTTATGCCTTGCTCTATATTATTATCATTTGGTCCTTCATTGACATTCAATGCTTCATTAACATTTCTCCTATCAAAATTAACATTTCCCCCATCACGGACATCTGGTCGATTACGGTCATCCGATCTATTTTGTACATTTTGTCCCCCAACGTCACCGTGATTCACGCCGGCCTCCCGTCGTTCAGTGACATTATGTCCGGCATCCCTTTCTAAAATTATATTTTGTCCTCCAGTGACATTATATCCTACCGTGATATTTTTTCCTCCACTATAATTACATCCCATCGTGATCTTTTGTCTTCCACTGTCATTACATCCTATCTTGATATTTTGGCCTTCATTGACATTCTGTCCGGTATCTCTTCTTCCCTAAAATTATATTTTGTTCTTCACTGACATTATATCCTACCGTGATATTTTCTCCTCCAATTATCATTACATCCTATCGTGATATTTTGTCCACCACTATCATTATTTCCCATCGTGATCCTTTGTCCTCCACTGTCATTAACATCCCATTGTGACATTTTGTCCTAAGACATTACATCCTAATGTGTCATTTCGTCCCTCTAAGCGATATTACATCCTATCATGATATTTTGGCCTTCATTGACATTCTGTCCGGTATCCCTTCCTAAAATTACATTTTGGCCT
>NC_134790.1:57904231-57906731 GCF_046742065.1 Oratosquilla oratoria
TGTTATCATTTGTCTATCTGATTTTCATTTATCATTAGTTATATGTCAATTTATTATTATTTACTATTTACCTGTTTGTTTATTATTTAACTATGCCTATGCATTTATTTATGTATTTTATTTGTTATTTACATTATTATATTTTTTATTTATTATTTTATTATTACATACATACATATACCAAGGCTTTTTCCCCCTTCCAAGGGAGGTAGCCAAAAAGGGAAAGGCATAAAAACACTCCCACCCATTTCATCCCTAAATACACTCCACACCCCTCCCACCCTTCCTCTCATCTGAGCACCTCCTGGATGACGGGTCATCCCTGCACCCTGCCCACCGCCCTGGGTCAGAAGCAGTGTCGCAAGACACAGTACATCCACAGCAAGGCCGCTTCATTTAATCGGCGACCCCCCCTCTCCGTCCCCCTTTGCATATAAGGCGAGGACGGGGAGTAATCCCTTCGGGCTGCGTCAAAATTTACTCACACATACTACCCCACCCCCACCCCCCCGCCCATTCCTCCTCATGCAGTCACAACATCATCCATATACAACCATTCTCCACTCACCTCTGTCTTCCGTCCTCTCCCTTCCTTCCTCAACAGACATTCCCCTCTTCCCCAAAGCCCCCTTCACCCCATCCATCCACCTCATCCTAGGACGTCCCCTCATGTTCACTCCCTCCACATCTGCCTTCCATACCTCTTTTACTAGTCTTTCTTCACTCATTCTTTCCATGTGTCCAAACCATCCTAATATTCTTTCATCAACCTTATCTCCCAAATCCTTTTTCACCCCTGTTCTCCTCCTCACCTCCTCATTTCTCACTCTATCCAGCCTAGTAACCCCCACCATACTTCTCAGACACCTCATTTCAAACACATTCAAACTTCTTCTCTCTTCTTCTCTTATGTTCCATGTTTCTGCCCCATACAGTGCTGTTGGCACAATCACTCCTTCATACAGTCTCCTCTTCGCATCCATTCCCAAATGTCTATTCCTCATTACACTCTTTAAACCACCAAGGCATTTACTCGCTTCTCTCAATCTACATTCTACCTCCACCTTCACTCCACCTTTTCCTGCTACACTTGCACCCAAGTATCTAAAACTATCCACTTCCTCCAGTCGCTCTCCCTTAATGTTCACTTCCAGTCTACTGCCACTTTCACCCCTTGTACATCTCATCACCTTACTTTTACCCACATTTATCTTTAGCTTTCTTCTATCACATACTCTCCCAAACTCTGCCACCAGCTTCCTCAATCCCTCCTCTGACCCTGCCACAAGCGCAGTGTCGTCCGCAAACAACAGCTGGCTCACCTCCCACTTTTCTCCATTTTCTTTAACCATCTTCAATCCCTGACTCACTACCCTAGCATTAACCTCTCGCACCACCCCATCCATGTATAAGTTGAACAGCCAGGGCGACATAACGCATCCTTGACGAAGTCCCACCTTTACTTCAAACCACTCACTCTCTCCATTTCTAATCCTAACACATGCTCTACTACTCTCATAAAAACTCTTGACAGCTCCCAAAAGCTTTCCTCCTATCCCATAAATCTGCATAACCTCCCACAGTGCCTTTCTGTCTACCCTATCATAAGCCTTTTCCAGATCCATAAAAGCCCAAAAAACATCCTTCCCCTTTCCTATAGCTTTCTCACATATCTGTCTTACCACAAAGATCTGATCTACACAACCTCTACCCGTCCTAAATCCACACTGTTCCTCACCAATTACTCCTTCTGTTCCTCTCCTAATCCTCTCAATTAAGATCCTCCCATAAGCCTTCCCTACTACACTCAACAGGCTAATCCTCTGAAATTACTACATTCACACTTGTCCCCTTTTCCCTTGTAAAGAGGAACTATACAGGCACTACTCCAGTCCTCCGGTACTCTACCCTCTCTCCAGCAAACATTAAATAACCTCACCAACCAGTCCACCATCACTGAACCTCCCTTTTTCAGACATTCTGCATGGCATCCATCCAGACCAGGTGCCTTACCTGCTTTCATCATCTTTACAACTGCCTTCACCTCATCCTTCCTTATTTCTCCTCCATTCTCCTCACTCATCACTCTCATTTTCTTCGCATTTCCCAATGCAGCTATCTTTCCTTCCCTATCCTCCTTCACAAACAGCAACTCCCTAAAATATTCTGCCCATCTTCCCCTCACTGCCATCTCTTCCATTATCATCTCTCCATCTGTACCTTTTACCTTTTCTTCCCTACTTGATTCGCCTCCTCTTCCTCTCTTTATTTCTTTCCAAAACATCTTTTTATTACTTTCAAAATTTTCTGTCATACTCCTACCCCATTTCACATCTGCTCTCCTCTTTGCCTCCTTTACCTTTTGCTTTACTTCTCTTTTCTTTTCTTTGTACGTCTCATATGACTCCCCTGTCCTCTTTTGTAACCAATCTGTGAATGCTCGCTTCTTCTCTTCTACAACCTTCTTTGTTTCCTCATCCCACCATTCACTACCATTTCT
>NC_134790.1:57916731-57919231 GCF_046742065.1 Oratosquilla oratoria
TGTGTGTGTGTGTGTGTGTGTGTGTGTGTGTGCGTGTTTACCTTGTTACGTTAAACCCATCTCCACTATTATACGAATGCGAGGAATACTTTCCCGCGTTCATATACTTCCAATTGTACTATCATAGTGGACATGGGTTGAACGCAAAATTTCATATATGTGTATGTAACTCGAGCATACAAATATATAAGAAATAATTCGCTGAACTTATATCTCTCTTGATAGCCTAGTTGGAAAGTCAATGTCGCACTTGTCATGAGGTTCCCGGGTTCGAGTCCTGGGCAGTACCACATTTCAATTTCATCATGCTGGCTTAGAAGTAAAGTGCATTGTGGTTAAAATATATCTCTAATCACTAGGACCCATTCAGTGTTGTACATATACTTTCCCGCGTTCGTATACTTCCCATTGTACTATCATATTGGGGATGGGGTGAACGCAAAATATCATATATGTGTATGTAACTCGAGCATACAAATATATAAGAAATAATGCGCTGAACTTATATCTCTCTTGATAGCCTAGTTGGAAAGTCACTGTCGCACTTGTCATGAGGATGCCGGGTTCGAGTCCTGGGCAGTACCACATTTCAATTTCAGCATGCTGGCCTTTGATGACTTAGAATGAAAGTGCATTGTGGTTGTGAAAAAGTATCTCTACTCACTGGGACCCATTCAGTGTTGTACACACACACACACACACACACACACACACACACACACACACACACACACACACACACACACACACACACACACATATGTATATATATATATATATATATATACACATATACATACATATGTACATATATATATATATATATATATATATATATATACATATATATATATATATATGTATATATTATGGGAAAGGTGGAGGGGGAAACACGGGTCTTTATCTGATTATCGAGTTTATTCCTGACCGGTTTCGCTTACAATAGCTTCTTCAGAGGAGTGTTGCAACACTCCTCTGAAGAAGCTATTGTAAGCGAAACCGGTCAGGAATAAACTCGATAATCAGATAAAGACCCGTGTTTCCCCCTCCACCTTTCCCATAATTTGTCCCAATGTCTCTACATATATATATATATATATATATATATATGAGTGGAAGGGTGGTGAGTTAAACACAAAGAACAGTTGGAGTTTTATTCACTGACGTTTCGTCCTTACCAGGACATTCTCAAAGTACATGTACTTTGAGAATGTCCTGGTAAGGACGAAACGTCAGTGAATAAAACTCCAACTGTTCTTTGTGTTTAACTCACCACCCTTCCACTCATTTGTCTTACATACTTCAACATATATATATATATATATATTCATATATACATGTACATATGTATATATATACATATATATATATATATACACACATATATATATATATATTTATATATATATATATATGTGTGTGTGTGTGTGTGTGTGTGTGTGTGTGTGTGTGTGTGTGTGTGTGTGTGTGTGTGTGTGTGTGTGTGTGTGTGTGTGTGTGTGTGTGTGTGTGTGTGTGTGTGTGTGTGTGTGTGTGTGTGTGTGTATGTATGTGTGATGGATCTGTATGTATATGAGTATATAGAAAGTGTTTTATCAGGTTGAGAAAATCAAATTCACTTAGCTTCTGAAACGGAAAGAGTGATCGGTCATTTCAAACTCGGTGTTTCATCAGCGCGACAACTCGTGGCCAGGTCATGCCAGGAGGATTAAAGTCTTTCACAATGGTTCTTAGTCACACTGTGGCTGAGCTACAGTGATGGTATTTACGGTGTCGTTATATCCTGCAAGACGAAAAACCACATTCGCAATCACTCAGTAATGTGTTTAAGAATAAATGACTCGATGTGTGGGGCCCGCTTCATTTTGTTATGTGTTAAATGAAATGGAAACATCATCGTAGCCACGTAACGATTTGACTAAAAATACATCTAACAGTGTACCATGTCTACTCACGTCGGAAATGTCAGTGAAGTCGACATGACGTCACGTAACCTTCAGGTGCTTTAGGCGATGTGACGTCATTCGCTGGCCCCACCTCCCACCCCGTGGACAGACTGTACACTTGAATTCCAAATTGCAGTTTCAGCAATCATTGTGGATTTGTTGGAGTATGAAAAACTTAGACCAAAACATTTCTGATTTTCCTTACAATGTTTTTTACCGTGAAGGGATGGACGCCTTTGATAATGACTGGTTCATGGTTTTGCTTTTCATAGAGTAACTGAGATCTTATTTGAAATCTGTGTCATCCTATAAAAGAGTAAATTATTATTATTAGTGCCTTTAATAGTCGAGTTTAGGGTTTGTTTTGTTTGTTTGCTGGGTTGTTTATTTGTTTTAATTCCTTGGTTTGTTATTTTGCTGTTTATATAATTCTTTGACATTCCGTCTCTCTACACAATTTTTTGTTTATTTGCTTATATGTATGTGTATTTGTCTGTCTGTTTATACAATATGTTTGAATATGTGGTTTTGGCTGTCTACCCATCAGCCGGTTA
>NC_134790.1:57934231-57956731 GCF_046742065.1 Oratosquilla oratoria
TATACTAGTAAGTGAAGAGATAGGTAAACGTATAGTGGGGTGGAAGGAGGTTTCCTCAAGGATAATGTAGATGAAGGTGAAACTGGGAAAGGAGATGTGGTTTTTGTTTGTGCATATGGGCCTGGCAGTGAGAAGAGTGTAGAAGAAAGGGAGACTTTTTGGAGAAATTTAAATGAGTGCATAGAAGGATTAGGGAGAAATGTCAATGTAATAGTACTAGGAGACCTTAATGCTAGGGTAGGAAATGAACCAATTGACGGAGTGGTTGGGAAATGTGGAGTTCCAGGAAAGAATCGTAGTAGAGAGTTGATGGTGGAGATGTGTCTAGAGAGTTGATGACAGCAAATACAGTGTTTAGAAAGAAAGTCAAGCATAAGTACACATGGGAGAGGGTGGTGGAGGGAAGGGTGGTAGATAGAGCGTTAATGGACTATTTAATGGTAGATAGGAGTATAATAGCAAGTGTTAAGGATGTACATGTGCTAAGGGGAGAAGGTGGGGGAATATCAGATCATTTTTTGGTGGAAGGTAAGTTGAGAGTGGAGGATAGATGGAGAAGGAGGAAAGGGACAAAAGGTAGGAGGGTGCTTAGAGTGAACTCTTTAAATGAAAAGGAAAAGGAGGAGTACATAAAAAAACTGAGAGAGGAATGGGAGGGAGTGTAGGATAGAGTAGAGCTAGGAGTGGAGGAGGAATGGGGATGGTTCAAGGAGGGAGTCACAAAGTGTGCAAAGATGGTGTTTGGAACAAGAAGGACAGGAGGAAATAGAAGGAAGGGCAGTGAATGGTCGGATGAGGAAACAAAGAAGGTTGTAGAAGAGAAGAAGTGAGCTTTCACAGATTGGTTACAAAATAGGACGAGGGAGTCATATGAGAGGTACAAAGAAAAGAAAAGAGAAGTAAAGCAAAAGGTAAAGGAGGCAAAGATTTAATGAAGTGGCTTTGCTGTGGATGTGCTGTGTCTTGCGACACTGCTTCTGACCCAGGGCAGTGGACAAGGTGTAGGGATGACCCGTCATCCAGGAGGTGCTAAGATAAGAGGGAGGGTGGTGGGGAGTGGAGTGTATTCAGGGATGGAATGGGTGGGAATGATTTTATGATTTTTTCTTTTTGGCTACCTCACTTGTAAGGGGGAAAAAGCCTTGGTATATGTATATATGTATTATCATTATTATTTCTATTAGTACTATCGTCATTATTATTACTCTTATTGTTATTATTATTACTATTACTATTATCGTAATCATTATCATTATGATTATCATTATCATTACGATTATCATTATCATTATCATTATCATTATCCCCTGTCTTCTTTCTTCCCTGCTCTACATGTATTTCCCTCTTGTTCGAAGGTTCTTTCACCCCAACCCTCCATCTTATTTTCGATCACCCCTTCAGGTCCACTCCATCCACTTCTGCTTTCCACACTGTTTTGCAGATATTATTTTTACTCATTTTTTCCATGCATCCAAACCATCTCAGTAATCATTCATCAGCCCTCCCTGCCAGTTTCTTTTCTACCCCTCTCTGTCTTCTCACCTCCTCATCTCTTCATGTCTCATTCTATTCATCCTTATAAACCCTTTAGATTCCAATTCTCAGGTTTATATCAGAACCAAGGGACGCTTTCTTGACGTAAACACTGGGTGTACAACTGAGCTAACATAATATGAACTTCTTTCCCTGCGTCTTTCAACAGATCTATCGATATACCATCTTCCCCAGGTGCTTTTCTTAGTTTCATATTTTTAGAGCAAATTCTACTTCTTCCTTTGTAATCTCTGGTACACTACTTACGTCTACAGATGAATTTACTGACTCAACTACGGTCTTTGACGAGTAAAGCTGTATACGTCACCATACCCATGATGACCATTACCACACCACCACACCCGACTCCTTGGCGCCAGTCCTTCCGTTCAATTGCTGAATAGACAGTCTAACAGCTCAGCACATTCACGTCCGTCCCACCACCACCGGCACGCTATGGACATACAAACACACACACATAGTGGATACCACCAGACATAACACACGGAAACATTACATATTAACAAGCCACCCCCCTGGATATATAATTAGTAATTATTGTACAAGAGACCAGTAGGTAATAAATGCAGTTGCCCCATCCATGTGAGACAACGGACTTTAATGAGATTATTGTGAACACCACGATCAAAGGCAACTCGAGAAGTGATGACCTTATCACTTCCGGAGATTAAAACTGGATCGCACCAGCCGACCAGGTCGGTTTTTGAGAGACGTGCCCTGGTGTAACAGTGTAGTAGAAACTCAACAAAAAAAGGTGTGAGGTAGTCTGGAACTAAAGTTTTGAGAGATAGTCAGAAACTAGGTGAAGTGCTTAGAAGATAAGGTGTACGTGGTGACTTAGAAACTAACTGATATTTTCTTGTGTATAAAGGAAATTGTGATGAAGCGCAACTTTTAATAAAGAAAAGGAAAAGGTGTGCTTTAGAGTTTATCTTGCCGCACTAAATCCTGCCTAATGTAGCCCCAGATCTATAAAGGCTACATTAATGGCGGCAGCGGTGCTCCCACGTCTGAATAGAAACAACCGTCCTCAGCCATACGACCAAGGTTACGCAACCACCCCAACTGACGAGCGGTAGTTTCATTTCATCTCCGAAGCCATTCAAGCC
The DNA here is from genome assembly GCF_046742065.1 of Oratosquilla oratoria. Classification (NCBI taxonomy): domain Eukaryota; kingdom Metazoa; phylum Arthropoda; class Malacostraca; order Stomatopoda; family Squillidae; genus Oratosquilla; species Oratosquilla oratoria. The sequence goes on from NC_134790.1 coordinate 57,936,895, forward strand.
ACGCCTACCACTCCGAAAGAACAGATCACCATCAACGAGGAAGAAATCGTTTTACCTTCGACTTCTCATATCTTCAATCAAGCTCCCAGAAGAAAGGAATCAAGCCACTTGATTCCATTCAGCGCAACGCAAGACCACCCGTACCTGCGGCTCAGGAGACCAAGGTCACTCACTACGAAGACCTCGTCAACCAGACGAAACTTCTATCCACCCCCCTCCACCAACCACTCCCTTCGAGACGACGGTACCAAGTCCCCTCCACCTACCGTCCTCACCCGAGAACGACGCAGGCTGACCTCAGCAACTTCTACATTTACACACCACGACTTTAGTCAAGACGCAGTGGACCCAGGCCTACCATTGAGAAGCACGAACCTTGTCTACACTGTACACTATATGGGCATCGTCATCACCGACTCCAACTTCCTACTCACTTCCAGGAAATAAGACAGGTAACGAACCTTTTCTCCACCCCTCACAATACTTGATAATATTAATAATCCTCATCTACTCCTCTGATACTCGCTTTCCTATCCCTTTTCCATGCGAGCATCATACAACTAGGATTCATACATCTAGATGTTCCAACCACAAGCAGCCTTACCTAAACTACCTCCAACCCCCCCTCCACCCAGACCAAGAGATTCACATCGGTTACGCACAGACCCGCGTAACAACCACCTCGCCCCCAGTCAAAACTCCGGCTTACCCACCTAAACCAACCAACCAACCTTACCGATCGCCGCCCTCGGCAGATACAATTGCCACATCAGCAAGATCGTTCCCTGCCAGACATCGGCACACCAGCCGATAAAGCTCGCGGCAACGAGGTAACCATTATACCTTCAGACGCCCACGTGCCCAACGCACGTAAACCTTACCCTCACCAGCAACCAACCTTTTATATAATCCAATCGTACCTTTTCAAAACATTCAAATTTCTTTTTTAACTTAAATACATCCACTAGTGAATTAATAACCTATATAACCACCACATACCATCATACTTAAGTTTTTTTAACGTCACTATATAAACACTCACTTATAATAACATACTATAAGTTAAAAAAAAATTATTTCTCTCCTCATTATTAATTACACATTAATTAATATTTTCCTATTCATCCCATACATACACATATATATTAATTACACATTTATTAATATCTTATTATTAAATTTATACACATATTGTTTACTATATTTATATATATATACTATTTTTTTTATTATAACCTCATCACAAAATAACCAGTAGCTCTTATAAATATATATTTAAACATTTAATATATTTTTTGCCTATCTTTAAATCAACATATATTTGTCTACACAATAACTTTTACTAGATTCAACTATTACCCAGTTTTACGTACATATTATCATGTTCATATGTATTTTCCCAGTTCACAACGTAAATCATAAGTAACTGTTAGATATAATTTCCAGAAAAATTATAACTTACGTTTATCTGTGCATGCAATAATTTTCTTAGATTTAACTATTAACAATTTATATACATTTTTATTATTATCCATTTATATTTAATATAACTTATATATTTTTACCAATGTAACCTATTTGTTATAATTATACCATTGTATACCCATTGAAACCCTATACCCCCCTCTTATCTAACCATAACATACTACCCCTTAGATAATGTATACCAAATATTTCTAATTTAACTATTTCAACTTAGACCTCCTATCTCACCTAACTACTTTCTATACCTGTTAAGTCATACATGCATCTCTAGTTAGACACTAACATGGCTACAGGTACGAGAGCCAAGGTCAGAAATTTACTTCAAGGATTTCTTTCCGCATCTAAAGAAGATAAACCCTCTCAAGACTCAGACCATGCCACGACTAAGGCAGATTCTCAAATACTTCCTGAGGAATACTATGACCACATACCCCTTCACCATGACCACTCACGGGAAGACCCTTTTAACCCGATCCAACTACAACACTTGCCCAACCCCCTCCCCCACTCCACACCAAAACTTCAAGTTACCCATCAACTAGACCCTCAACAACGACCCCCCACACCTCACCGCAACCCCAAATTCCCCCTCAACTAGATCCTCAACAACAACCCCCCCACACTCCATCACAACCCCAAATTCCCCCTCACCTAGACCCTCAACAGCGACCCCCCACACCTCACCGCAACCCCAAAATCCACCATATGTGAACCCCCAGCAACAATCCCTGAACCCCACAACCCATGCATACGAAAACTTAGCCTTCCCTTCTCCCAACTTCCCGTCAAGTCAACCTGCCTTCACCTCACATCCCTACCCACCACCTAACCTTGCCCCAACCCCATCGCAACATCCTCAACCACAACTCCAACCTACAGTAATCAATAATTACCAAACCATTACCCCTCTAACCGAAATCCCAACCTTCTCTCAAGCTAGCGGACTCTCCATCACTGACTTCCTAACGGCATGTGACCTTTTCTTTTCTAAAAATCCAAATTACTCTGACTTAGATAAGATAAATCTATGCCGCCAGAAAATAGAAGCATCAGACGAGCACCGATCTACCGCTCGGATGCTAGACAATCTGATAGCCACAGGGATCACATATAGCGATTATAAGCAACATCTGTTAAATGTCTTTCAAAGCAAACAAACAAACAACATAAACTTTCTCCTCACATTTCTAAATAATACTAGAACTCAAAAACAGAATAACATAAAGGATAATGTGGCTAACGCAATTAAGGAAATTAGGGAAAATCTAGAAAATAACAGCCCTTGGATCCATAGAACCACCACAGGAAAAAAGGCATTGACACTAGAAAACTTTTACACATTCATGGAGATAGGCCTTTATCTTTCCCAACTCCCACCAAAGTGTCAAAGAGAAGCCACAAAAAGGGATTTAAACACTAGAAACCCATTAGCTTACACATACATATTAGACATAACCAACGCTTGCAACATCTCCCTCTCTGACCAGCACCATTTTGCTAGACTAAATAACCTTCAGTCACACCAGCCCCCTAGCTCCAATACAGCGCAACCATCTAACTGGTGTTCCTACCATCTTTCAACAAGTCACAACACCAGAGACTGCATACAGAAACAACAAATGCAAGCACAACACCGCGCTACCCCTTGCTCAGTTCATGGAACTACTTCCCACACGGATTCTCAGTGTAGAGCGCAACAATACCAACACCCACAGGTACAACACCGCGCTACCCCTTGCTCAATTCATGGTACTACCTCCCACACAGATTCCCAATGTAGAGCTCAACAGCAAATCAAACAACTCCCACCCCCTCCCAGACCCCCCAACATGTCAAAACCAACACGGCCAGGCAAATACTGCAACCTACACAAAACCACAACTCACTCCAACGAGGAATGTTCTCAACAAAAATCACAACCACAACCTCATCAGAGAACAAACAAACAAGTTACCGCACCTCGACAAACACCCTCCTCCCACACAACACATACAACTCAACACCGATTGGGGGAACGTGCACCAGCCTCACGCACCAGACCACCATAGGAACGTCCGACACACCACACAACTATATCACCCTAAAGGTGAAATTAGATCAAATTACTGTTGACATACTGGTTGATACAGGAACAAACCTGAGCCTCATCCCCAGAGCTCTCTACGAAGCACTAAATGACCCACCCCAAATCCAGTATTCAAATACGGAAGGTCTATTGATAGAAGGATCTACCATATCACTTCACGATATGATTGATTTAAACATAGAGGTAAACAATTCCCAAGTAGGTTTCACATCCTTCCACTTAGCTGATGAATGGAGTCTCGACCAACAAGGTATAATAGGTTTAAAGTCCCTACGAGACTGGAAGTCCATCATCAACTTAGATACCAACAAAATCTCCTTCCGAGATGAAAGTAATGAGTCAACACTTCCTGAAACACCCGACCCAGACACACAACCTCTTTCATATCTATCTAGCTTAAATAAACCCTCTCCAACTAAGAGCTACTCATTCCGTCCACCACCTTATGTCACCTCAAAAGCACTGATGTCTAACACAGTCATCATACCTCCTAGACATTCTATAATAGTCCCACTATACATACCCGGAGCAATAGAACATCAGGATGTCATAATTGACCCAGATACGTCAAGAATAAATAACATAACCTTGGAGTCCTCCTGGGATATAGTATCAGAAAATAAACACACCCTAGCTATGTTAACAAATCTCTCCGATCAACACCGCAAAATCAGGAAGAACACAAACATTTGTTCAGTCCATCTCCATAATTCCCCAATCCAGGAACCACTCCCACAACACATCAACACTGTAAGACCACCACAAACCCTCACCCCTATCCACCCCAACCAAATCACAACATCAGCAAACGGAGAGATGAATGACAAGCTACTGACCCTCCTACAAAGGAATAGATCGGCTATCGCCTTAGAAGGCGAACCCTTAGGCAAATGTGATATAATCAAACATCACATCCAAATTCCCCCCAACACCCCCCCCCCCTCATACACCCCCGCTTACCGCATACCCCACAGTAGGAAAACACAAGTCAACAACAGTGTGCACGAGATGTTACACCAAGGCGTAATTTCTCACTCCCAAAGTCCGTGGAACAGTCCCCTCTTCCTAGTCCCAAAGAAAGACGGAACTTTACGCCCTGTTGTTGACTTTAGGAAAATAAATCACCTAACTCAATCTGACCCACACCCACTCCCTGCCATGCAGGATGTCTTACAAGCCATAGGGAACGGGAATTCTGTTTTTTCCACAAGTCAGCCTTCTGGCAGGTGGAACTAACAGAGGAATCAAAACCCGTAACTGCATTCTCCACTGATAAGGGACATTTCCACTTTGAGCGTATGCCCTTTGGCCTTAAGAATGCCCCCTCAACCCAACAAAGGTTGATGACCCGCATTTTCAGCGACATGATAGGAATCTCATTATTCGTCTACTTAGACGACCTCATCATCTATAGTCCCACACAAACTGACCACCTTCACACACTAGAGATTGTCCTAAAAAGACTCAAAAACACAGGATTGAAAATCCAATTAGGAAAGTGTAAATTCCTACAGACGGAACTCACCTTCTTAGGCCATAAGGTAGATAGCCAAGGCATCCATACCACCACAGATAAGATAGATACCATAAACAATTTCCCAACCCCCAGAAACGCAGATGAAACTAGAAGTTTTGTAGGACTAGCATCATACTATAGACACTTCATTAGAAATTTTGCAGAAATTGCATCCCCTCTAACCAAATTCACAAGGAAAGGCGAAACATTTAAGTGGTCTGAAGCGGAACAGCAAAGTTTTGACACCCTTAAACATGCTCTTACCACAGCCCCTGTCCTAGCCTTCCCTGACATGAAGAAAGAATTCTTTCTTTACACCGACGCCTCCTCTAAAGGAATAGGCGCAGTCCTACAACAGAAGGATGAAAATGGCAAAGAGCACCCCATAGCCTACGCAAGTAGAGTACTAAATAAGCCTGAAAGTAACTATTCAACTACACACAAAGAAGGCCTGGCACTGATATGGGGTTTGAAGCATTTCAAATACCTCATATTAGGGTACAGGATCACAATCTATACTGACCACCAACCCCTAGTCTACCTCTTTAATTCTAAAGACTTACATGGCAGAATTGCTAGGTGGAAAACCACCTTACTGGACTACGATCCCAAGATCATATATCTAGCTGGAAAAGCTAACACAGTAGCTGACTCATTAAGCAGACAAACTCACATCTCAACACTAACACAAACAACATGCATTCCTATGCAAGAACTTAGAGATGAAACTGACAAAGACCCAACATGGTCTCCAATAAAACAACATCTCCTTTCAAGGACCCCCTTACAGTCCCGACCACCTGTCCCTATAGAGGAACTCAAACTGGTCGACGTAATCATAAGGAGAACCATTGCCGACAAGGAAATAACTGTCATTCCCAGAGGCAAAGTTCCCAAGGTCCTACACATATTGCACGACAGTGCAATGGGAGGCCACTCAGGCAGAGATAAGACACTGAACACTGCTAGGCACTCCTTTTACTGGGTCAACATGAAAAAAGATATAACCACACACATAGACTCATGTGTAACTTGCAACCAATTCAGAGGACCTGACCCAAAACAACTCAATATCAAAGACATACCACTCCCTGCTGAGCCATGGGAAACACTTGGCATTGACCTACTAAAAATGCCAACGAGCCATCAAGGTTCCAATTATGTACTCACGGCAGTCGACTATCTGTCAAAGTACACTATACTAGTTCCACTCCAAGACAAAACAGCAGAGACTGTAGCCAAAGCCTTAGTTAACAATATATTCTGCAGATACAACATTCCCAAAAGAATGTTATCTGACAATGGTTCAGAATTCAAGAACCAGGTAATGCGCGAAATAGCACATTTATATAACATAAATCAAACCTTCGCCACTGCCTACCATCCACAAGGGAATGGACTTGTGGAACGAACAAACAGAAAAGTGCTTGAAATCCTCAGACCTTTGGTCAACGATCTTACGGACAGTTGGGAAGATTGGCTACCACAGGTACAAGCCAGTATCAACAGCACAGTCAACTCCGCAACAAAGATGTCCCCCCATGAGATCATTTTTGGCCAAAGAATGCGCCTTCCCTACCAAATCTTCAACCAACCACCGCCCCCCTTATACAATCTAGATAATCTCACCCAATGCCTAAAAAGAGAAATGCAAACCATTTATAAGCAAGTCAGAGAAAACCTCAAAGTAGCCCAAGAAAGAACAAAAACAAAACAACACAAACGTTCATCTCCACTTGACATAACACTTGGAGACACAGTCATGGTCAAAGACTCAAATAGAACTAACAAACTCAAACCCAAGTTCTTAGGCCCATTCACAGTCACAAGCTCACTCCCTAATAATGTTTTCATACTTTCTGATCCTTCCGATCACACAACCGTAACCATACACGGAGAGAAATTGAGAAAAGTTAAACTCAACCTCGACCCAACCCCACCTCCCACCTACAACCCACCTACCGCACTCACACATAACTCACCCAAGCGCAAGTCCCATCCCATGACTCTGCGTCGACGCAACTAAACATGCACTCTAGCTCTCGCCCCTGAAGATGCAGGACGTCATGCATCCCTCAGTGGAGGTTAAAATGGCCAATTTACAATAAGAACTCCCTTCCGCATATCTATCAAAACTTCTCCACTTCCTTCCGACCAATATAACCTTAGCGAGAGTCAGATAGACATATCCTCATTCACTAAGACATAACCTTCATCCACAGGATGCCTACAATACTCCTACTACTTCACCTCGTCCACCTCTCTCTCTTCATCCCCATTTTGATACCAGGATCGATCACCGGAAACCATGGCAACTTGCAAGACAGCACGACCCAACTTCCATATCTGTCCAGCTTACCCCTTCCATTTCCAATTAACCAAATCCCAACCTTGCCTCTCAGAACTCACAACACCCAAAGTCAATTTTTCCGAGACGTATGACTTTCGCTTTTCAGACAACACTCAAATACACCACACCCACGTAGGACATAAACACTTCATATTTCTTCCCCACCCCACATTAGTGTCAGTGATATGCCTACACAAACCACCCTCCCATCATAGGATCAACGGCCCTATCACTCTACCAGACACCTGCCACATCTACATGATGGACTCAATGCTACTCCCCAACAAACTACACTACCAAAACACTCTCAACATGAACCACGATCTAGGTCCCATAACCCAACTAACACTCCCACCCCTCCCCAAGATCCCCGATACCATCCTCCCAAGTAAGATAGACATGGTACGCCTCCTCAATAAATCAACTACTCTTGACATGGATTCCTTAGACCTACACTACAAAATACTACCCTATGCCTCCACTGCCCTCTCAATCTTAATCATCCTCTTTATATTAGTGATACTAACGAAATTCTTTTGCATGAAATAAGACCTTCAAACAGTTTTAACCCTCCCTTTCCCAAATTATTGTAAACCTAGATTAAGTTGGATCTTGTGTCTCATCCAATATCTTGAATACCATAATAACTCGTGATAAGAATCTTACAGAAAATATATATTGTGAAATACCACATGAACTCTAGCACAATATTTGAAAATGTGAATAACTCCGGTGATATGTAACGTATCATATGAAAACAATATGACATTTGAAAAAGTGAATCCCGACGGTGATATGTGAAGTGTAGTATAAACTTTCATGTGATAGTTGAAAATATATGAAATGTTGGTGAGACACAACCTTACTTCCTATTCAGAGACACAACATCGCATACCCATCCTTCTAGTTCAAAGTGCCCTCTTGGGTCCTCACAATCACCTCAACATCACCCCCCCTTCTCCACATATATCCACCCAAGATTTTGTGTCTCTGACTATATAACTATATAACCATATATATGTATCAATAGTTTGTTAACTATGTAACATTAGTTGCCGGGAGCCACCTAACCCCAGGGGGAGGGCGATATGTATACGTCACCATACCCATGATGACCATTACCACACCACCACACCCGACTCCTTGGCGCCAGTCCTTCCGTTCAATTGCTGAATAGACAGTCTAACAGCTCAGCACTTTCACGTCCGTCCCACCACCACCGGCACGCTATGGACATACAAACACACACACATAGTGGATACCACCAGACATAACACACGGAAACATTACATATTAACAAACAACCCCCCTGGATATATAATTAGTAATTATTGTACAAGAGACCAGTAGGTAATAAATGCAGTTGCCCCACCCATGTGAGACAACGGACTTTAATGAGATTATTGTGAACACCACGATCAAAGGCAACTCGAGAAGTGATGACCTTATCACTTCCGGAGATTAAAACTGGATCGCACCAGCCGACCAGGTCGGTTTTTGAGAGGTAGTCTGGAACTAAAGTTTTGAGAGATAGTCAGAAACTAGGTGAAGTGCTTAGAAGATAAGGTGTACGTGGTGACTTAGAAACTAACTTATATTTTCTTGTGTATAAAGGAAATTGTGATGAAGTGCAACTTTTAATAAAGAAAAGGAAAAGGTGTGCTTTAGAGTTTATCTTGCCGCACTAAATCCTGCCTAATGTAGCCCCAGATCTATAAAGGCTACAAAGCTCTTGATAAAATTCATCTACTCTTTTTACCATTCTGTCTCTGCAGTTAATTATTTCTCCTTTCCTATCTTTCAAATATATCATTTGCTGTCTTCCTAAGGCATGTCTGCGCTCGGTCCCTTTAATACTTTTACCATTCCGAATAGTTTCCTCTATTTCATCTATGTTTCTCTTTCTTTTCTCTGATTTTTGCCTTTTGTTGATAAGCTTGTTTAGTTCTACTCTTTCTATTTCGTCTTTCCTACTTTTAATCTGTATGGTCCTTTTTCTTTTAACTAGGTCATTTGTAGCTTAGGAGTATTTGTTTTCTCTAATGGTTTTTGCACTTCCTACTTTCTCTGCCGATTCCCTAATGATATTCACTAAATTTAAATTCATACCTTCCACGGTGTCCTCATTAGTTCTTAGAGCTTCGAATCTATTTTTAATTTCTAACTAGAATTTCTTCTTATTATCCTTAACCTTTGCAAGGCTGATTTTCTTTCTTAAAACTAGTTTATTTCTCTCGGCTCTGAAACTGAATTTAGCTGTGCAACCTACCATACTATGGTCACTACCTATGTTGACTTTATTTATCACTGCAACATTGCTAACGCTCTTGCTCTCACCTCCTAATGTGAAGTCTATTTCGTTCTTTGTTGATTTATTTGGACTTCTCCAGGTCCATTTACTACCTACACGCTTTTGGAAGAAAGTGTTCATTATCCTCATGTTGTAGTTGTCCTCCAAAATTTACTAACATCTCGCCTCTGTCATTTCTTTCACCTACTCCAAACTTCCCAATGCAGGACACATCTCCCACCTTCTTCCCCACTTTAGCATTAAAGTTGTCTATTACCAACGTGTACTTACTTTTTTCTCGATCCATTACCTGACTTAAATCGTCATAGGACTGTCTGATAAACTGCTGAACTTGACTACGTTACTAACAACTTCTCTGTTTATCAAGAATCCTACTTCACTAGATCTTTCTTTGCCCTTACCTCTATACTAGAATAGGTGGTGACCAGCTTGTAATTGTATCAGCTTTTCTTCCGCTCTTCGGAGTTGGCTCAGTCCTACGATGTCCCATTTGATGCTGTCTAGTTCTTTCATTAAACTCTCCAGCCTGTGGTCTTCTGAAAGAGTTCTTACGTTGTAAATATAAATCTTCGTTATCCTTATATTGTTTAAAGTCCAAGATTTGGATCTGCTTGGACAGTGCTTACTCACATTCGGTGGCACACTGCCCATAAACACATGAGGCAATGCGGTTGGACCTTTAGAAGACGATGATCCAACAGGAACACCCGGTTTTGTTTTGGTTGTGCTATTCATATTGGCTATGAAAGGGGATTGAAAATAATCTCACCTCCGTGTCAACTGGTTTCTGGTGAGATATTTCTTTGGTGTCACCTTATTATATTCGGTGAAGCTCTATATCTATAGGGTGCCCAATGGTCCACGCCCTCATTATGACGGTACCCCATATATCTATGAGGACTCTTCTTGTTCACCATCAGTTAACAGTTGGTCCTCCGACTCTGTGTGTGAGCTCCTCTTTGTCTGATCTTTCTTACAAAACATGTTCGATATGGGTGACCCTGCAGAGATTTTCTCTCTATCGACATAGCTTTTGTAGTCATTAAGATTCTCAAGCCTATCCACCACGTCAAGGTGTCAACTCCCGGATACGAGTTGTGATATACATATATACATATATATATATATATATATATATATATATACATATATATGCAGATATATATACATATATATATATACACATATACATATATATACATATATATATATACATATATATATATATGGATGATGGAGAACATAAACACAGGGGAAGGCTCGGAACCCTAAACACTCTAACGTTTCGTTCGCGTAGAACTTCTTCAGAGAGTGTATGTAGAACTGCAGTTGAAGTTTATGTACTAAATCTAATTATCTTTTCGGACACTTGGGAAAGGTCGTTTTTCTGGCGTGTTTTAGAATTAAAATACTAGTTTCTTTAGCTAAATTGATAAACCCTCCTCGATGATTCGATGAATTATTAGTTGAAATATATGCTGATTCAACAATTCTTCTAGTGAATTTATCAAAACCTTTATGTAGCACTTCAGCTTCTCTCCAGTTTGGTAAATGATCGAATTTTTCCGCATGAACTACTAAAGAATTAGATGTCCTATGTGCTTTTATGTCATTTTTATGTTCATAAATTCTTTTTTCTAATCCTCTTGACGATTCGCCAAAATAAGCCATTGAGCAACTATTGCACGGGATTTTGTATATGACGCTGTTTTCGGAATTGGTTCTCTTTTCAGAAGTCTTTATTAAATCACCTATCCTCTTGTTAGTTATTTTAGCTATGTTTATACCTGATTTTGTTAAATATTTGTCTATTATTGGTGACATTTCTGAGCCAGGTACTGATATAAAATTTGTATTATTTTTATCATTTCTCTCTTTCTTTCCGCGATTGTAAATATTTATTGCTTTTCTTTTTGTTCTTTTCAACATTCCTTCTGGATATCCAAGTTTGTCAAAGGTTTTCATAATGTAATCAAATTCGCCTTCTAGGTATTCATTACTACAGATTCGTAGTGCCCTGAGAAAAAATCCTATTACTATACCACTCTTTGTCCTATCATCATGTGCGGAGAAGTAATGTACTAAATCCTCTTTGTTTGTTTCCTTTCTGTATACTGAGAAAGTTACAGTTTTTCCCACTCGTCGTATTAACGTATCTAGGAAGGGCAATTGTCCGTTTTGTTCCTCTTCTACGGTGAACTGAATATCGCTGTTGACCGCGTTAAGCATTCTCACTTTATTATTTACATTGGTGTTTTCGGGGATGATTGCGAGGACATCGTCTACATATCTAAACCAGTATGATCCCCTACCATTGATTCTGATAAAGTTTTCTTTTTCTAATAACTCCATATATAGACAGGCCATCACTGCACTTAAAGGACTACCCATAGCGAGACCTCTATGTTGTTCATATTCGTCACCATTAAAAGTAAACGCACCGAAATTTACGCATAAATCTATCAATTCTATATAATCTTGTTTTCTTATGAGTAGACCAGTATCGTTCATATCTTTTATTACTCTCTTTACTGCTTCTAACGCACCGTTAGTGGAAATATTTGTGTATAACGCCTTGACATCATAGCTTACTAACTTTTTCCCCGTGAAATCTAAATCTTTTAGTCTTGTCAAAAGATCGTTAGAATTTTTCAAATGTGTATTGCTGATTGATCCCATTGCCTGTGATAGCGGTTTGGCTAGACATTTCGCTAGTCTGTGGGGTGCACTGCACCCCACAGACTAGCGAAATGTCTAGCCAAACCGCTATCACAGGCAATGGGATCGATCAGCAATACACATTTGAAAAATTCTAACGATCTTTTGACAAGACTAAAAGATTTAGATTTCACGGGGAAAAAGTTAGTAAGCTATGATGTCAAGGCGTTATACACAAATATTTCCACTAACGGTGCGTTAGAAGCAGTAAAGAGAGTAATAAAAGATATGAACGATACTGGTCTACTCATAAGAAAACAAGATTATATAGAATTGATAGATTTATGCGTAAATTTCGGTGCGTTTACTTTTAATGGTGACGAATATGAACAACATAGAGGTCTCGCTATGGGTAGTCCTTTAAGTGCAGTGATGGCCTGTCTATATATGGAGTTATTAGAAAAAGAAAACTTTATCAGAATCAATGGTAGGGGATCATACTGGTTTAGATATGTAGACGATGTCCTCGCAATCATCCCCGAAAACACCAATGTAAATAATAAAGTGAGAATGCTTAACGCGGTCAACAGCGATATTCAGTTCACCGTAGAAGAGGAACAAAACGGACAATTGCCCTTCCTAGATACGTTAATACGACGAGTGGGAAAAACTGTAACTTTCTCAGTATACAGAAAGGAAACAAACAAAGAGGATTTAGTACATTACTTCTCCGCACATGATGATAGGACAAAGAGTGGTATAGTAATAGGATTTTTTCTCAGGGCACTACGAATCTGTAGTAATGAATACCTAGAAGGCGAATTTGATTACATTATGAAAACCTTTGACAAACTTGGATATCCAGAAGGAATGTTGAAAAGAACAAAAAGAAAAGCAATAAATATTTACAATCGCGGAAAGAAAGAGAGAAATGATAAAAATAATACAAATTTTATATCAGTACCTGGCTCAGAAATGTCACCAATAATAGACAAATATTTAACAAAATCAGGTATAAACATAGCTAAAATAACTAACAAGAGGATAGGTGATTTAATAAAGACTTCTGAAAAGAGAACCAATTCCGAAAACAGCGTCGTATACAAAATCCCGTGCAATAGTTGCTCAATGGCTTATTTTGGCGAATCGTCAAGAGGATTAGAAAAAAGAATTTATGAACATAAAAATGACATAAAAGCACATAGGACATCTAATTCTTTAGTAGTTCATGCGGAAAAATTCGATCATTTACCAAACTGGAGAGAAGCTGAAGTGCTACATAAAGGTTTTGATAAATTCACTAGAAGAATTGTTGAATCAGCATATATTTCAACTAATAATTCATCGAATCATCGAGGAGGGTTTATCAATTTAGCTAAAGAAACTAGTATTTTAATTCTAAAACACGCCAGAAAAACGACCTTTCCCAAGTGTCCGAAAAGATAATTAGATTTAGTACATAAACTTCAACTGCAGTTCTACATACACTCTCTGAAGAAGTTCTACGCGAACGAAACGTTAGAGTGTTTAGGGTTCCGAGCCTTCCCCTGTGTTTATGTTCTCCATCATCCAAATAATTTGTCTAAAATACTTATCAATATATATATATATATATATATATATATGTGTGTGTGTGTGTGTGTGTGTGTGTGTGTGTGTGTGTGTGTGTGTGTGTGTGTGTGTGTGTGTGTGTGTGTGTGTGTGTGTGTGTGTGTGTGTGTGTGTGTGTGTGTGTGTGTGGTATTTATAGAATCAAAAAACAAATAAAATATTTGGTAGTGGAAGAAAAAAATGAAGTTGCTTTAAGAGTTAATCTATTATAACGTTGCGACCAGTATGGTATTCTCCATAGAATTGTGTATAGTTCTATGTAAAAGTAGATAGCTCTCTGAAGAAGCCTATGTTGGTCGCAATGTTAAAGTAAATTAATTCCTAAACTTACCTTGTGTTTCTCCCACCACCCAATCGCTCGTGTATATGTGTGTATATATCTATATATATATATATATATATATATATATATATATATATATCAGATAATTTGGCTATTCGGTGAAAAAGATATATATGGGCCGAAGTGAGTGGCCTTACCTAATCTCGGGCACCAGGAGCATTCTGAGTTCGAATGGTTTTAATCATTGATAGCCGAGTGATTTAAGGCCCTGACTTGGAAGCCTCTTGGCGCCAGAGCAGTAGGTTCGAATCCTCTGCGCGACGGTCATAAAATTATCTGATTGATGTCGCTGTTCACTAGCGAATTACTCATATATATATATATATATATATATATATATATATATATATATATATACATATGTACATATATATATATATGTGTGTGTGTGTGTGTATGTGTGTGTATCTACACACACACATATATATATATATATATATACATATATATAAGACTGAGGGTGGAAGAAGCAGACGTGGAGTAATGGGAAAATTTCACGCTTTAACGTTTCGACCCGCAGGGTCTTGATCACAAAGCTAACAACTCAAACGTAACAGGATATTTTATACATGGACGGGTCATCTCATGGGACGCTTCGGAGAGCTTGTTATTTCATTTGCGTATTCTTTTATTATTAATAAGCTTGTGGCTTTTGCTAAACATATAAAGCCTTCTCTATGATTAATGTTGTTATTAGTGTTGATATATGCTGCCTCAATTGTCTTCCTTAGTTTCTTGGATGATCCTTTATTTAATACGGTTGTGTTGTTCCAGTCTGGAAGGTGGCCATGTTTATCCACATGCATTACTATGGAGTTAGATGTCCTATGGGCTTTTACGTCATTTTTATGTTCATTTATCCTTTTGTTAAGTCCGCGAGCAGATTCACCAAAATATGAAGACGGACAGCTTTTACACGGGATTTTATAAACAACGCTGTTTTCGTTAGTGGGATTATTGTGTCTACTTGTTACCAAATGTCCTACTTTGCTACCTGACGTCCTGGCTATTTTAATGCCCACTTTTAGGAGAAAAGTGTCTAAGTATGAATTGACATTAGAGTTTGGTATTGTAATATATCTGGTTTCATTATTACATTTATCATCGCGGACTTAATAAAAGGATAAATGAACATGAAAATGACGTAAAAGCCCATAGGACATCTAACTCCATAGTAATGCATGTGGATAAACATGGCCACCTTCCAGACTGGAACAACACAACCGTATTAAATAAAGGATCATCCAAGAAACTAAGGAAGACAATTGAGGCAGCATATATCAACACTAATAACAACATTAATCATAGAGAAGGCTTTATATGTTTAGCAAAAGCCACAAGCTTATTAATAATAAAAGAATACGCAAATGAAATAACAAGCTCTCCGAAGCGTCCCATGAGATGACCCGTCCATGTATAAAATATCCTGTTACGTTTGAGTTGTTAGCTTTGTGATCAAGACCCTACGGGTCGAAACGTTAAAGCATGAAATTCTCCCATTACTCCTCGTCTGCTTCTTCCACCTTCAGTCTTATTTGTCATAATATAGTCAATATATATATATATATATATATATATATATATATATACAGCAATATTACAAGCACATGACTAATAATTATGTAAAATAACGCCACAGTTACTTATCTTTTTTGTTATTCATTCCTTTTTAGCCAATTATTCTGCTTTTTTAATTAATTCGTAATAAAGTGGTCAAAAAACAGGTGGTTATTCTTGAGTTGTTAACACCTCAGATGCTTCTTTTTTTACTTTATAGTTATGACTGTAATTATACTTTATTTACATACTTATTAAATTATCTATTTATTAATTTATTTATTTTTTGTTTATTCATTTATTTATCTATTCATTTATCTATTTTTTGGTTTATTCGTAATTTATCATTATGAATTAAACTAACCTAATCTAACCTATCTATACAGTGCCATAATCAAATTATCCTCTAAACCTTTGTTATGTATTAAATTTTCCTTATCATTTTGAAATATATTTCTTATATTTTAAAAGCCACGTTGTGTTCCGTTAACAGAACATGGCTGTTTTTGTTATATTGTGTTTAAACCAGGTGCTCAATCTTAGATCAAAGAAAACGCAGGACCTTATCCTTAAATGGAATGAGTTTAGGTGCCTCATTTTAAATTGATACCGCTTTTTTCCTCTCTCTGTCCCTCCCTCTGTTTTTTATTTCATCATTCCCTATGTAAGCAATCAGTAAAGGTTACTAGTTAATGTTTTTATTTTTTTTATTTCATTTATATCTCATTTATCTTGAATAATGTATCTTACTTTAGTTTTATTTTAATGTTTTATTACCGAATCAAAATCATCAAGTTGACGTGATATTATCACTCCGAGGGAGTGATTAGCTCTCCTTGAGAAGGCCATTTTAGTGAGTTATCGTGGTATAGCACTGTTGTTCTTTTGAATATAAGGGGGGAATACCCAGCAAACCAAGAACGACCAGAGATGCGGATCGCAGCTGCGCGGGGAGATGGGTGCCAACTGACTTAATATTCCGGATTGTAATGCTAATTTCTTCAGATGTGGAAGATCGAAAATAACATTAAATTAATTCTGTATAATATCCGTACGTTTGACAAGATAACGAAATGTGAAGAAACAAATTTAGTAAAATCTACCCTAACCATGATATTGCAGAACTTTTAGATGAATAGTAATAAGGAAACGTGCGAGAAGTGCAACACAGTTTACTAAGTCATCGTTCTAAATGCGAGATCTAACCTAATCATGGTATTGCATAGGCTTTGGATAACTGATCATGGGTAAATATACGATAAAAACAAAATATTCCTATTATCATCGTTCTAAATGCAAGATAGTTGGGTGAAATCCTGAGAAATAAGAACGTGAATAAGTGAATGAGATTACGTCATAATGATATAATTTGAGTCAATTGTGTATTGCGGTTTGACGTCAAGTCGTAACGAAGAGTAAGCAGCCACATCGTGTTGACCTAAAGTATCACAACGACTCGACTGTGTGCAATATATGGAAACTTGTCCCCATTGTTCTGAGTTGTGGCATAACCACGGAGGCCAGGTGATCAAGAAGTGCTTCCGTTTCCAAAAATGGGAACAGCACCGTCTATAGGAGCTTGTTGACACACATCCTGATAGGCCTACCTAACGGGCCGCAGGGGAAAACGCAGCGGGATCTGTTGCGACGTCCCTGCAAGTCCTTTGGTGTCAGCCTCTTATTTCCGTTGTTTCGAATTACCCATATCCTAGTATCATTATTATATTATTTTTTTCGTCTCAGTTTTAAATTTCTTTATTAGTTTAACTTTTCTGTGCTGTCGCCCATTGGATACAGTATCGAATTCATTAGCATATGGTTGTGAGTTCGATTCCGGGACCCACTGATGGCTATGTCGCATTGGTTCCCGACAACCTTGGCCAGATGGGGAGGCGACCCAAGACCGACTTAAAAGACATAGGGGTTTACGGTAAATGACAGGGCCTTGCCCTACCCGGCGTTTCTCAATTCCCACTCAATTTCCACTGCGTTGTAGTGGAGTGGCGAGAGGAGCTTCATCCAGCTTTTCCTTCATTTTCGTCCTTCCGTACCCTGTTACGACTTTCCGAGTGTTCCCGTTCTACTGCCCTTTATACATATGAGTTTTGGTACATATTTTCATATGTTGCATTTGCAACTTCATTGCCGGGGCGACTCTCAACCTGAAATGCGATATTCAAGAACTGGGTGTGCCAACCATGTTGGTTGACTCACTGTGAACAATTCTCATTGACCATAAATAGAAAATCATGAATATTTTAAAGTTCGAGACCATCACAAAGCTACGTCTTATCGTCCAGCATTTACCAAAGTACAAGACCCTAGTGTCGAGACATATTTTGATAAAAGAATGTGGAAAGAAACACTACTCTGTTGTTATTCCTCAACAGTACTTTTATTACCTAAATTGAGTATTCTTTCTCTTTTCTCATACCATACTTTCTTGAACTTCATGGTCCAGAGCCTAGATCTTTGACATAATTTGTTTCTTGTTTTCCCAATGCAATAATCGAGTGAAAATTCTTTTTTTTTTTTTCATTCGTCATAAGTATCTATACATCCTCCAACCCTCGACGCTGATTGATGGAGTTTACCCTTCCTCTCGGTCACCCGTTCATCAATTACATTCTCGCTTCCCTTGTCTTATACCTCCATTGTTCCCATTCCGGGTTGCGTCAGCCATTCGCCCGCCTCCAATTTTTTTTTTTTTTTTTTTTTTTTTACGATTTTCTAACTCATGCTCTTCATTTGAGTTTTAAAAGCTTACATTTTCCATGCCTTTCTATTTTGATTATGAATTTCTATTCCTTGCAAATGTTTGGCTTATTGTTATCCAAATCCAATATATATTTTCATAGCACTTTTATGTCTTTCTGCATCATCTAACTTTCGGCAATTGTGTGTGTGTGTGTGTGTGTGTGTATGTGTGTGTGCGTATGTGTGTGTGTGTGTGTGTGTGTGTGTGTGTGTGTGCGTGTGTGTGTGTGTGTGTGCGTGTGTGTGTGTGTGTGTGTGTGTGTGTGTGTGTGTTTGTGTGTGTGTGTGTGTGTGTGTGTGCGTGTGTGTGTGCGTGCGTGTGTGTGTGTGTGTGTTTGTGTGCTTATATATATATATATATATATATATATATATATATATATATATATATATATATAAATCTTGGCAGCAGGTTTTCTTTTAAACATGTTTTGTTAAAAACAACTGCGCATTCGGCACTACAAAGCTTCTTAAGTAGACTTTCAAGTCTTCTGAATGTAGATTTCTGGTTTTCACAGGACAGACGGAATAATAAATTTCCAGTAGACATTAGGAACTTTTGTTGAGGAAGAATGTATAGACGTTTCGCTAAACGCAGTCAGCATTTTCAATGTAATAGAGACAGAGAGTACAGGACATAATAAACATAGAAAGCTCTGGGAGAGGTCACAACATAAGTAACGGGGGGAGGTCACGACGTAAGATACGGGGAGAGGTCACATTACATGTGTGGGATGGCGGGGGATTTTGTCACTGTGGGGCAAATGTCCGTTGAGGGCCAAGTGTCCTCTCTATGAGTCTGGCGGAACGTCGGAGAGGGACTTGGGTGTCGGTGTGATTGGAAGGTGTGTTGTTGTGGTAGAGAGGGTTACTAGTCCTAGGGAGGGGCTTCATGCTGGGGAGTAATGTAGGGGCTTCCACTTGTCTGTTGATAGTTGGTTGTATGTCTTGTATAATAATTGCTTCAACCAACTATCAACAGACAAGTGGAAGCCTTCTCATAGTTTACAAAAACTAAACACAGAGGTATATTGTATTCTGTCGTTTTCTCGATTAGTTGGTTTATCGCCTGCAAATAATCTAGAGTCGAATATTCACTCCTAAAGCCTGCCTGTTTTCGCGGTTGGTTTCCATCTAAAACTTGACTTAGTCTATTTGTAAGG
>NC_134790.1:57961731-57971731 GCF_046742065.1 Oratosquilla oratoria
ACTCTCCTACTGGGATTCGGATCCTCGCCAGAGCGGCTTGCTTCGTAGAAGGCGAAGATCGTACCATCACGCCACAACGACCCTTCAAAACAGAACGAATTAGTTCACGGACTAATCATTCTGCCGAGGGCACTTGTTTGGAACGTGGTATGTACTGTATTTCATCAAATCCTTTATGCAGGTTAGTCTTCCGACAAATGTTTGTTGTCATTTTGACAATTTGAAATAAACTCTCCTACTAGGATTCGAACCCTCGCCAGAGCGGCTTGCTTCGTAGAAGGCGAAGATCGTACCGTCACGCCACAACGACCCTTCAAAACAGAACGAATTAGTTCACGGACTAATCATTCTGCCGAGGGCACTCGTCTGGAACGTGGTATGTACCGTATTTCATCAAATCCTTTATGCAGGCAAGTCTTCCGACAAATGTTTGTGTCATTTTGACAATTTGAAATAAACTCTTCTACTGGGATTCGAACCCTCGCCAGGTGTCTTCGCCTTCTATGAACCAAGCCGCTCTGGCGAGGGTTCGAATCCCAGTAGGAGAGTTTATTTCAAATTGTCAAAATGACACAAGCATTTGTCGGAAGACTAACCTGCATAAAGGATTTGATGAAATACGGTACATACCACGTTCCACACGAGTGCCCTCGGCAGAATGATTAGTTCGTGAACTAATTCGTTCTTTTTTGAAGGGTGGTGTCGGCGTGAGGGTACCATCTTCGCCTTCTACGAAGCAAGCCGCTCTGGCGAGGGTTCGAATCCCAGTAGGAGAGTTTATTTCATATATATATATATATATATATATATATATATGTGTGTGTGTTTGTGTGTGTGTGTGTGTGTGTGTGTGTGTGTGTGTGTGTGTGTGTGTGTGTGTGTGTGTGTGTGTGTGTGTGTGTGTGTGTGTGTGTGTGTGTATGAAGTCAACCTTGGAAAGTTAATTTTAATGCCAAAGAGACCATCAATGAATCATTGAATGGGAAGTGAATCAGTTACCAAAACCAAAAGGAGAAAGAAATCCAGGAATGTTAGCACTGATACCTACTTAGCAAAAACATAGGTAAAACATACTCGTACACTTTTTATAGCTTAAAAGTAGGCTTTTACTTGATGAATGAAATGATTGAAAAATATATGATGCTTGATATACCCTGAATTAGAAAACGCAGCGGTGGTGTGGTCTTTGCATGAAGTAAAGATAGAAATATATATATATATACATATATATATATATATATATATATATATATATATGTATGTGTGTGTGTGTGTGTGTGTGTGTGTGTGTGTGTGTGTGTGTGTGTGTGTGTGTGTGTGTGTGTGTGTGTGTGTGTGTGTGTGTGTGTGTGTGTGTGTGTGTGTGTGTGTGTGTGTGTGTGTGTGTGTGTGTGTGTGTGTGTGTGTGTGTGTGTGTGTGTGTGTGTGTGTGTGTGTCCGAGAGTTGACACCTTGACTAGGGGTGTTCCGATTCCTGTTTATTTTTTTTTTTATGCCGATGCCAATACTGATTCCTATTCACTCTTAGTTCCGATGCCGATGCCGATTACTATTCACTCTTAGTTGCCGATGCCGATTCCACTTGATATAATTACGGTATATCAGTTTTTTATACACGCCAGTTGTTGAGCTGTTGGATGTTAATGATTGATTGACCACTTTACGATTATCAATGTATGATCGCATTATTTTCTATCGGTTGAAAAGGAGGTTAAAAATTACCTATTTCATAGATTTTGATGTAACTACTAACTTCAAGTAACTTGAATCATTTGATGCATGGTTTCAATAAAACACATGTTTAGAGTGTGAAATTTATTGATAAATTTCTTAATCCTAGCTTAATAGAAAAACCTGAACCTCATTCTCTACTATCTAATATTTGACACATGGAATGCGAGAAATGGCCAAAATTTAATAAAAAAAATGTGTGTGTGTGTGTGTGTGTGTGTGTGTGTGTGTGTGTGTGTGTGTGTGTGTGTGTGTGTTTTCAAAAGTTGTGTCTGGACATAAAAAAAAAGAAAAGAAAAAGAAAGACATACTAACTCACCTGAGTACTGCCGCATTCCATGAGTTAATAGTTAAAGTTAAACATTCGCAAATTGAAGTTCAACAGCATCAATGTCTCCTCTGTTTCTGGAGTCAAGCGGTTATGGTGTGGGGTGTAGACATTACCACCAATGGTGAAGAGGTGTTCACTCTCCATTGAAGATGGTGGAGAGCACAGCATTTTGTTGGCAAGTTTTCCAAGTTCAGGATATGAGTTGTGGTTGTCTCTGCACCAACTCAAGGAATACGATCACGTGGTTCCAGTAGGAGGGAACGAAATTGATCAACTTCGCTTTGTAGTGTCCGAATAGATGAAGTTATTCTTATTTTTTTCTTTGAAGTTTCACTTTGTCCAAATTTGACTTGTGTGATTGTAAATTTGACAGCAAATCATCTAAACATGAGTCAAAGCCATAGCTGTCATTGTCAAAAAGCATAAAGATGTATTGTTATGTATTTACTTGTCAAAATACGTAAAAATTATTATAAACTATTCGTTTAGCTATAAATTGCTGCCCATTTTTCGCACTTATAAGTGGGTAAAATCAATTGAGTTCACGGACGCCCGGACGATTTACTCCTATATTACTCTTGCTTAATTTCTGTTGTAGAAACTTTGCTGTTTATATATATATATATATATATATATATATATATATATATATATATTACATATATATATATATATACATATATATATATATATGTATATTATAGTTTTATATAAGAAATACAGTACAAAAATTAAATTAAAAATCAATATAATTTGCTCTAACATTTACTCCGACTTGTGCTGCTGTTTTAAAAGTTTCTCCGGTCGTCCATTCTCGTGTCTGCAGATTTTATTACCTTTGCATAATATTTTTGAAACGTGTTGTGATGCTATGTGAAAAAAAAGAAAAAACAATGATTATTTGGTAGTGGTATCTCATATAATACATAATATGCTACATAGCTCTATGAAACCAAATTACTGATTTGGTATTGGCATCGGCATATTATGGCCGATGCTGATGATCTATTTCTAAAAAAAAAAAAAAAAAAAAAAAAAAAAAAAAAAAAAAAAAAAAAAAAAAAAAAAAAAAAAAAAAAAAAAAAAAGTGCCGATTCTTGTCGATGCCGATTAATCGGCACACCCCTACCCTTGACGTGGCGGATGGGGTTGAGAATCTTAATGACTACAAAAGATATGTCGATAGAGGGGAAATCTCTGCAAGGTCACCCATATCGAACAGGTTTTGTAAGAAAGGTGAGAAAAAGAGCAGCTTGCACACAGTCGCAGGACCTACTGTTAACTGGTACGTCCCTGATGACGAATAGGGAAATTCCTCATAGGTATATTGGGTACCGTCATAATGACGGCGTAGACCATTGGCCACCCTATAGATATATAGGGCTCCACCGAATACAATGAATAAGGTGACACCAGAGAAATATCTCACCAGAAACCAGTTGGCAGGGAAGTGAGATTACTGTCAAAATTCCTTTATAGCATAAATTAATTGCACAACCAAAGATATAAAAAAGGTAAGGGGGTACAAAAAGCAGTAATTAAACTGATTCACAGCCTTTGAAGTAGTGTAAAATATACGAAGATGAGAAGACACTGGAATTGACATCAATGAAAGAAATAAAAGAAGACGATGATTTGATAGTAGTGCCCAGTTCATTAAAGGAAATACGTACAGGAGAAGATTTCTAAGTCTAGGACAGGAAAGTCAGAAGGTCATGGGCACAAACTGGAAAAAAGTCTAAGTGATGTCAAGCAAATATAACTTCTCATACAGATGTATCAAAACCATATGAAAATTCAAAACTAAGTATGATGTTGAAAAATACAGTACCCCATGAGTATTTTTTTTTTTTACTGTGTAACACAATTAGGTCATGCACACTTAGGTCACAATACCAGAACTCCACAACAGTACTCCATATTCTGGCCATCCTGATATCATCCCAACTAAGAAATTACTCTCAAGAGAAGTAAGAACCACACCGGTATGACTGCATTCAAATCATAACCCTGCATTAAGACAATGTTTTAGGACTGTTTTTGTGATATCCCTACGGACTAGAGCCATATATAATTTTGTCTATGCTTGAATAGAATCTCTACACCTAGTGGAATGATGTTACTTTTGTACAACGGCTGTTCCCTCGTTATGCTGTTCCCTTGGAACTGTCGTGTACCATTTTTTTAAAGTATATTTTCTATTTTTCTCTGTTTCCCCTGTGGAAGGGAAAGGAAAAAATCTGTCACTGTGTTTCCCATGCAAGTCATAAAAGGCGACAAAGTGGGACGGAGTGATGGTACTAGGTATCCCTCTCTTTGTAAAATTATTGTAAGAGGCCGGTAGATAGAGATAGAGGGGTAGGTGAAAAGATATGCAAATTTTATTACTTGGATGTTTTGAAACAATGGCCGATAGGAAGTGCAGAGTTGCATATTATAGGAAGTGCAGAGTTGCATATTCTCGCCTGCCGTCTTGTGTTTTATAAACATAGGTTAGGATATCGATAGAGGTGCTGAATTGACGAAATGTAACACGAAGCCACATTCCACTTGCGACAGATTGCTTGCGTAAACAGTATTGCTTGAGACAGTATAACAGTCTCTCTGATTGGAGAAAAGGATGGAGAAGAAAAATTATTGGTGCATGGAGGTAAAGTCACGCCCTTAGAGGGTGGCACTTATTTGTAACGTTCAAAGTTATTGGATAAATTAAATTGTGACGTCGGAGCAGACTTGGGTTGGTGGGATGTACAGGGGTCCCAAGAGGGAGTCCCTTGGTGTAGATAAAAAACCAAGTGTATTTACTTAGAAAAAAGAAGATAAGAAAAACCAATCTCATTTAATTCACCCCCTCAAGCTTTGAGTGAAGGACAAGGAATGGGGCCTACAGAATAATGAAAATTACTAAGTGTTAGAGCCAACAGACCTAACAGTTATGCTGCGAAAAGTCTAGGATGAATTTTCCAAACAAAACCCTAAATTTTGGGTAAATAAATGTGTGAAGTTGTGATACAGATTAGAGCAAAATGTAAGAGATTGGCAGTTTGTTTGTGAAAAGGAATATGGATGTATTAGCATTAAGCGAAACTAGGTTGAAAGGGAAGGGGGTTTGAGTTTGGGAGTGTGGTGGGAAGAGTGTCACGAGTGAGTATGGGGCGAGGGAGGGAAAGAGTACCTGTGCTGGTAAGTGATTAAAAAAAAAAAAAAAAAAAAAAAAAAAAAAAAAAAAAAAAAAAAAAAAAAAAAAAAAAAAAAAAAAAAAAAAAAAAAAAAAAAAAACGTGATGGAATGAAAAAAGTATATTCGAGGTTAATGTGAGTGAAGGTAAAAGTGGGATAGGAGATATGGGGTTTTGTAGGCGCATATGGGCCTGTTAGTAAGTAGAGTGTAGAGAAAAAGGGGGATTTTGGGAATGTCAATATAGTGGTGTTGAGATATCTCAATGCTAGAGTGAGAAGCGGTAAGGTGAAGATGGGTAGAATATGTTAGAAAACTGCTGGATGTGGAGGAGGATAGGAATTGATTGATTTTGGCAGTGGGAGGCGACAAGAAAATGACGATGATGGGAGATGAAAAATGGAAGAGATAAAAAAAATGAGGTACTAAGGAGCTTTGGAAATTATAAAAGCTGTTAAGGTACCTGGGTTGGATGGGTGTCATGCGGAGTACATAAAAAATAAAGCAGGCACAGTTATAGTGGACTGGCTAATAAGATTGTTTAATGTGTTTCTAAGGGAGGGGAGAATGCTGGAGGACTGGAGGAGTGTTCGTATAATTCCGCTTTACAAAAGGAAGAGGGATAAATGTGATTGTAGCAGTTTTAGAGTGATCACTTTGTTGAGTGTAGTTGAAATGGAATATGGGAGCGTTTTGATTGAGAGGATTAAGAGAGAACCAGGGGGAACAATTGGAGAGTAGCAGTGTGGGTTTAGGAAAGGTAGAGGATGCGTGGATCATATTTTTGCGGTAAAGCAGATTAGTGAGAAGGTTTCGGCGAAAGGCAAGGATTTTTTTGTGGGGGGGTTATGGATTTAGAGAAGGCTTATGATAGAGTAGACAGGAAGGCACTGTGAGAGGTATTACACATATATGGAATTAGGGGAAATCTGTTAAGCGCATTCAAGAGTTTCACGAGAGTAGTAGAGTTTGTGTTAGGATTGCAAAGTGATATAGGGATTGATGGTTGATTTGAGGTAAAGGTGGGGCTGCATCAGGATTGTTTCATGTCGCCATGGCTGTTCAATGTGTGCATGGATTGGTGATATGGGAGGTAAAAGTGAGGATGATGGGCAGAGTATTAGAGATGGTTAGAGATAGTGGAGAGAAGTGTGAGGTGAGCCCTTTTTTTTTTTTTTTTTTTTTTGCGGACGACAGTGTGTTTGTGGCAGAGTCAAAGGAGGGATTATGGCAATTAATAACGGAGTTTGAGAGTGTATGTGATAGGAGAAAGTTGAAGATAAATGTGAGTAAAAGTAAGAAGATGAGATGAACAAGGCGAGAGGATGGTAGTGAATTGAAAGTAAGTTTTCAAGGAAAGAGGACGGAGGAAATGGATAATTTAAAGTACTTGGGGTTGCATGTGGCAGGAAATGGAAGAGTAGGGGTGGTGGTAAACTGTAGATTGAGAGGAACAAGTAAATGTCTTGGAGGATTGTCATGAGAAATAGGCATATGGGAATAAACGCAAAAAGAATATTATATGAAGGGGTGATTGTGCCTACGACACTGTATGGGACAAAGACTTAGAATTTAAGAGAGATAGAAAGGAGAAGGTTAAGTGTGTTTGAAATCAAGTACCTGAGAAGTATGGTAGGGGTTACAAGATTAGATAGAGTGAGAAATGAGGTGAAGATGAGAGCGGGAGTGAACAAAGAGCTGGCAGATAGGTGTCATGAACGATTATATTGAGATGGTTTGGACATATGGGGAGAATGAGTGAAGAAATGTCAGAAGCAGTGTGGATAGCAGACATGGATGGAGTGAATTTGAGGGGACGACCAAGGATGAGCTGGGGGGATGGAGTGAAAGGGGCTATGAGCAAAAGGAGAATATGTGTTGAGATGGGAAGGGGGGAGGCAGAAGATAGGGGGGAGTGGAGAATGGTTGTGCATGGATGATATTTTGACGCAGCCCGAAGGAATTTCTCCCCATCTTCTCTATTTTCCGTATGAGGGGACGAGGAGGTATTGTCGCCTTGTAAATGCAGCGGCCCTGCTGTGGATGTACAATGTCTTGCTGCATTGCTTCTCACCCGGCCAGTGGGCAGGGGACAGGGATGACCCGTCACCCAAAAGGAGCTAAGATGGAAGGGAAACAAGGGTAGTGGACGGGTGTGGAATGGGTAAGAATAAGTGCGCACTTTGACTGGCTACCTCCCTTATAAGGGGTAAGAAGTCCTTCGTATATAGAAAGAATGCAACACCTACACTATGGAAACTAGTTCTTCCACTATACTACACCTTAGATCTGTCTTGATTCTATCCACCTTGTTTCCTATTGTGTAATTAGATATCCATAGTACTTTCATCCAGAAATATTTTTAATGGACACAATCTGGGGAATTATTCTACCATTTCGATTGGTAAATAGACTTTCCTTTCACATATTCCAGGGTGTAGGGTTTCTCAAAAGCTTAGATATTTATGACTTAGGTTGATGACTAGATTGAACTTCCAACCTGAAGGGCCTGATCGGCTGACTGTCAATCCCATGGAGTTTCACCTTCAAATAGAGGTAGTATTGACAGGTTTTGAATACAGCTATCAGGAAGATGATTGTCTTTTAAGTTCATCTCACAGACTACCACTTGCAGGTGTCCGTAGATGGTTTAATGTGAGCTGTTGACATGAGTAACTGAATGACAAGTTACATATTTTCCAATCACCACAGTTTTTATAATCAAAATAATACGTTAGTCCGTCCACTGATATCAAGATGTTATTTCATGGATGATAGAAAAGCAAGCCACAGAACGTTAAGAACATAAGAATGAAGGAGACTGCAAGAGACCATAAGGCCTACACAAGGCAGCTCCATATCCTTCACCACCTGTCATCCCCATCCATAAAGTTGCCTAATCGTTTTTTAAAACAACTGATAGTTTCAGCTTTTACTACATGGTTACTAAGTTTATTCCATTCGTCGACCACCCTATTAGTAAACCAATTCTTGCCTATTTCCTTTTTAAATCTAAATTTGTCCAGCTTATAACCATTACTGCGAGTCCTGCCCTGTTGTTTTAATATGATGACCTTGTTTGCATCACCCTTGTTAAAGCCGTTGATCCACTTAAACACCTCTATTAGATCACCCCGCACTCTCCGTCTTTCCAGAGAGTTTACAGTAAGTTAAGGTGCCTAAGCCTCTCTTCGTAAGGTAAATTTCTGAGTCTATGTATCATTTTGGTCATTCTCCTCTGTACTGATTCTAGTGAATTGATGTCCATTCTGTAGGACGGAGACCAGATCTGTACCGCATAGTCAAGGATAGGTCTAACTATCGCTAGATAGAGTTTAATAATTACCTCTGCACTTTTATTCGTTACCGCCCTAGCAATGAAACCTAATGCTCTGTTAGCTTTATTCCTGGCGCTAATGCACCGTTTCCTGGTTTTAAGGTCCGGACTCACTAGAACTCCCAAGTCTCTCTCGCACTCAGTTTTCTCTAAAAGCGTGTTATCTAAGCTGTATCTATTTTCGGGGTTGTGTAACCCTACGTTTAACACGCTACACTTAGAGATATTGAAGTTCATTTGCCATTTCACCGACCATGTGAACAATTTGTTAAGATCATCCTGCAGAATCTCTGCGTCGTCTCCTGACCTAATTAGGCGTCCTATTTTAGTGTCGTCCGCAAACTTACTAACATCACTATTTATCCCGTCGTCTAAGTCGTTTATGTACATAATGAACAACAAGGGACCCAAAACCGAGCCCTGGGGGACCCCACTAGTAACATTGCCCTACCTAGATTTTACTCCATTTATGGTGACCCCCCTGTTTTCTGTTACTAATCCAAGCTCTAATCCATTCAAACACTTTTCCTCCTATACTATGGGCTTTGATTTTATTTAGTAGTCTCTAGTGTGGCACCTTGTCGAACGCTTTGCTAAAGTCAAGGTAAATAACATCGTAATTATCATTGTTATCTGACTGTTTATATACTTTAGTGTAAAACAATAGAAGATTAAAAATCCATGTGAACAAGTTGTATAGACACGGTAAAGGAAACATGGACTGGAGGTGAAGCTTTATTCCTGACGTTTCGTCTTTGAGAAAGTCGTTAGACGAAACGTCAGGAATAAAGCTTCACCTCCAGTCCATGTTTCCTTTACCGTGTCTATACAATAGAAGATTAGTCACACATGACTTACCCTTGGAGAAACCATGCTGTGAATCACGAATTAAATTATGTCTTTCGATGTGTTTTCTGAGTCTATTTACTATTACCGATTCAAAAATTTTATGTGACTTTATTTGTGAAAATAAAAAAATGTGGCCTCAAGCCCCACAAGAACTGACAACGCTCCTAGGCCCTCCCATAGATCTCTCTAGGAAGAAACACTGATTTTTTTATGCTACAATTGTGTGCATATGTGTGTATGTGCATATATGTATATGTATATGTATATGTATATATATACACATATATATATACATATATATATATATATATATATATATATATATGTGTGTGTGTGTGTGTGTTTGTGTGTGTGTGTGTGTGTGTGTGTGTGTGTGTGTGTGTGTGTGTGTGTGTGTGTGTGTGTGTGTGTGTGTGTGTGTGTGTGTGTGTGTTTGTGTGTGTGTGTGTGTGTGTGTGTTTAAGGTTGCAGCGTTACCAATATATCTGGCCATATAAGAACTCTGAGCTCTTATCTGGGAGGGTAATACAGTAGTTGTCGATCACAAGTCCCACATTTGCTCGAAAACCGTGGTG
>NC_134790.1:57979231-58006731 GCF_046742065.1 Oratosquilla oratoria
CTTGCATAACTGAACACAATTCATAAGTGTCTACTATTAACACACACACACACACACACACACACACACAAACACACACACACACACACACACACACACACACACACACACACACACACACACCACTCACACACACACACACACACACACACACACACACACGCACGCACGCACACACACACACACACACACACGCACACACACACACACACACACACACACACACACACACACACACACACACACACACACACACACACACACACACACACACACACACACACACACACAAATTTCATTAGACACTTTTCAGACGCTTCTTGAATATCTAAATGATTTAAGCGATCATTTCCCATTCCGCACATTTTTGTATCATCAGCAAATTTGGAGACAATAGATTTCAATCCGTGGTCTACATCATATATATATATTATGAGTAAAAGTGGCCCAAGAACGGAACCCTGAGGAACTCCACTCGTAACATTATTCCATCTAAAAGTTTTGCCATATAGAACAACTCTTTGTTTTCGATCGTTCAATTAATTACTAGTCCAACTTAATAGGCTACCACTTATTCCATGTGGAGTTAACTTAGTAAGTAATCTTTCGTGGGAGACGGTATCAAAAGCTTTTGCAAAGTCTAAATATATTAAATCTATATTGTTTCTTTTGTTATAAATCGAGATGACTGTACTGTAGAATTCGAGTAAGTCACGCAAGAACGTTTCCGTCTGAATCCATGCTGGCTATAATTTATCAGCTACTTTCTAAATGATGTTCGATAGCATCTCTGATGATAATTTCCATAATTTTTCCTACGATTGAAGTCAGACTTATGGGCCTGTAATTATCATGATGATTATTATTTATTTTTTATTTGTTTATTTTAATTTTATCATTATTATTATTATTATTATTATTTTATGGGAGTAACGTTAGCTAGCTTCCATTCTCTTGGGACATCTCTGGATATCATGGTTTCATGAAAATAATTTCTAATGGAACAACAACCTCATTTTTCATTTCCTTTAAGACTCTTGAATGCCAACCGTCAGGCCCTGGTGTTTTATTAGCTTTGAGTTTTTTCTACACACCTTTTAATTTTTTCTTTTGTTGTATTTACCGTAGTATTTTACCCTAGACTTTTCACAGGTTTCAGTTTGGAGTTCATTTTGAGGTGTTTCGTTTACGAATACTGAGCTAAAATGATTCTTTAGGATATCACACATTCTTTCACTTGAATATTCAAGTTGATCATCAGCACATAATAGTGGCCCAAAGTGATTCCTAATAACCTTTTTATCTCAAATGTAACTATTGAATTCTTTGGGATTCTCTTCGGATTTAACTGTTTTCGTTTTTTCTTTTTTAAATCTCTCTGTATTATAACATAACATTGATAGTGTTACGGGCGGCTGGTATGTGAAGAGACGTTACGTATAACGTCTAAGTGCTTAAGAACCAGCGCACTTCTAGAAGCCACTGTAGGACTGAACTATCTGGTCAGGGCCTAGATAATTCGTAAGACTAGAAGTAAAGGTAACAAAGAAGATTCCAGGAAAGGAATATTAAACTAGCGAAAAAACTAGTAAACGAAATTATTAATGGAAAATATTTACAGGCAATCAACACAAAAGAGAATGGGCAGTAGGGTCAATGGGACCGTTACATGATTATGGAAATTATCGTTCAAATAAGAAACACAAGATAAGTATGCAATATGGTACTATCTAAGTACAAAGAGATCAGGAACATGCATCAGAATAAGTAATAAGTACAAATATAAGTAAAGTAATGCAATGTATATCAGACACGTAATGTAGGCAAAAAAGGGTGATCACTTCACACCAATCGTCTCATGAATCTAAACCTTCTAGTTTTTATCAAGAGATCAATATGTGGGAATATGACAAGGAATGAGCGGTTTCAACCGCTTATATACCATTGGACCGGAAGCGGGATACTTCCGGTTAAGGGTGCGGGTGAGGAGGAGGGTAAGTTAACACGTCAACATGGGTAGTTTTAGGACCCTCGACTTGCTTGAACAATCTATTTATTTAGTAACTGTCAAATCTGTGCGCTCCGAACTATTCAGGATTTCGCTTGTCTGTTTGTTCTACAAGAGTGCGCACCTCTCGGCACGTAGGCAAGATTACATATAGTGGACGGGCGTTACTGCTTAACATTGTTACAATACATACATAGACAAGAAATATGAACATAGTTATGTAATACAAAGGAACACAATTCTATAACATAATTACACATATGACGTAATATCTAATATTACGTTACACCTCCACCGTTTGGGAAAGCTTTTCACTTTCTGTTGAAAAGCTACGTTCTAGAAAGTATGGAGTAGTTCTTTTGCGCAGGGGACAGCTTCTTGCTGTAGTAGGCGATAGCGTGAAGAACTTCATTGTGTTCTTGCAAGAGGGCGGCACCGATACAGGTGTCGTTGGCGTCGACTTGCAGAAGAAAGGGTCGTTGGAAGTCGGGTGCCCTTAGAACTGGTGCGTTAGTGAGAAGGGACTTCAGGTTTTTGAAGGCCGTCTCACAGGTAGGCGTCCACACGAAGTCGTGGTCTTTTCTCAACAGGTCAGTCAATGGTTCTGCTACATCTTGTTTCTCAGATAAGTGAAGATTTTGTAGTATCTGGGAGTTTTCCAAGGGAATCTCAGGAGGATTAGGCAGGTTATCAGGAGGCTCTTCCGATTTTATTGTGGTAGAGCTGCAAGCTGGAATTGGATCTCTGGAATGATAAGGTTTTAAGGTATTTATGTGACAGAGACGGGAACTCTTTCTTCTGTCTGGAGTTTTGATTATGTAGTTGAGATCACTGGCTCTGGACAAGACTTCATAGGGTCCTTTGTATTTAGCCTGCAATGGATCTCCTGGTATGGGAAGATAAAGTAACACTTGATCTCCTGGAGAGAAAGTTCTAAGTTTAGAATTTTTATCATACCGACCTTTCATTACTCGTTGAGCATTCGTCAAATTCTCTCTTGCCAACTTCCAAGCTTCTAACAACTTCTCGGTGACCTGGGACACGTATTTCAAAGAAGGAACAGGTGGTTCTTCTTTCATCCATTGTTCATGAAGTATCTTTAGGGGGCCACGGACTTCATGACCGAAGACTAATTCTGACGGGCTGAATCCAAGGCTTTCTTGAATTGTTGTTCGGGTGGCGAACAACAAAAAGGGGAGTCCGTCTTCCCAATTTCGAGTGTTCTCAGCACAGAAGATTCTTAACATTGTCTTGAGCGTTTGGTGAAAGCGCTCTAGAGCACCTTGTGATTGAGGATGATAGGCGGAGGAAGTTACATGATTTATACCTAGTGTTACAAGAGTTTCTCTAAACTTGTTGGAAAGAAAATTACTTCCTTGATCACTTTGAATGTTCTTGGGAAATCCTACCATAGTGAAATATTTCAACATTTCTCTGATTATGTTTTGAGCTTTAATATTTTTCAAAGGAATTGCTTCTGGAAAACGAGTGCTCATACACATGATTGTGAGAATGTACTGATTTCCTTTACTTGAAGGAGGTAAAGGTCCTACACAGTCAATAAGAACTTTTTTAAATGGCTCTTCCATTACAGGAATGGGATGGAGTGGAGCTTCTACAATTTTCTGGTTGGGCTTACCTACAAGTTGACATGTATGACATGTTTTACAATATTGGGCAACATCTTTGACAACCGTGGGCCAATGGAAATGTTGGGTTATGTTGAACAAGGTCTTTCTTACCCCTAAGTGACCTGCTAAGGGAGTATCATGAGCCAATCTTAGAACATTATTCCTGAAACCAAGAGGGAGGACTATTTGATTCCTTACTTGCCATGGCTGGTCAGCGGTTTGCGGTGGATGCTCTCCATTTTCGCATTAGGACTCCGTTTTCTATATAGAAACCTCGTGACATATTTTCAACTTCTCCTGGAGATGAAACAATCTCGTACAAATTTTTAAGAGAAGGATCTGACTTCTGTTCTTTGATTAATTCTGCTCTAGATAGAGAAACTGGTGAAGAAGAAGATGGGTCAGTTTGGGAGAATAGGGATTCTAAATTATAGGTCTCCTCTTCAGATTTCTTGTACTGAGATCTGGTTACAGCACAAGCGGGAAACAACTGTAAGTTATCTGAAGGTTCTACTGAGGTCTTAGGGTTATTTGTTATTAAGGGAGAAATGACTTTGCTTCCAGCGATGTCATTGGCCAACAATAAGGATATTCCTACTATGGGAAGAGAGTCTACTACTGCTACTTTAACCATTCCGGTTGTTAAATCAGACCGCAAGAAAACATTATGTAATGGACATTTTACAATTCCTCCAACTCCTTCTATCAATATATCATAACCTGTATATGACTCACCCAGATTCTGCAAGACAGAATTTAAAATCAGACTTTGCTTTGCTCCTGTGTCTCGGAGTATGGAAATAGGATATTGTTGTGAACTACTACTATGAGATATAGTTCCTGAAGATACAAATGGTTTGAAACAAGGATCATGATCTGATGAGGGGGGTTCTACATTACTTGACAATACCGGCTTCTTTGGTAGTTTATCCTGAATAGAGGATTTTGAATCATCTGATTTTATATTACTTACGAGAGTTGGTGTCTTATTGGAGAATGAGGGTGTCAGTCTCTTTCTGCAATTAGAAATGTGATGGCCAACCTGTTTACAATATGAACAAGTTACAGGGGGATTAGTCTTAAACCTTTCCATTCTTTGCCAAGGTTGGTTCGGAGGATATTGATTGAAATCAGACCTGTAACTGAAATGTGATGGGCTAGACTGATTTTCAAAGTGTTTCTTTGGGGACCAAGGATCAGAGTATTTTGTTGAATCTGGAATATATGACTTTGACTTTTGGGATTCCATTTGTCTTGACTTAGGTTTATGATTTAGTGTGAACTCATCAGCCAGTACAGCAGCTTTAGTTAAAGTTTCGGGAACATGATCATCTATAAAAATCCTAAGATCTATCTCTAAGGTATTCTTAAATTGCTCCAATAAAATCAACTGTTTAAGTCTATCTAAGGTGTCCGTTTCACTAGCCAAACACCACCTATTGAATAACCTCTCTTGTTGAGCCGCATATTCTACGTATGTTAACTGAGGTGTCTTCCTATAATTACGGAATTTCTGTCTATAGGCCTCTGGTATTAGTTCATAAGCTTTTAAAATACAAGCTTTCATATTATCATACTCGCTTTCTGCTTCTGAAAGAGAAGTATAAATTTGCTGAGCCTTACCCTTAAATTGTGTTTGAATGATTAATGGCCAATTTTCTTTAGGGATTTGTAACTGTTGCGCCAATTTTTCCCACTGAAGAAAGAAAATTTCTGGCTCTCCTTCTGAAAATATGGGTAAAAGTTTTACATACTTGGAAATATCTATACGACCTTCCTGAACTACGGGTTGTCTATCAACAATCCTAGCTTCTACTTCTGCCTTCTTTAATTCTAACTCTGCCAATTTGACTTTAGTTTCGTCTTCTCTAGCTTTAAATTCTGCCTCAATTTGCATTTGTTTCAGTTTAGTTTCCTCCTCTTTAGCTACTTGTTTCGCTTTAGCTTCCTCTTCTCTAGCTCTAAATTCTGCCTCAATTTGCATTTGTTTCAGTTTAGTTTCCTCCTCTTTAGCTACTTGTTTCACCTTAGCTTCCTCTTCTCTAGCTCTAAATTCTGCCTCAATTTGCATTTGTTTCAGTTTAGTTTCCTCCTCTTTAGCTTTAAATTCTGCCTCAATTTGCATTTGTTTCAGTTTAGCTTCCTCCTCAATTTCTACTCTCCTGACCTTTAATTCAATCTCCTTAATCTTAAGTTCGGTTAGTCGTGCCTCTATTTCTAACCTATTTGAAGGAATTTGTATAGCTGTAATCTCTTCTGGAGATAAGATCTCATCTTCGATCAGATTTTCAACGAGTTCCTGAAGTATTTTTTTCTTTCGCAAACTTGTATCAATGTCTACTCCAAAGTGCTTGCCTATTTCTATCAAAGTGTCTTTAGTTTGTTTCTTTAAGAAACTTACCTTGGGATTTTGAACGAATTCTTGAACTATATCATCCATCTCTATAAGAATGTGTTAAATACCTGATCCAATATCCTGGCAAGGTCGCCACTTTGTTACGGGCGGCTGGTATGTGAAGAGACGTTACGTATAACGTCTAAGTGCTTAAGAACCAGCGCACTTCTAGAAGCCACTGTAGGACTGAACTATCTGGTCAGGGCCTGGATAATTCGTAAGACTAGAAGTAAAGGTAACAAAGAAGATTCCAGGAAAGGAATATTAAACTAGCGATAAAACTAGTAAACGAAATTATTAATGGAAAATATTTACAGGCAATCAACACAAAAGAGAATGGGCAGTAGGGTCAATGGGACCGTTACATGATTATGGAAATTATCGTTCAAATAAGAAACACAAGATAAGTATGCAATATGGTACTATCTAAGTACAAAGAGATCAGGAACATGCATCAGAATAAGTAATAAGTACAAATATAAGTAAAGTAATGCAATGTATATCAGACACGTAATGTAGGCAAAAAAGGGTGATCACTTCACACCAATCGTCTCATGAATCTAAACCTTCTAGTTTTTATCAAGAGATCAATATGTGGGAATATGACAAGGAATGAGCGGTTTCAACCGCTTATATACCATTGGACCGGAAGCGGGATACTTCCGGTTAAGGGTGCGGGTGAGGAGGAGGGTAAGTTAACACGTCAACATGGGTAGTTTTAGGACCCTCGACTTGCTTGAACAATCTATTTATTTAGTAACTGTCAAATCTGTGCGCTCCGAACTATTCAGGATTTCGCTTGTCTGTTTGTTCTACAAGAGTGCGCACCTCTCGGCACGTAGGCAAGATTACATATAGTGGACGGGCGTTACTGCTTAACATTGTTACAATACATACATAGACAAGAAATATGAACATAGTTATGTAATACAAAGGAACACAATTCTATAACATAATTACACATATGACGTAATATCTAATATTACGTTACAATAGTTATTAGGTGCACGCGAGCACTTGTATTACTGCCTGTCTCTTTTTAATGATAATTTCTTTCAGTTTCTTTGTCAAGCTATATATATATGTATATATATATATATATATATATATATATATACATATATATACATATATATACATATGTATATATATATACATATATATGTACATATATATATATTTTCTTTAAGGCATATTGAATTGTATGCAACAGCAAATTGAGCTCTGATGAGTTTCCGATGAAGAGTTTCAAGTCTTCTAAAGATCTCTCTAGCATGGAGAGGTAAAGAAAAAACCAAGTTGCCGATAGAAGCCATCTAATGGGTAGAACAGGATACAAGACGGTACGTAGACGACATCTTCGTGAGGACCTCCAACTCTGAGGAGCGTGAACACCTTCGCTGCCTCCTTCAGGAAGTGTCAGGCCGTACAATAAGAGAACTAAAGACCTTATCATGAAAAATAACAGCTCCCCACGCCCATCCGACATCGAGTGTGTGAGTCTGGTGTACCAGTTTAAGTGTCCTTTTGGGGACTGTACGCCCCAAGATTCCTACATCGGACTCACTACCACTCGCCTTTCCAGACGGTTGACATACCACCTTAACAATGGAGGCCCTAAGCGACACCTTCAGGAGACCCATAATATTCCAATCACCAGATCCATCCTAGTGGACAACACCACCATTTTAGACCAAGAAAATGACAAGCGCCGCCTTGAGGCCCTCCATATTAAATACAGCCAACCTACACTGAACACCCAACAGGAAGCCCCCACCATCCTTCCCAGCCTCAAACCATTCAGAATCCGCCAAACCAGACAACCCAGCTACGAGACAAATCAGCCCTCCCATGAGCAGTCACTCCGTCCGCGACGGACACCCAGGCCACAGTAACGGTCATCTGAGTGTCCTTTCCCAGTGGTCACAGTTCCCCTTCCCGCGTGCCCTTCCCCGATATTCAACGTGTCCTTTCCCAGTTTTAGACCAAAATAACGGTCAAATCTTCGTAATCTTTCCTAGTGTTTACTTTCTGTATCTATAATCATCCATTTCTTTGCTATTGTCACAATTGAAAATGCTAACTGTGTATCCTGTTCCACCCATTATATGGCTTCTATCGGCAACTTGTTTTTTTTCTTTACCTCTCCATGCTAGTGTATGTTTCTCACTTTTGTTTTTAATCCAATAATTATATAACTCATGTCCAACACTACTTGTTGGTAGTGAACCCCTCTATTTCGTCTTCACAATTCCCATCATGTCTGTTTTTTCTTCCAACAGGTAATCATTTAATTCACTCAATCCTGGGATTAATTCGTCTATATTAGTATAGGCCACTTTTATTATTTTCTTTTCTATCCCGTTTTCTTTTCCTTTCGTTTCGCTTACCTTGGTGTACCATTTTCTCAGCCTCATGTCTAAGACTCTCCAATGGAACTCCTTGCTTGCGGTCTCCGTTTCTTTTTTTCTTTTTCTTTTTCTTAGCTTCATTTCTTAGTGTCTTCCCTCTTTCTCTTTCTTCAGGGTTCAGTTATCTTTTTATCCATATATTGTTGTAATATTCACTCTTAGCTTACTTACATGATTTTGCCAGTATGTCTTCTGCTACTCTTTGTGATCTTATTCTTATCTTTAGGGGCTGATTTGGTTCTTTAGAATATTGTCCCACTCTACATACTTCCTCTATTTCTTTTTCTACTTTATGGTCAACATCTTTTACTTTTTTAGAACTGCTTTTGCCATTTCTTTTTCTTCTCTTTCTTTTAAGTACCTAACCAAACCATGTTTTTCCTTTAGCCAATATACTACAACACACTTTTTTTTATCTACTGTATCTCTTACCCACTTTGCTTTTTCTTTGATTACTTGAATAATTGTGTCATTTGCATTTTCCTGCATCAGTTGCTGTACTATTTCTTTAAAAGATATTTCTTCGTTTTCTCTGTTTTCATTCCATTTCTTAATCTTCTGCAAGTTTTCCTTACATAGTTTTCTTCAATTTTTTTCAGCCATTGCTGTATTTTGTATTTAACTATTTTTTTTTTAATTCTCACTATTGGTAGTATCATTGTTTTAATCTTTTCATTTTCACGGTTAACCTTAATTAGTTTTTTCTTTTATTCACTTAACTAGTTATTTATTTCACACGAATCTTTGTTGACATGAATCTTTGTTGACTTCAAAATAGTCTTTTGTTAAAATCACAATCTCTTTCCTTAGTTCCATGTCTCTCTCCCGCGAATTTCTATATTCAATTCCCTTTCGACTCAAATTTCTTTTTTTCTTTTTTTTTCATACTTAACGAAGTCAGAAAATAGGTCATCGCCGAACAATCTACCAATCCCCCGTGAGATCTCAAAACCTCTTTTTACATTTAGTTCCGGTATAGCACCTCCAGAGGGCTCTGTGTTTATGTCAACATTCGAAACAAAATTACAACCGTTTTTCCCTGATCAGCCTGGATTCCTTCGCACTTTCTCACTATAGACATTTTCAGCACTACACAGAGACCATTTTAGGCAACCACAAGTGGTGTGTGTGTGTGTGTGTGTGTGTGTGTGTGTGTGTGTGTGTGTGTGTGTGTGTGTGTGTGTGTGTGTGTGTGTGTGTGCGTATGTGTGTGTGTGTGTGTGTGTGTGTGTGTGTGTGTGTGTGTGTGCATGTGTGTGTGTGTGTGCGTGCGTGCGTGTGTGTGTGTGTGTGTGTGTGTGTGTGTGTGTGTGTGTGTGTGTGTGTGTGTGTGTGTGTATGTGTGTCTAAGTGCGTGTGTGTTTGTGTGTGTGTGTGTGTGTGTGTGTGTGTGTGTGTGTGTGTGTGTGTGTGTGTGTGTGTGTGTGTGTGTGTGTGTGTGTGTGTGTGCGCTCCCAGAGAGTAGTAAGGTGGTTTCACTTCTCGCGTGTAAGACATCATCATTATCAATTGAGAGCACACGTCGAGGAGTAGCGGCCCGTCGCTTCATTCACAGGCCATCGTCGTCAATCCCCACGGTTTCTCCAAGCAAGCTACCTTGCGACCACTTTACCTATTCCAAATAGCTTTTGGGAAGATCGGTTGAGTTACCGCACCTGTAGGTGTTCTCTTCATCTCCCCTACTAAGGATTGTGTTTTGCAAAGGTCACCCAGTGATTGGGATCAGCTCTGGGAAGCCTGCTACATGGCCATCATTCCCATGTTGACGTTCACAGCCTGTGCTGGTAACAGACCTTTTATGACTCACGGAGAAGTTACCGCTTTTATTTAGAGTCATTCCACCTTTACTCCATGATTCTCTGAAATTATTTGGTACCAAAGATGTCGAGAATTTATTCACATTAGCATTCAAGTTCCATGCTTCGTAGCTGTTCAGCGAGAAAGAGAGCACAAGCGACATAAAGAATTGGATCTTAGTCTTATATAAAAATTGGTAACACCATATACAGTACTCTTATTGAACGGCCCCAAAGCATCATCTATTGTGCTAATCTTTCCAAGGATTTCCTGACGTAACGCACGACTGTCATGCACTACACTGCCAAGGTATTTGAAGTTTTCTATTATCTTAGTGTCCGCTTCTTATGTATGGATAGATTGTATCTATTTCCTTTCCTTCTAATTCAAGAGCGAGACAGAATGTGTCCTTGTAACAATTTTTTTTTTTTTCAACACCGTCATGGAGAGTTGTCGTTCAGTGTCTTTGCGGAACATCCATTGACAATACTGGGCTTGTCTTTACTAATGGTGCTCTAATTTCTGGAGATGATGGAGAGCCTGCCTTCAATTCTCCATTCACTGTACAGGTATATCTATATCTAATGTGTATATATATATATATATATATATATATATATATATATATATATATATATATATGTATGTATATATATATGTATAATATATATATATATACATATATATATATATATATATATATATATGCATATATATATATATATATATATATATATATATATATATATATATATATATTTATATATATATATATATATATACTAGCCCTATCCGAGAGTTGACACCCTGACGTGGTGGATAGGCTTGAGAATCTTGATGATTACAAAAGCTATGTCGATAGAGAGAAATCTCTGCAGCGTTACCCATATCGAACAGGTTTTGTAAGAAAGATCAGACAAAGAGCAACTCGCATACATTATCGTAGGACCCACTGCTAACTGGCACGTCCCTGATGGCGAACAGGGAAATTCCCCATAGATATATGGGGTACCGCCATAATGACGGCGTGGACCATTGAGCACCCTTTACATATATAGGGCTTCACCGAATATAATGAATAAGGTGACACCAGAGAAATATCTCACCAGAAACTAGTTGGCAGGGAGGTGAGATTACGGCCAAAAAAAGCCCCTCATACCAACCATGTAAAGTACAAACAAAACAAAACCGGGCGTTCCTGTTGGATCATTGTCTCTCCAAAGGTCCAACCGCATTGCCTCATGTGCTTACGGGCAGTGTGCCACCGAAAGTGAGTAAGCACTGTCTAAGCAGATCCAAGCCTTGGATATTAAACAGCATGAAGAAAATGAAGATCTATACTTACGACGTAAGAACTCTCTCAGAAGACCACAGGCTGGAGAGTCTAATGGAAGAACTAGACAACATCAAGTGGGACATCGTAGGACTAAGCGAAGTCCGAAGAACGGAAGAAAAGCTGATACAATTACAAGATACTCACCACCTGTTCTACTATAGAGGTAAGGACAAAGAAAGATCTAGTGGTTCTTGATC
The DNA here is from genome assembly GCF_046742065.1 of Oratosquilla oratoria. Classification (NCBI taxonomy): domain Eukaryota; kingdom Metazoa; phylum Arthropoda; class Malacostraca; order Stomatopoda; family Squillidae; genus Oratosquilla; species Oratosquilla oratoria. The sequence continues at coordinate 57,991,007 of NC_134790.1, forward strand.
AACCGAGAAGTTGCTGGTAACGTAATCAAGTTCAGTAGTTTATCAGACAGGGTAGCTTGGATTGTGATTAGGCTATGTAAAAGGTACACTCTAAAATAGTTCAGGTTTATGCTCCAACTTCACAGAGTACAGACGATGAAATTGAATCCTTCTATGATGATTTAAGTCAGGTAATGGACCAAGAAAAAAGTAAGTACACGTTGGTAATAGGAGACTTTAATGCTAAAGTTGGAATGAAGATGGGAGACGAGTCGTGCATTGGTAAGTTTGGAGTTGGCGAGAGAAGTGACAGAGACGAGATATTAGTCAATATTGCAAAGAACTACAACATGAGGATAATGAACACTTTCTTCCAAAAGCGCGTAGGTCTTAAATGGACCTGGAGAAGTCCAAATGGAACAACAAAGAACGAAGTAGACTTCATATCAGGAGATGAGAGCAAGAGCGTTAGCAATGTTACGGTGATAAATAAAGTCAACATAGGTAGTTATCATAGAATAGTTGATTGCACAGCTAAATTCAATTTCAAAGCAGAGAAAAAGAAACTAGTTTTAAAAAAGAAAAACAGCCTAGCAAAGATTAAGGATAATAAGAAGGAATTTCAGTTAGAAATCAAAACTAGATTCGAAGCTCTAAGAACTAACGAGGACACAGTCGAGTATATGAATTTGAATTTAGTGAATATCATTAGGGAATCGGCAGAGAAAGTAGGAAGTACAAAAAGTATTAGAGAAAACAAATACTCCAAAACTACAAATTACTTAATTAAAAGAAGGAGGATAATGCAGATTAAAAGCAAGAGAGACGAAATAGAAAGAGTAGAACTAAATAAGCTTATCAACAAAAGGCAGAGATCGGAGAAACGAAAGAAAAACATGAATGAAATAGAGGAAACTTTTCGGAAAGGAAAAAGTAATAAAGGGACTGAGCGCAGACATGCTTTAGGAAGACAGCAAATGATATGTTTGAAAGACAGAAATGGAGAAATCATTAACTGCAGAGACAGAATGGTAAAAAGAGTAGAGGAATTTTACCAAGAGCTTTACTCATCGAAGACCGTAGTTGAGTCAGTAAGTTCATCTGTAGACGTTATTAGTGTACCAGAGATTACAAAGGAAGAAGTAGAATTTGCCCTAAAAATATGAAACGAGGAAAAGCACCTGGGGAAGATGGTATATCAATACATCTATTGAAAGACGCAGGGAAAGAAGTTCATATTAAGTTAGCTCAGTTGTACACCTGGTGTTTACGTCAAGAAAGCGTTCCTGATGCGTGGTGCAATGCTATAGTGATTTTGCTTCATAAAAAAGGAGACCAGAAGGACCTTAGTAACTATAGACCGATTACCTTACTATCAAATGTATATAAAGTATTCTCCAAGATCCTTACAAATAGACTGAGTCAAGTTTTAAATGTAAACCAGCCGAGAGAATAAACAGGTTTTAGGAGTGGATACTCGACCCTAGACTATTTGCAGGTGATTAACCAACTAATTGAGAAAACGACAGAATACAATATACCTCTCTGTTTAGCTTTTGTAGATTACGAGAAGGCCTTCAACTCAGTAGAACAAATAGCAATTCTAAACTCGCTACGCAATTAGGGTAGAAACGAACAGATCGTAAGGATTTTAGAACATATTTATGCGAATGGTACCATTATAATTCGACTACATAAAGATTCAGAAAAGATCAAGATCAAAAAAGGAGTACGGCAAGGTGATACAATTTCACCGAAACTATTTACAGCTTGCTTGGAAGATATTTTCAGAAGGTTGAGTTGGGAAGAGAAAGGTTTGCAGATTAATGACGAATATTTGAACCACCTAAGATTTGCGGATGACATTATTCTTATTTCAGAAAGAGCAGAAGATTTGCAAGATATGCTGAGTGGTCTAAACAAGGAAAGTCTCAAAGTAGGTTTAAAAATAAAGAAGAATAAGACCAAAGTAATGTTCAAGATGAAAGTTCAAAATAAAGAGAATTAATTAATGGTGAGAATCTTGAAGAGGTTGAGGAGTATGATTATTTAGGCCAGGCCATGAAAGCGACAAAAGATCATGATAATGAAATAAAAAGACGCATTACAATTGGTTGGAAAGTGTTTGGTAAGTATAATAAAATCTTGAGATGCTCTCTGCCTTTATGTTTGAAACGTAAAGTTTGTAATCAATGCATTCTACCAGCAATGATTTACGGGTGTGAGACTTGGAAACTGACGAAGGCAATGGAAACAAAGCTAAGGACTGCACAGATGAGAATGGAGAGATCAATGATGGGAATAACGCTGAGAGACCAAAAGAGAGCAAGTTGGGTAAGAGAGCAGACTAGAATGAAAGATATTGTGGAGGTGGTTAAAGAGAGGAAGTGGAATTGGGCAGGAAAGTTAGTGCGAACGACTGATGAGCGATGGAGCAAGTGTGTTACTGAGTGGACTCCGCGAGATAGGAAGCGTGGAAGAGAGAGACCAGATAAGAGATGGAGAGGCGAGATTGAAAAGTTTGCAGGGGTGGCGTGGTGGAGGTTGGCGCGGTCGTGTGAATCATGGAATGCTATGAAGGAGGCCTTTGTTCAGCAGTGGACTCAGGATGGCTGATTTGATTGATATATACTAGCCAAATTACCCGCGCGTTGCTGCGGGCAAATGATGAGTATTTAAATTTTGATAGAATTTGTGAAGAAAAGTTACACTTATCATTATAACTCAATGGAAAAGGTAACAAAAATAAAATGTTTAGAAAGTAAGAAAAAAATCAATTTGAGGGGGGAGACGCCTTTGGAAATAAAATATACTTATCCAAGTAGCCTGGTTTATGGTGAATATATATGGTTTGGGGTGGGAGTTCATGAACAAACAGACATACAGACAGACAGAGGCTCCCATTTTATTATTGTAGATACAAATGAAAGATAGTTACCCAAGTACCTTGGGTTATAAGGTTTCAGAATATATATGGTTATAGGGGTCTATCTGCAAAAACCTAGGAGGAGTTTGTGAATAATCCCTAACCTAACAATACCCTACCTAACTTTAACCCTTAACACTAACCAAAATAATATTTTAATGAAATATAGTTATCCAAGTACCTGGAGTGATAGGGTATCAAAATATATATGGTTATGGAGGTCTATCTCTAAAACCCTAGAAGGAATTCGTGAACAAACAAACAGACAGATAGACAGGCAAATGAAAGTTAGTTATTCAAGTTCCTTGTGTTATAAGGTTTCAGAATATATATGGTTATAGGGGTATACTGCAAAAACCTAGGAGTTCGTGAATAATCCCTAACCTAACCATCCCCCACATAACTTTAACCCTTAAGACTAACCAAGATAATTTTTTTAATTAATTATAGTTACCCAAGTACCTGGAGTGATAGGGTATCAGAATATATATGGTTATGGGGGTCTGTCTCCAAACCCCTAGGAGTTCGTGAACAAACAATCAAACAAATAAACATACAGAGAGACAAATGAAAGATAGTTATCCGAGTACCTTGGGTTATAAGGTTTCAGAATATATATGGTTATAGGGGTCTATCTGCAAAAACCTAAGAGGTTCGTGAATAATCCACAACCTAACCATACCCTACCTAACTTTAATCCTTACTCCTAACCAAAATATTTTTCTAAATGAAATATAGTTATCCTAAACCATAGGAGGAGTTCGTGAACAAACAGACAGACAGACAGAGGCTACTACTTTATTATAGACGAATTAAGTGCAGTCCTGGCCAATTTATTTATGGAATTTCTAGAAACAGGACCCTTTGCCAACATCGTCCCCGAGCATGTGACCTGGCTGCGATATGTGGACGATATCTTACTCGTCACACCCAGGCGTTTCAATCTTCATCGCTTGCAGACGGCCTTAAACGAAGTGGAGCCCACCATTCAGTTTTCCCTAGAGGAAGAAATCCACGATTCTCTTCCTTTCCTGGACACACATATCTTTAAGTACGGTAACCAGCTTGAATTCAAAGTGTATAGAAAGCCCACCAACAAAAATGATTTAATTCATTTCTACTCCCACCATGATATAAGGACCAAGAGAGGAGTAGTAATAGACTTTTTCCTTAGGGCATTTAGGATATGTAGTGCAAAATACTTAGAAGAAGAGTGCAGGTTTATTAAAGAGACTTTTTTAACACTAAAATTTCCAGAATTTCTTTTAGATAATTGCAGACAGCAGGCCGCTAAGATTCGGGAAAGCCGTAGGCAGCAGGACAGCACAACAAGACGTCTCGTGTTGCCAGCCGGCGACGTTGCCACCAACCTGACACATCTTTTAAGACCCACCAACTTGGAAGTAGTGTGCCAGACAAGCAGAACGATAAAAGACATCACGAAGACGAAAATACACAACAACCAGACACCGGGCATCAAAGCCGGTGTTTATCGTATTCCGTGTTCAGGATGTGATAAAGTTTACATCGGTGAAACGTCACGCGACCTGAATACACGAATACGTGAACACCGTTACAACGTCAGGCATGATGTGACACATAGAAACAAGGAAAACCATCTTATGGACTGGAAGAATGCAGAGTTGCTGAAACGAGAACCAGACAAAATCCGCAGGAAGTGTTTAGAAGCAGCAATCATTCAAGGAACGAACACTATTGAACAAAACAGGGGCATGTTTAACATCTCGCCTCACATTATTCCCCTAATACCCATGGCCAGCAAAATTTTAAATATCTAAACCACCCTTTGTGGACATTTCGCCCACGGACGTTTGGGCCAGCGTTCTCATCCTTTCCCAGTGTTCAATCCCCCCCCTTCTCCTCCTCCTCCTCCTCTTCCTTCCCCCCCTTTTCTCTCCCCGTTCCCTCCTTTCCCCTTATTTAATCTCAAGCATTTGTATCTCAACTTGTACTTGAAAAAGCTGTAATAAGCGAAACGTCGTACAGATAAAGGCTCCGTCATCATATGGTGTTTAACTCGTCAATCTTTATTATAGTAGAAAATATGTATATATATATATATATATATATATGTATATATATGCATATATATATGTATATTATATATATATATATATATATATATATATACATATATATATATTAGCCAAATTACCCGCGCGTTGCTGAGAGATCGTGGATCATCACTAACCTAACCATACCCCACCTAACTTTAACCCTTAACCCTAACCAAAATATAATTTTTAAATGAAACATAGTTATCCAAGTACCTGGAGTGATAGGGTATCAGAATATATATGGTTATTGGGGTCTATCTGCAAAACCCTAGGAGGAGTTCGTGAACATATAAACAAACAAACATACAAACAAATTGACAGACAAACGAAAGATAGTAATCCAAGTACCTTGGGTTATAAGGTTTCAGAATATATATGGTTATAGGGGTCTATCTGCAAAAAACTAGGATGAGTTCGTGAATAATCTCTAACCTAACCATATTCCACCTAACTTTAACCCTTAACCCTCTCAAAATATATATAAATATATATATATATATATATATATATATATATATATATATATATATATATATATATATATATATATATATGTAAAATGTAATATGATTTCTGCCATCCCGCTATTTAATTCTTCCACGAGATTTGGAGCCCAACAACAGCAACACCCACCTCCTTCCTCTCCCCCTCCCCCTCCTACACCTCACCAACCCCCACATGACCAGCGTGGTGACCCAGCGAGAAGACCTACCTTACCTGACTCCCCCCCTCTCCCTCCTCCTCCCCCTCCCCCTCCCCTCCCCCTTCCCTTCCAAGACGTAGTGCCCGGCTACGTAGCGGGTCACGAACCATGCACCGTTCCCAAGCGGCCCATATTTAAACCCATGTTGTCTGTACACCATTGTCAATTGTGAATCATGTAGCTTTGAAAATTGTGACTTTTCTCTTGTAACTATTCTGAAGATGACTCCCTGAAGTCTAAACGTTAATTAAATATGGAAGAATTTGGAAGGCTTGTATTTGCCCACCCTCCTGAAATGAGACCTACTGTGAGGAAAATTGAAAATCTCAGTAAGAAGATTAACCAGTGCCAAAATGCTGTCGTGTTTAACTCCGTGTATATATATATATATATATATATATATATATATATATATATATGTATATGTATGTATATATATGTATATATATGTATATACACACACACACACACACACACATATATATATATATATATATATATATATATATATATATATATATTACATTAGATGTAGTTATCCAAGTACCTGAAGTGATAGTGTATCAGAATATATATGGTTATAGGGGTCTATATGGAAAACCCTAGGAGTTCCTGAACATACAAACAAATAAACAAACAAACAGACAGACAGGCAAATGAAAGATAGTTTTCCAAGTACCTTGGGTTATAAGGTTTCAGAATATATATGGTTATAGGGGTCTATCTGCAAAAACCTAGGAGTAGTTCGTGAATAATCACTCACCTAACCATGACCCACCTAACTTTAACCCTTAACCATAACCGATATATATTTTTTCTTTTGGAAATGAAATGTAGTTATCCAAGTACCTGGATGGATAGGGTATCAGAATGTATATGGTTATGGGGGACTATCTCCAAAACCCTAGGAGGAGTTCGTGTTCAAACAAGCAAACAAGCAAATTAGACCAGTCAAAGTAGGGCTGGACTTAGAACAAATTGCAATAGAAGGTTTTTTGGCTTTATCTTGTTTATTAGTTCCCTCTGATGAACATATAAAAAGTCTCCAACTTTTGGACACCGGGAAAGTGGTTAATTTGCAGAAATTCAAGATGGCCGCCGTCCAAAGCTTCAATTTACAGATAACTTTTTTCTGGCTGCCCCCAGACCCTATAAATGTATTACAAACAATTTTTTTTGGCTTCAACTTGTTTATTAGGTCCCTCTGATGAACATATAAAACATAAATTCAATATAAATTCAAGAAATACAGAATGAGGCATTGCAAATGTGATATGACGTCACCATGACGTAGTATGACGTTATTAAGAGGCATGATAGGAGTTCGTATCTAGAAAGCTTGATCCCATTTCAGCATCTGACAAGCTGGAAAATCTGGACACAATGTGGAAAACGTCAGGGTTGCTTCGACCAAAACAACCAGGCTGGTCCGGCTCAATGCAGAGTATGTGCCATGGACAACACCCAGGGAAATCTTCCGTCTATTTCTTGCCCATGATTGACATGGACCCTACGGACATGAGTTGTATTTACTCAACACTTCACTTCGTTGCTGCGGAAAGCCATCGCCAGGGAACGACGGCAATGCTGACATTCGACCAACCGCTTTATTGGAAAGCGAAGACGATCATTGTTCATGAGAAGGAAGGAAGCGAACTGAAACCCATTGTTTTGAACCTTGGTGGCTTTCACTCTATGATGAGCTTCTTGGGATGCATGGGCCATGTTATGGAAGCATCTGGGCTTAAGGAGGTTTTGGAACTTATATACGCTGAAAATGCTGTGACCCAAATGCTGAGTGGGAAAGCCTATGTACGAGCAATCAGAGGCCACTTCTTGGTTGACATAGCCTTGAGTTCGATTGTGTTAGGCAGGGCATACGGTGTCAACCTCTCAATGGTAGATGAGGAAAGTGACGCATGCAAGGACTTCCAGGAGGCTGCAGATCTTTTGGATAAGCTGTTGCGTGAAGACGTTTCACCTGCAGTAAGGACGTTTTCAACAGGATTTCTGAAAAAACATAAAGCTGAGAAGAGCTCCTTAGCAGAGCATAAGATGGGAAAGCTATGGATTCAATACATGGACATGATTGACTTGCTGCGTCGCTTCCTGAGGGCACTGAGAATGGGCGATTTCCTACTGTACCTCGGAACACTCCTGGAGATGTTGCCGTACTTTGCAGCGTGTGGTCATAACAATTATGCCAAGTCAGCCCATGTGTACATTCAAGACATGATTGAACTTGAGCAGCTCAACCCAGACATGTTCTGTCAATTGAACTCCGGTCTATTTGTGACGCCGAAGTGATCGGCTGTGGGCAGGACTGCCAAGCGACTTGGTTATAGAGCAGGTTTTGATGCGCTCTTTGAAAACGAATGGTGGATTGACACGTGGTAGGGGCATGGAGGAAACGCAACGCCTGCGCTGGTTACTTGCTATGCCAGCCTGCGCTGCGGTGAGTGAAGTTATGCAAGAACTGGCAGGGAAGCATTTCCACACCTCTGAGCAGCACAAAGAAATGACTGAAGCAAGGCGTGAACGAGATAGGAAGGACACAGAGAAGGTTCTCGCATTCTTCAAGGATTATGATCCATTTCAAGAATCAAATGAACTCAGGAATATTGCCAACGGTGTGACAGGACCAGCCTCGGCCAATCCTCATTTACTATATGAGGTTGGTATGAACATTGTGCAGAAGATGGAAGGCAGCAATGCTTTTGACTTTTCATTTTGGAAGAAAGATCAAGTTGTGTCGTTGGGTGCAAAGGTTACAATCAGTGCTGAAAAAGTACCAATCGACCCACAGCTCCTTTTCCAGAGGCTCCTCATCTTTGCTAATAACAGTGACTTAGGTGTTGAAGAGGTCTTTGCGTATGAGTTGTCTAGCTACCCTACTGCTCTTTTCGATAAGTGGGGGAGGCTCAGGGAAGCCAATAAATCACAGATAGGAGATGAGATAGCTGCTGTTGTTCCCAAGTCGGCATTGGAATCATTTGAGGAAGAAAGGACTGTGACCCATGTTCTGGATGGTGGTTCCTTATTGCAAAGGATTCCATGGAAGAAGTGTGACACATTTGAGGACATTGCAAGCATGTACATGAAGCATGTTTCCAAAAACTTTCTCAACCCGGTGGTTGTATTCGACAGTTATAAATCAGGACCTACTACCAAGGACATGACACACAATCGACGATCAAAAGGAGTCTTTGGTCGAAAGGTGATGTTCACTCCAACCATGCCCCTTCGGTCAAAAAAGGAAAACTTCTTGTCGAACTCGGACAATAAGCAAAACTTCATTGACTTATTGTGTGAAACATTCAAGACAAATGGAATTGACTATGTCAATGCGCCAGCAGATGCAGATGTCATGATTGCGAAGAAGGGAATTGAGCATGCAAGGGAAACCGTGACATATGTGATAGGTGAGGACACAGACTTGTTGGTGCTGTTGTGTCATTATGCGGAACGAGGGATGAATGATTTGTACTTCAAGTCGAGCAAGGAAGGTGGGAAATATTGGCATATTAACTCAGTACCAGAAGCTCTCGGTGAAAGCATCTGTAGTGTCCTGCCAGTTGTCCATGCACTCTGTGGATGTGACACAACCTCACGACTGTATGGTATTGGTAAAGGGGCTACCTTGAGGAAAGTGAGGGAAGACAACGGTTTCTTGAAATGTTTAGAAGCATTCTGTTGCCAAAGTGGAAGTAAAGACGCGATATCATCAGCTGGTGAAAAGGTCTTGGTTTATTTGTACGGGGGAAAAGGAAATGACACCCTTGACGGACTGCGAAAGACAAAGTTTTGCAACAAGGTGAGAAAAAGTTCAACTACCGTTGAAGTTCACAGCCTTCCCCCAACAACCGCTGCAGCCAAATACCACTCGTTCCGTGTTTATTGTCAGGTCCAGGAATGGATGGGGAACTGTGTGGACCCCGAGAAATGGGGCTGGTGTCTGCGGAAGGGACAGCTTGAACCGAAGACGATGGATTCGCCAGTGGCTCCTGATTCACTACTGAAATTGGTCAGATGTCAGTGTAAGGGAAACTGTGACACTCAACGCTGTAGTTGCAAACGGAATGAGCTTGAATGTTCCAGTGCATGTGGTGAATGTAAAGGACTCTGTCAAAATAGCAACTTTGATGCAAGCACCGATGATCCAAGTGAATACGAACTCCTATCATGCCTCTGAATGACGTCATATCACATTTGTAATGCCTCATTCTGTATTTCTTAAATTTATCTTGAATTTATGTTTTATATGTTCATCAGAGGGACCTAATGAACAAGTTAAAGCCAAAAACCGTTGTTTGTAATACATTTATAGGGTCTGGGAGCAGCCAGAAGAAAGTTATCTGTAAATTGAGGCTTTGGACGGCGGCCATCTTGAATTTATGCAAATTAACCACTTTCCCGGTGTCCAAAAGTTAGAGACTTTTTATATGTTCATCAGAGGGACCTAATAAACAAGTTAAAGCCAAAAAACCTTCTATTGCAATTTGTTCTAGGTCCAGTGTAAATTATTGCTAGATTTACTGGACTAAATAGACAGACAGACAGAGGGTACTACTTTATCATAGTATATATATATATGTATATATATATATATATATATGTATATATAAATATATATATATATATATATATATATATATACATGTGTGTGTGTGTGTGTGTGTGTGTGTGTGTGTGTGTGTGTGTGTGTGTGTGTGTGTGTGTGTGTGTGTGTGTGTGTGTGTGTGTGTGTGTGTGTGTGTGTGTGTGTGTGTGTGTGTGTGTGTGTGTGTGTGTGTGTGTGTGTGTGTGTGTGTGTGTGTGTATGTGTTTGGGTTTGGGTTTCTATTTGTGTGTGCGTGTCCGTGTATGTGCGTATTCGCGTACGAGCGTATGTGTGTACATGTGTATGTGTGTATTTGTGCATTTCTATATATGTGTATGTGTGTATGTGTTTGTGTGTGTGTGTGTATGTGTGTATATGTGTATGTGTGTATGTGTGCATGTGTGTATGTGTGTTTGTGTGTTTGTGTGGTTGTGTGATTGTGTGAGTGTGTGTATGTATGTTTGTGTGTATGCGTGCGTGTGTGTGTTTGTGCGTCCGTGGGCGTGTGTGTGCGTATGGATATTCATATACTGAATATCAGACGCAACATATATAATATTTTATTATCTTAGCAAGTAAACACTGCATTTCTTATCGAACCTCTTTAGTCCTAGCGGATGGAATTGTTCTGGGTCTGTCCCTACATCTTTGCCTTTCACAGCATTGATGGCTGCAAGACTTGACCACCCACTGAGAAAGTCTCACAGAGGTTCGCCGAATATTCAGTTTATTGAGAGCCGTTTTATGCGGGACTCCATTACTTTTTTATTTATTTTATTTATTTATTATTATTATTATTTTTTTTTATGTAAGGACCTATATAGTTGTTCAGCCAATGATGCCTCACAAGAAGATGAGGATTTTACGCCCGGAGCCGCGTAGCTGCAGCCAAAGCTGTTACCTTTGCCCAATGCACTTGAAATTCTGGGATAGATAACATTTACTACTGGGAATCGGAGAGGAGTGCGGGACTCAAACCCACAGCTAGGTTAATGCGAGACAAGCACGCCTCCGATTATGCCTACAGATGACCCACAAGTCGGTTGGGAAAGGGATTGGAGTGGTTCTAGGGCGTGTCCACACGCCGACGGGCCTGCAACCCCTATCACTGGGCCCCCTACTGCTCAGAGATCCCCTACAGGTTTAGTCCATAACCACAAGACTTCCAGTTCCGGGTTGGCCATGAAGAGGCCACCTAGGAATCTTGGTGGTGGAAAGGCTATGGATTTCACATCACACACCCCGTTTGTTCTCTACTCTTGATATTGAACACAACTCAACCAAAATGTCGTCATTATTTTCTATACCCAAAAGCTGTGGAAGATAATTCTTGCAAGATATAATATTTCTTCATTTACTGAATAAAAAGTTGATACAGCGTCTATGCAATCGATGTATTAATGTTCAATGTTTACATGGTAGTCTTTCCTTCTCCCAAATAAAGAAGTGCTAATTTAAGAATCTAAAAAGTAGATTGTATAACACATCTGCTAGGAGACTTTTCCTAACGTTTTCATTAGATACACTAGCTATCTGCGCCTCTATCTCAATTAACTTAACGTTGATTAAACGATAAGAAAAGAAAAATTGCCACCTTTTTGAAACATAATAGCCCTACAAAATGGTGAGGTGATATGTTGACTTTCCTGAGCTGTCAAATAATTCGTTCATCTTTTCTCTCAGAGGACCTATATATCTTAAATACATTCTGTTCTAGGATCTACATAAGAACAAGTTAGTTTATTTAGCAAAAGCTGTAAGTATCGTGTACACTGATACATTTAGTATATATTTATCTTTATGTCGCAGAAAGTTTTTTGATCATTGCAAATACTGCAATTCTTACGAGAGAACTTTTAACCCCGTGGCTGCAAATGAGGTTCCACTCTGCTGCATAGAATCACCTGGCAGCAGCCAAAATAAAGCACAAATCATCTGCAATTGAAAAAAAAAGCTAATTTAGATGGGTCTAACCTTTTTTGCTGTGCAGGAACTTCCCTCCGCCGAATGAAATCGCCTGACGGTACCCACAATAAATAAACACGTCGACAATAGTAGGGAAAGGATTCACTGGAGCGTTAATACGTTTCGTTTTGGCTAACTATTTGACATAAAACAATTACTAGCCGGCAAAAAGTAAGTTTTGTCATTGGCTGTAGTTTGCATCTCATTTGTAAAATGATAAAGAAAAAGTAGGTCAACCCGATTAACAAGAAGATGTGACATTTAGCATTAGTCAAAACAAAATCCCAAAATTAACTATCTAGCCAGAATTTTTTTTAATGAGACGGCTTTTCAACTCCTTCTGGTCTATAAACTTACCAAAATCTGAATAAAATCCTACAATTAACCAGCTGATATGAAAGGGTTAACTATACCAAATGAAAAGCAACTTCGAAAATTTTCTTATGAACGTGTAGAAAAAAAAAATGAAAATCAAAGATTAACTAATTGAATGAACGATTCCGCCAGTGATGGCGTTTCATGCTCAGGCCTGTGCGGCCCGACAATACAACATTGTAATTCAAGTCACCTGTTGTCTAACTTAAACATTTCTATCGGAATGGGGCCCATGGTCACGAAATTTGTCGGGATCCTGACACTATAGCTTACATGGCGATTCATGATAACGCTCAGGGCGAGTTGGAAATTCCTCTGTTCATATTCAAGAAAGCCCTATTAAGCAACCCACCGTGTCGAGCATGTTGTCAGTTTAAGGTGAGAAAAACTGCAATAGGTAACAAAATTTCACTTTTTCCTTGTCCTTGGTCTCTAGCCATAATTTTCCAGTTATTTTCATTTAACAATATAAAAAAAAATATTTTGATCCTGAAACTTTGTTTTTGTGGTTAGAACAATGAATTTACATTTTTGCCTTATTTCATTATAGAATGGGATACTATTGGTTTTCATATCTTTGCAAAGCCTCAGTTGTTTATCTAATTGCTTTTGAAATGTTACAAATAAGTTAAAACAAAAAATAATATAAAATGTTCTAAGTGTTTTTTACTTTAATAAGATCATTCTTGAACTGACCAGATCAAGCAAGAGATTTCTTATATTTAGAGGGATCTGTTTACATTCCAGAAATATTCTCAAAAATCCAGGATGCTATACTATTTTCTTCAGAAGTTTCTAGAACTTTTAGAACATTCTATTTATTGTAAACATTTCCTGAATATTCTAGAAAACTCTAGAATAAAGTAGAAATATGTAGAAAACTGAAAATTCTAGAATCTACAATTATTTTTCAGAATGATTCAGAATATTTTAAAGTAGGTTTAAGAATATTCTAGGAAGATTGAGAACATTCTGAAACACATTCTAGAAAGAATAAGAATATTCTAGAGTACTGTTTGACAATATAAAAGTTGGGGCTTGCAAACCACCAATCAGACCTGTGACATCACAGATACAGTTGTAGTTGGGAGGAATCCCCATGCCCAAATCAGAGACTTCAATGGCCTCATCAGAGATCTTGGTTTGATAAAGTTTTTTATTTCAAGGCTGGAGGAATTGGATTTACTTGATGACAATATGCAAGTGACCAGCCAAAGAAGTCACAAACATTTCTACAGCTTCTTTGCAAAGGAGGACACGCTATGCTATTGAAATGATGTATCAGGCTTGTTTGATGCTATTGCATTTGCTTGAAATGCAGATGAATGGAGACCTTTCACTGACAGCTCCTTCAAAAGCCTGAAAGCTGTCCTTCGGCACAATGGAAACAAGTATCCATCTCTGCTTCTTGCCCATTCTGTGCATCTTAAGGAGGACTACAGTAGTGTAAAGCTTCTACTGAAAAATTTGAACTACAACAAGTATGAGTGCGATGTTATTGGAGATTTTAAGATAGTGGCTTTCTTGATGGGCCTGCAAGGATATATTACCTATAATCCCTGTTTTCTCTGCTTTGGGCCAGTAGAGACAAAGTACCACATTACCAGAGAAAGCACTGACCTCCAAGGATTTACACAACAGTGGGAGCACATAATATCAATCATGAATCATTGGTGAATCCTCAAAAGGTTTTGTTTCCTCCACTATACATCAAACTGGGTCTCATGAAACAGTTTATTACAACTTTTGACAAGGAGTCTGCTGCCTTAAAATATCTTCAAGACTTCTTTCCTAAGCTTTCAGAAAATTTATGGAGAATTCAGAATTTCTATAAAAGCTCACAGAAAAGGAGAAAAAATCTTGGAAATGATCCATTGCTGTAGTACAGGACTTTCTTGGCAACAAAAAGGCTAATAACTATATGGAACTGGTTGAAGCTTTAGTGAAATGCTGTGGTGAGATGGACAGTAGAATATCCTTGAAGGTTCATATCCTTGATGCTCACCTCGATAACTTGAAGAACAATATGGAAGCTTATTCAGAGGAACAAGAGAAGCGCTTTCACTAAGATATAATGAACTTTGAACATGATGGGAGACTACGTTTGAAGGCTCATACGTGAAAATGACTTGTATTCACGCAAACCAAGAAAAACTGTTCCTTTTTATCCTAAAACTTAGTTTCAGATTTCTAAAAATATTTTTTTTTTTTATCATTTGAATTTATGTTTTTGTTTACTGTCCAAATATGGTGAAATTGATCTGTTTTGGGGACAACAAATAATTCTAAAAGTAAAAAAAAAAAAAAAAAAAAAATCTCAGAAATGATGGACATTTTCTATTACCTTGCAACAAAAAAGTTGGAAACTAACACTTGCTTGTCAAGGACAAAAATCGTGTTACATAGTGTTATTATGGCAGTTGAAGTTACGAACTAGGAATGGGCGTTATTACACGTCGGGCACCGTAAGGATTTCATGATCACCCAAACTCAAGGTTAGCTGGACTGTACCCTAACCATGACTACGTTTTCCCCACTCCGGAGATCAGTCCAGACCATTTCAGTCGCCATGACATTGCTACAAAGGACATTCGTTCTACTGGATCAACTTAAACAGAAAGCCATAAGTTGGATGACTCAGTTCGAAAAGAGTAATACCAAGGGACCCGGGATATGAAAAAGAGCCTTACGATCTCATACAGCAATGAACCTCAGCCAGGGGCAGAAGTACCGTATGAAGACCATGGTTATTTAATATTCCTAAAAAGCATGATACCAAAATAAAAAATAAAAAAGCATTAGAACTTTATTTATTTATTTATTTATTTATTTGTTTATTTATTTATTTATTTATTTATTTATTTATGTATTTATTTATCTAATTATTTATTTATTTATTTATTCATTTATTTATTTATTTATCTACTTATTTATTCATTTATTTATCTATTATAACTACGAACTTTCCATTATTTATAACATAAGGATAACCATACTGTTGAACGCAAGAATTACTGATGCAGTTGAGAAAGTAGGTTCCTTGGCATTACTGGGCGTGCAGCAAGCCTTGGTATCTGGTAACAAAGACGTAGAAAACTG